>NW_011489342.1:577436-601862 GCF_000754665.1 Bison bison bison | reverse complement strand
TACACGTGTACACCCATGGCGGATTCATGTTGATGTATGGCAAAACCAATACAATATTGTAAAGTAATTAACCTCCAATTAAAATAAATAAATTTATATTAAAAAAAAAGATTCCAATCATGTATCATTCTTGAAAAGAAGAAAATTATAGTGGCAGAGATTAGTGATTGCCAGAGGTTAAAAGCAGAGAGAGGGTCTAAGTACAAAAGAATAGCATGAGGGAGTTTTGGGGGGTTGATAAAACTGTTCTATAAACTCACTGGTGGTGATTATACAAATCTAAGCATAGGTTAATACACACCAGAAAAAATGTTACATTAATTTAAAAAATAAAATTCAAAACAAAACAAAAATCAGCAAACTAACAATAAAAGGATACTTCCTTAATCTCATAAAGAAAATCTATCAGAAAACTATAGCAAACATTCTTCTTAGTGGTGAAAAATGAGAAAAATTTCTTTGAAAATCAGGAATGAAATAAGGATACCCACTATCACCACTTCTGCTCAACTAGGAGTCCTAACCAGCAGAGGTTACAATTGTTTTACCTAGGAAATACAAGAGAATTCAGAGACAAATAACGGAATTAACAAAAGAGTTAAACAAAGTTGCTGAATTTAAGGTTAATAATAAGAATCCATACGTATTTGCTTTCTTTATGCCAGCAATGTACAATTAGGAAGTGTAATTTTTCAAATGATTTTCATTACAACAGCAATAAAATTTACAAAGTGCCAAGAAATAAATCTAGCTGAACCATCAAGATCATTACAGAGAAAATTACAAAGCTTTATTAAAAGATATTAAAGAAAGCTAGACCTTTGCCATATTCATGAAGACGAAGACTCAACAGCATAAAGATGTCAATTCTCTCCAAATAAAAGTATACATTTTAACTGAGTAAGTATTTGCAAAGCATTCAGTACAGTGGCTGGCACATAATACGTGACAAATAACTGTTGTTGAAGAAATAAATCAAAATTTCAACAAAGTTTTTCATGGAACTTGACAAGCTTGTTCTAAAAAATTTTTAAGGCAGTAAAATGGTCTAAAAATAGCCAAAGCAATCTTGAAGAACAGAGGTGGGAAGGATAATTCTCATTCTATTAGACATTAGCATTTAATTATGAAGCCATTAAGAATGTTTTCATTAGCCTCAGAGTAGACACACAGACTAATGGAACATGATAAGGAGTCCTGGAATATTTGCTATATATGAAAACTTGATATATAACAGAAAAGGCATTATAAATTCATGGATGCTGGAACTGTTCATTCCCTTAACTGGAGAAGAAATAAAGTCCTGATTCACACCATGTACAACTCTCAATTCAAGGCAGAATAAAGACCTATATGCAAAAAGCAAAACTTTTAAAATAAAGTATAATTAACGTATCCTCGGGATAGGAAAGGATTTCTTAAGCAACAGACTATTATTCAGCCACTAAAAAATAAAATCTTGCCATTTGTGACAATATGGATGGATCCAGAGTTTATTTTGCTGAGTTAAATGAGTCAGACAAAGAAAGACAAATACCATATGATTTTTGTATTTGTGGAATCAAAAACACAAAACAAATGTAAGGCTGCCAGAAGCGAAGGAGGTCAGGAATGGTAGAAATTATGTGAAAGAGATTAAGAGTTACAAACCTCCAGTTACAAAATAAATAAGCCATGGGGATGTAATATACAGCATAAGAAATATGGTCTATAATATTGTAGTAACTTTGTTCAGGAACAGATGGTTACCAGACTTATTGTGGTGATCATTTCATAATGAATGCAAATGTCAAATCCCTATGTAGAACACCTGAAGATAACATAATACTATATGTCAACTATATTTCAATTGAAAAAAAAAAAGAAAACTGAGTCAGCATGTATAAAAATTATGTTGAGAAATTTTCCTACCAAGAAGATCCAAGATATGGGGCAATCACTGGAAGAGAATCCAATGCACACAGGATTTGTTTCTTTCTTTTTAAGGTAGAAACTACTTGAGCATGCTTGTGTGCTGGTGAGAATGACCCAGTAGAAAAAGAAAAATTGATGAAGAAATGGAGGAAAATAATCATGAGCAAAGATCCTGCGAAGGTGACAAGACATAAGGTCTACCTACACAGGTGGGATATTGGCCTCAGACCCAGCCCATGTAGCACACGGGGAGAAACAGGAAGTGTAGGATATAAATGCAGACTATATGAACACAGACGAAGGAAGGATTCAAGACATGGCAATGGGAGCATCCGGAAGTTCTCTTCAGCTGCTTCTCTCAGGGAAATAAGTAGCAATGTCATCAGCAGAGAAAGAAGAGGAAACAGAATGAAAATTTTGAGGAGAGAGGAGAGTATATCAAACATAGTCTCCCAAGAGATTTCTCTGGTGGTCCAGTGGTTAAGAATCTGCCTTTCAATGCAGGCGATGTGGGTTCAGCCCCTGGTCGGGGAACTGATATCCCACAGACTAAAGGGCAACTAAGCCCATGCACCGCAACTAAAGATCCACAACAAAGACCCAGCACAGCGAAAATAAAAAATAAAACAGTTGTCTCTCAAAGTAGGAGAGGGTATTAAGATTTACCAGGAAGAACAAGGGTCCGATACGGGATTCATGGTCATGAATTTTTTATTGAGGTATAACTGTATAATATTATATAAGTTTCAGGTATACAACTGAGTGATTTGCAATTTTTAAAAGTCATATTCCACTTGAAGTGATTATCAGATATTGGCTACATTTCCTGTGCCATCCTTATAGTTTATTATGCACACTGTAGTTTGTGTTATATTTCCTAATCTCCTACTCCTAACCCCTGCCTCATCCCTCTCCTCACTGGTAAACAACTAGCTTATTCCCTATATCCATAAGTCTATTTCATTTTCTTAACGCTTACTAGTTTATTTTTTAGATTCCATATACAAGTGACATAATACAGTATCTGTCATTCTCTGTCTGACCTTTTACTGAGCATAATATACCCTCCAAGTCCATCTCAAGGTCATCAATTTTTAAATGAGACAGTAAGCCTAGTGATGTTTTTCTCAGCCACATTTCAGCTGTCAGAGAGTAGACAGAGAGTTGGTGGCTTACCTGGCTATCGGGTTTGTGCCAGGCAAGTCAAACAGAGAGTAAGCAGAAACGGTATGCACAGGAGCAATTGTGATGGTGGCACATGGAAACCAGATGGGTAAGAAGGGAACTGATGACCTGACAGTGAAAACAAAGTAGGTCCGATAGTTTGGAGTTGCCATGAGGTTGAATAATTGTTGTAGGTGGGCTTCTAGAAGGAATGACAAGGAAGGAAAGGGTCCATCAGCAAGTGGGATATTGTTAATGAGATTATGGAGGGAGTGGTTGGAGAATACAATGATTGGTAACTACAAAGTCTGGGGTATGCTCAAGGGAATGAGTGGCTAAGAAAAGACAAGAGTGTTCCAGGTGAGAAAGTAAATTAATAGAAAGCAAGGATCATCTGCTTGGTATTGGTATACTGAAACCACCAAATACTGTGACAAGAGTGGTGAATCAGGTATAAGTCTTCAAGGAATGACTGGACAGGGTTTACAGACAATTATAACGAGGAAGAGTGGTAGATGGTACCAACTGAGGCAGGAACTTCAAAAGACCTGGGGCTTCTCAGGAGGAAAGAAAACAGCCTGACGTGGCCATGAAGAATAAGAAGTTCACATGCTCGCCTCTGAGCCTGGTGGGCATGGGAGAATAAAACCGCCAGAGGAAGCAATGTCCTCAGAAGATAGCCCAGTTTAAGTTGGAGAAAAAAAATGTAAAGTAGCCATTCAGAGAAACTATTGAGGACGTGGGATTTTACTGATAAGACAATGAGAGTTCCACAGGGCCCCGTGGAAGGTTTAAGGGAACAGGGAAAAGAGCAAATTTGAGTCCAATTAAAAGATACAAGAGTGATGTGGAGATGAGTGTCTGGGAGATGGTGATGGGTGATCCAGGGTCTTGACTTCCTGGAGTGCCTGATACAAATGAGTTACTCCCAACAGACAACTTGCAGAGATGGTGTCTTGGGCAGATTGAGGTAGGAAAGGGGGACTGCTGGGAGCCGGCATATTGCATATTGAGTGCATATTGCATATTGCATATTGAGTGCAGCACTTTCCACAGCATCATCTTTCAGGATCTGGAATAGCTCAACTGGAATTCTATCACTGCTGGGAGCCAGCGTGAGGAACTCCGCCCATGACAAAGGTCATGAGGAAGGAGGCTCGGCATACGCAAAGGCAGAATTGAGCCTCAGGAGTCCCCCTGGAAATTCTCGAGCATTTACACCCAAAACCAGAGTCTGCCTACTTTCTGCTTTGTGCGTTCACCTACACCTCTGACTTTACCAGGGGCTGTCCCCCACTACCTCTCTCTGAAAAAAAGAGTTAGCTTACAGCTCCAGTTAATTATTCCTGGGTGTGACAGTGTTTAACCTACAAACTCCTTTGGAAATCCTCTAGCCTGCCTGAATAGGTTTTTCCGGCCACATGTGATTGTTCAGAGCCTCCCACCTGTGAGAGGCATGAGATGTTCTAAACTGTCTAAATACAGATTCCTTTGAGCAGTTAAAAGATTGATTAGAAATTGTATTGGTGAAGGGTTTTTCACTTGTTGGGCCAATGTTTGCTGCTAAGTCTCCATATCCCTTACCTGCTGTGTCCCTGGCAGTGTATTGATTAATATAATTGGTGTAAATAGTAGCTTTAATGTTTGTAACCTGGGACCCTTGAGTTAATTCTTTTTCTTGTTATAGCCCACCACACCTTTGCTCTGTAGGAATGCAACTTTATCTAATGCTTTTGGAGGGTGGCGCTTGACTTATCACCTTTAGAGAAAAATAAGTTTTCTGAAGAAAGGGTCTTAAAATGTTAACAGGCCTCCGGGCCAGAAGATGATGCAAATCACCTAAGCTTTTGCATATGATAAGTTTGCGGGAAGAAAGCCTGGCTTGCTGCATGACTCTACCCCTTCCCCCATTATCCATTATGCATAACTTAAGGTATAAAAACTACTTTGAAAAATAAAGTGCGGGCCTTGTTCACCGAAACTTGGTCTCACCATGTCGTTCTTTCTCTTACCTCCTGGCTGAATTATTCAGCTTCTTTTCTCCACTGAATTTCCTCACTGAGCTATCCTTATTCCATTACTCTTTATATCCTTAAGTACAGTTTAATTAAGCAGTTGTTTCCTGATCCTCGCCGACACCGTCCCCGTTTTCGAATTCCCTGGATCCACCGGGGCTGGACCCCGGCCGGGGACAATTAGGAGGAGGGAGAGTGAGGCTTGTGTGGACCACATGGGCATGAAAACACTCTTGCACAATTAACACATGAATGAAGTACTTTTTTAGGGAGATGGTTCCAAGACAGTTTTTCACAAATTAACACTGTAAAAGGCAGCTCCACACACAGGCAGTACCAGTCTTCCTGGGTTGATAAGCACAGACTATTTACAAGCCAGGGAGAACAGGGAACACTCGGATTAGTCTTTTGAGCCTTAAAGATCAGCAGCTTGGCATGATGTTTCTGAGTGGGAGGAAGTTGATGACATTAATTTAAAACAGAATGTGGAAACTGTCTGTGGTTTTCAATGAGTCACACTTTCCTTGACCACCTGTCATGGGAACTGGCTCTGGGTGGACTCAACATGATTCAAACTGCACATTAAAAACAGCAAAATAAAGTCTTCTACCATCACACAGATCAGCAGAAAAGTCAGGTCTTCAAGAACATTGTGGTTGGGGCAAGAGTTGGTGACAGTGGGGCCTGGAAAAGTCCTTCTAACAATTGACAGCTGAAGGTAAGAGGCAGCAGCCTGGGTTCAAACCTGCCTGGAAGTCATTCCTCCAAGCTTCAGTTCCCCTGTATGATGTCTACATTTGACAGCAGTTGTGAAGAGAAAACTCTATTGGGCTTTTAGGACTCAATCAGTGCTAATTTCCCTTATCACCTTCTTTCCCAGAAAGAAACACTAAAATCTGGGACATACAGACGTGAGTAAAAGGACAAGGAAATACGAGTATTTCTCATAGGGAAGCACACTTAACCACTAGAGTTTCTGAACTGGCAGTAGAATGAAGCACGTCTCAAAAGCCTTCAAGATGACGATTTATGTGTCAGTGGGTTTCCAAGGAGATAGATTTTACAAAAGCTACTATGAGACTCACTTCCTTACAAAACCAAGATAATATAACGCTCCTGCTCTTCAGGAGCTTTTTCTACATTCTGACAAATGATGGAAATGTAGGAGGAAGAGGCCTAGCATCAGGATACAAAGACTGCACCCCCACACCTGATTTGTGGAATTAATGAATGAACGCTATGATTTTTCTTCATGCAGAGAAAGACGGATGTGTAAAAGTGGCCACATGTGGCCCCAGGCAGGAGCACAGAGGCAACAGGGACAAGAAGTAGTGGTTGATAATGAAAGAGAAGGCAAGAGCCCAGATTCATTCTTAAATCTTTCAGTGCACTCAAACACCATGCAGCCATACAGCCAGAATCATATGTGGAAGCTGGCCTCCCAAGCACACTCAATATTCCAAAACCTATTGCCCTGTCCTGGCCAGTCCTGTATTGAAGCAGCATTCTGACAGCAGGTGTCTGTGAGTCCTAACATTGAACACTGAAAATAGAATTGACTTCAGTTCTTTTTCCTTACTGGGTGTTCACTATTTCCATCTAATCACGGCTCCCTCAGTCTGGGGCACTGTTTCCCAATGCAGTTCTATGGAATACCAACACCATAAGACAGGCCATGTGGGAAGGGTGCCTTCCCACCAAACAGACCTAAACTAAAGACTTGGACTCTGCAAAAGCAAGGAGCCTCTGCCTTCTTTCATCCCACAAATAAACAGTAAGAATGCAAAGATTCTTTGAAAGATGCTAGCTTCGAAAGAGGAACAGACAAGGTGTGGTAGGACTTCAGAAGAGGGGAAAGGTTGACAATTTTGCTGAACCGAGAATATTCTTAGAAGGAGGCAGCGTGAAGACCAGCTCCGTTTTAAGGCTCCTCTTTGATTGTCACATGAGTAACTAGGCCATTAACCAACCTCACTGTGAGAATAGGTACTTTATACCTGTTCCTTAAAACTACCGTTTTTTTCCCCATAAATCCATGGATTGAGAAATACCACATGAATTATAAGACTGTGCGGGTTAGTGTTATTCGTGGGAATAAAACAAATATTTCTCAGTGTGTCATCATCCCACCTCTTGGAATCACACAAGAAAATAAAATGCACATTCTCAGGCCCACCCAGACTTTTTGGATCAGAATTAAGGGGACGGTGTCCTGGGAATCTACATTGTAAACAATCTTCCCCCACATGATTCTGATTCATGATTATTTATGTCCGAAAACTATTGAACCTGAGATTTCCAGAACTATTAAGAGTTCACAATACAACAGTGTAAATCAACTATAGTTCAATTTTTTTTAAAAATCATTAAAAAAAGACTTCACAAAGGATTTTGAGGCAAGACAAGACTTTAAGAAACCAAGAACAGAAACTGATAGCACCGAATTCACAGTGACAGAAAGGAAGCCTAAGAAAGGAAGGCGTCAGTTACACACTGGAACATTAACACCGTTCAGGAAACTGCCTTGACAACAGCCAGGATTCTTACAGTCCCACCAGAAGGGACGCTTCCAGGTGGGAGCAAGGACGCTCAGCTGGTCACAACTTGACAAGAGGAGCATTAAAAGCATACATTTTTCAATGGAAACTCTAATCTCACCAAGCACACTTCCAAAGGTCACTCGGCTTTGCACATAAACTGTCAAACTGAGGGCTTCCCCAGTGGCTCAGAAGGTAAAGAATCTGCCTGCGATGCGGAAGATCCAGGTTCGAGCCCTGAGTCAGGAAGATCCCCTGGAGAAGGAAATGGCTACCCACTCCAGTATCCTTGCCTGGAAAATCCCATGGCCAGCTACAGTCCATGGGGTCGCAAAGAGTCAGACATGACTGAGCAAACAACACCTTCAACCTCTTTGAGCAAAGACTCCTGTTGGAGCAGTGCCGGGTGTTCTGTCCGTGTCGGCTCACAGGACCCTGGGAAAGCCCTGCAAGGCAGGCCCTCTCCCCTCATGCTGTGGGATGGAGTCAAGCTTGCACAACCAGTGGGTGGCAAGGCAGGAGCCAGCCAAGGCTGGAGGGGACCCAAAGGCCACACACTCTCCCTTGCCAAGTGTGCTGCCCAGGAGAAAAAGCACTGGCCACAACACAAGACTTCTCATGCCCTTGGAAGTTAAATTTCTCCTTGTAAATAAAGCAACAGGTGGGAGTTGTGGTAACTCTGTCCTGGCATTGCCACCCAGTCAGGCCCAAGCTAAAAGACAGACAGCCCCTCTCCTGGCTTATCTTTAGCTGAAACAACAAAACCTCTAAGATCCCTTCCAATCCTGAAATACTTTGCATTTATAAAATAATTATGCATTATAATAAGCTCCTTGGTTGTGCAAAGCTAATCCTAAGTCTATTTGTGAAGAAAGCAGAATTCATTTCTGTGAGCTCTGTTGCCTAAAGCCATTTTCTGTCCTTCATCCAGCCAGGCCCATTCCACTCCCCCCTTGTACCCCCACCTCCTCCCAACCCTGCCCTGCTCTCTGCTCACAGCCAATGAGAGCCAACTGAGCATTGTGTGCTCCTGTGTTCTCTTCTAAGTGCATCAGACATAGACTCAGATTCATGATGAAAGAAGGGCTTTGCCTCCTGAGAGGTGGGTCAGAGGTGAGAGCAGGGGATGGGGTATATACCCCAAGGTCAACTATCACTAGATAATGCCAAGAACACCTGGGTGTTCAGAACTCCTGCAGGAAATACAACCCTAAGTTGCTGTTGGCCATACTATTCAATCCCTGGGTCAGGAAGATCCCATGAGTAGGAAATGGCAACCCACCCCAGTATTCTTGCCTGGAAAATTCCACGGACAGAGGACTCTGACAGGCTGCAGTCTGTGGGGTGGCAAAGAGTCGGACCCAACTGAGTACACACATTCCATGTTTATGTATTTGGAATCTTCTTAGAACTCAGTGAAGCTGCTGCTGCTAAGTCATGTCAGTCATGTCTGACTCTGGGCGACCCCATAGACGGCAGCCCACCAGGCTCCCGTCCCTGGGATTCTCCAGGCAAGAACACTGGAGTGGGTTGCCATTTCCTTCTCCAATGCATCAAAGTGAAAAGTGAAAGGGAAGTCATTCAGTCGTGTCTGACTCTGCGACCCCAGGGACTGCAGCCTACCAGGCTCCCGTCCCTGGGATTTTCCAGGCAAGAGTACTGGAGTGGGTCGCCAGTGCCTAGAACTCAGAGAAGCAGCACTTGGCAAAAGTGAGCCAGTGGTACAGGAACATGGAAATACATAACTTCTAGGAAGTCCTCTAATTGACGAATTCAAGAAATATCTATTACAAGAGGCAGGGAGGCATGTTTGTGCAGAACAAGGGCTCTGGAGTCCAAGAGATGAGAGGTCAAAGCCTGGCTGTCCTAATTACCAGCTGTGTGACCTTAGGCGGGTTAATGTCTCAAAGCTTCATCTCCCTCAGGTGTAAATGAGTTTCCTGACAGTGTCTCCCTCTAAAGACTGTTACGAAAATAAAATGAGATAACTCATGTTAACAACGTATTGTCACAATGCAATGTCACACAGCACTTAAGAGGTCAAGAAATGATGGCTCTAATTTTTATCCAATACAGTGGGTGCCTCTCTGTGCCAAGCACAATACTGTGTTGAGGCTGGGGGGATAAAACACAGTGCCCCAACTTCAAGAGGCACTCAGTGGGAGAGACAGAGAAACAGATAATGATAACCTTAGAGGTTCAGTAATGGAAGTACAGAAGTTAGTGTTGTGTGGAGATCTAGGAGGAGGGCACTAACCTCCCTGAGAAAGTCAAGGAAGCCTCCACAAAAGAGGCGACCCTTGAACCTATAAAGGAGAAGTAGGAGTTAATAGATGAAAAAAGAGTTCGGCATGTGCAAAGGCCAAGAAGGGTGTATGAGTGTGGCATGATTGGGAATGACTAGCAGGGGACAAAGATGAGGGCTTGGGAGCCAAGGGCCTTGTTGGCCAAGCTCAGGATTTTTTATTTATTTCCTGTCTCTCCAAACAATGTCAGCTGTATGGTAGTAGAGAGGGTGACCAAGGAGATGCGACAGTGGAAACGGAGAGTAGAGAATGGATTTCACAGACATTTCCAAAGATGAATTGCCTCAACTCAATAAATAACTGAATATACTATATGGGTATGTTCACGGGCTGGCTGTTAGTTGAAGTAAGATACGTTGCCATGTAGAACAGGTTTGGGTGGCCCAGGTGAGGGTTTAAAAGATTCTTAGTTGGACTTCCCTGGTGGTCCAGTGGCTCAGAATCTGCTTGCCAATGCAGGGGACCTGTGTCCAATGCCTGGCCCAGAAGACTCCACATGCCGAGGAGCAACTAATCCCATGTGCTACAACTACTGAGCCCACATAACCTACAGTCCATGCTCTGCAAACCAGAGAAGTCTCCGCAATGAGATGCCCATGAAGGAGTGCTACGTCGCTTCAGTCATGTCCAACTCTTTGCGACCCCATGGACTGTAGCCTGCCAGGCTCCTCTATCTATGGGATTCTCCAGGCAACAATACTGGCATGAGTTGCCATACCCTCCTCCAAGGGATCTTTCTGACCTAGGGATTGAACCCCATGCACCACAATTAAAGAGTAGTCCCCCACCCCACAACTAGAGAAAGCCCACCCACAGCAACAAAGAACCAGTGCAGCCAAAAATAAATAAATAAAAACTTTCAAAAGATACTTAGTTAACATAGTATATGTTGCTTTTGAGGTCCCTGGAGGATGTATAAACAGAATCAAATAACAATGGGACATATGAGTCTGTGGTTTGATATAGACAATGAGGGGCTCTATACAGAAACTATTGCAATGGGTAAGGTTCTCAAGGAAAAGAATTTAGTACTGAAGGGAAGACCAAATCTTCTTCAAATCAATACCATAGTCATTGAATACCCAGAGTGTGACAATCAGTGGACCAGAAATACGTACAAACCAGAATCTGGCCTTAAACAAGCTTAAAATCTAGCAGGGGAGTCAAGAGATAAACGTATGGAGAATGAAAACAGCATGCAAAATTGAAACAACAGCTTGACTCAGCCCCAGAAGGGATTTCCCAGGACCTAGAAGAAAGTCTGCCCAGTGAACTACATAGACACACTGCCAGATGACATGACAGAATGACAGGAGACCTCCAGAGGAGGTAAGCTCAGCAGAGACCCAGACGGACAGCTGAGATTACTACAGAAAAATACAACCTCTGCAAATAACCACTACCACCTCTCATCAAACAGACGTGCCAGGACGACCCACTGCTGTAGCAAATACTCTCTGACCCAGATGCTGCAGCATCATTAACTTCTAATCACACCAATGGGCAAAACTGCACCAACTCTTGGAGAACAAAACACCTGGAGAGAAAGACACTGTGAAAAGCTTCCTTTTGTTTTCGTGCGTTGCACATATGTGATGAACAGGCAGGAGATGTGCTGGGTGGGAGCAGCAGCAAAGTTCTCTATGGTAGAGAAGAGAAGAATCTTCAGTCCTCAAATGTAGGAAAGGCTGTCATGCAGAAGAGGGACTGGACGCAAGTCCTAAGGTGGGTGGAAACACTTGGGAGTTAAACATTCCTTGAAACATTGTAAAGAACGTATCCAGTAGTCAAAGATATCTGGAAGAAAGCCGGCAGCCCTGGGGGATAACAAGTTCCCTTTCACCACTGGTTGTCCCAGCAGGGTCTGGACAACCTCTTATCAGGGATGCTATGGAGCGGATTTCAATATGGCACAGAAAATCCTTTCTAAGATACTAAGGTTCTATAGTTCTTAGGCAAAGAATCTAGATTATTTCACTGAAGGTGGTGCTTCTAAATGCTTCAAAATATGGCTGCGAGAATCACCAATGGGTCTTTCCTTATAGCGGGTAAATGCAGGCCCTCAGAAGCAAGCATTTAACTGCACATTAGAGGATCTGATCAATAATAAAATCCTAGCCTTACTTGGTGGAGAAGGCAATAGCACCCGACTCCAGTACTCTTGCCTGGAGAACTCCATGGACGGAGGAGATTGGTAGGCTGCAGTCCATGGGGTCGCTAAGAGTCGGACATGACTGAGCAACGTCACTTTCACTTTTCACTTTCATGCATTGGAGAAGGAAATGGCAACCCACTCCAGTGTTCTTGCCTGGAGAATCCCAGGGTCGGGGGAGCCTGGTGGGCTGTCGTCTATGGGGTCGCACAGAGTCGGACACAACTGAAGTGACTTAGCATAACATAGCATAGCATAGCCTTACTTGGACCGTGGGAAATGGTACTCGTGCTATAAGCAAGGGTGTCCCCTCAGTGGTTCCACGGGATGTTGGGGAAAAGGAGAGAGGCCCCTTAAACACCCACCTAATACAAAGGCTGTTGACAGGTGTGGGAAGAGGACAAAAGATGCCCCAGACCAGTTTCTGGAAGCTGATCTTAAAGGGCCATCCAACCACACTGGTGATTATTTTTGTCAATTCTACTTTGGACTAATCTAAAACTTTTTAAGAAATAAGTGCCTTTCACAACCTCTATCTCATGTATCCACTCAACAGCTCATGAGATGATTTCAATTTTGCACATTAAAAAAAAAAATCAAGGCACAAAAATAAGTCAATCATTGTCTCTTAAGTATAGTGTAGTCACACCTTCTGTGGGGGTGAGGTTCTAAAGTTAGCTCAGAAGACAAAAATCAAATGTGCTCAAGGATTGCCTTTGAAAATCCCTTAAATCAACTGAAAAGTAAAGTCTCATTGGTCGACTTATACAATTCTAAACAGTGCCCGAAATAAATGCATGCAGTAATAGTCAAGTCAAATATAAAGAATATACATGCAAACTATAAATTTGGAGAATTTCAAATTACATAAGAGAAGAAATGAGGGTACACAGTTTTTATAAATCAAGCATACATATGACACTACTCCACCATCCACCCTGGGTATCAAATTCTATAGCTTTGTATCACGACAGATGACCCCCCCCCCCCAGGTCATCTGTCCTGGCAGAAGCTGAATAATGACTCAACAGTTCCCATTTACTGGGCATTTCCTGACTGCTAAGCTCTGCTTTGAGCACTTTACTGAATCTTCTCTACCACCTAACTATGGGGCAGATGCTGCTACTATCCTCATTTTACAGCTGACACATTTGAGGCTGAAAAGAAGCAGTGGCCCTGGGTCACACACATAGCCAGTAAGTAGCTGAGGTGGAGCCAAAGTTCTGTCTGACTCAAAAACACGGGCTCGAAGAAGTGATCCTCAAACCAGGTGTGTACCAGTATTACCTGGGGAGCAAGACGTCAAAACTGGGGTTTCCTAGGTCCATCTCAGACCAATGGACTCAGAATCCTGGCTCCCTTCCCACTGGATTCTGATGTGGACAAACCACTGACCACATTTTGAGAAAACCCTGCTGTAGGCTCTAACTTCCTGCTTAATACTCTTTCTACTAAACCACACACCCGTGCTATCTGCCTGGTGCTGTGAGGGCTATTAATAAAATGCTGGATGATGCTGACTGATAATACTATACCCACATCCTCTTACCATGCATCTCAGAGGCAACGTGCCCCGAGTCCTTCCACAAGCACATCCAGCCGCCTGGGGTCTGTTTTAATGACTCAGGGCAGAATAAAGCCTCTGAAGCTGTGAGAACTTTTCCTGCATGAAATCTGTTTCATGGTTAATCCAAATAAGCTTTTCACTTAAAAAAAAAAATACCTCAAAGGCTGATTACAAGTTCGAGTTTCGCTGCAACACACCGCAAAGGCATTCGATCGCAGACTCGCATTTCTGAATGGAAGCCTTCCACTCCTTTTGATTGAAAAGCCACATGATCCAGTGCCAGATGGTGACATTTGTACAAGTCAAGCTGGATTAAGTCAAGGGCTTTAGTGAAGCATGATGCAGATCAAGAAAATGATGGGGATTATACACGCACACGCACACACACACACAGCTCATGCTAAATTCTTCCAGCTGTGACAGCAGAGTTCCCATCAGCCTATTTCTCTCCCAGCCTCTGCAGGCCCCAGCCTCTCACAGCTGCATGTTTCTCCGCATCCACCCTCCTGTAGCCAGCATGTCCACAGACGGGCAGACCTAGGTCTAAGGCAGACAACCCAGTCTAAGGCCCCAAAGGCCCTCCTCCAACCCACCTCTGCCTGCACATTCGAAGCTGGGTTGGCCCACTCTAAGACAGCACAAGCAGCCTGAAGCTTCAGCTCAGGGAAAGGCACCATGATTCACCCAGTTTCCCAGACCAGGCACCTAGTCATCCAACATCCTTCACTCCTTTTCCCTCAACTTCCATGGAATCCATCACCAACTCCCATCAGCTCTACTTGTAGTCTGTCTGCCTCTCTGCATCACCACCCCCCTTCCAGGTGGACCCTAGTTTCTTGTTCTGGCCGCCATGCTCCCCCAGGACTACCATAACAGTCTCCCAACTGCTCTCTGGCCTCAAGATTCTTCCAAGTCTTAAGGACTGCTGTCTTTTCAGCACCTAAGGATTGCTCTTTCCAGCACCTAAGGATTGCTCTTCCAGCACCTAAGGATTGCTCTTTCCAGCACTGCACAGAGGAGGTACCTGCTCAGAGGAGGGAAATATGCACACTAAGCCATCAATTCTCTTGTAGTTCAGTTGATAAAGAATCTGCCTGCAATGCATGAGACCTATGTTCAATTCCTGGGTCAGAAAGATCCCCTGCAGAAGGAAATGGCAACCCATGCCAGTATTTTTGTCTGGAGAATCCCGTGGACAGAGGAGCCTGATAAGCTACAGTCCATGGGGTCGAAAGAGTCGGACACGACTTAAGAGACTAAACCACCACCACCAATTAAAATATTCATAGCCTCTTGCCCGTGCCCCACTCTCCATTCTCTACTCCACTTCCCTTAAACTTTCACAGCTTCCTCTTGCTGTTAAAACTAAGTACAAAGCTTACAAAGTTGGTCATAGTCATTTCTCTAAGTATGTCATTTGTCACTTCCCTCATCCCACTCTACAGTCCAACCAAAGTGAAATTCTTTTAGCTGAGGTCTCATCTGACTGACTGTATCAATCAGATTTCAACCCCGGGTTGTAAAGAAACCCAGCTGAAGGCTAACGTGTCCAGGGAGGACTCCATTTTGTATTTATTATACTCAAGGATTATGAGTAGTTTAGGTAAATTCCAATTATTCAGGGGTGATGATCTAATCATGTGATATACAGACCACCTGCATCCCCTCCTTTCTCCTACTCTTAGTAAACTGCTCTCTTGTTTCAAAATTATAGCTAATATAAACAGATAATAAGCAATGTGTACCGAGCACATTTGCCAACTGGTTCTTCATTTGCTCATCAGTAACTTTACTGAGCATCTACTAGATCCTGCCACTCACTGTGCACTATCCCAATAGTAAAAGGCAATCTGCGAAACAGGAAGTGTCCCTTCACTCGTGGAACAAACAACCTAGTTGGAAAATAGGCTTTAAACAAGTTATATAATTAATTTTTTGATGATGATTTGGTAAAGTACTATAAAGAAAAACCAGGTGCAAGGAGAGCATACAACGAGCCAGTCTGGAGGGAAAAAGAAACAAGAAGACTTCTTTGGGAAACTGATGTGTGAGCTGAGCCCTGAAAAATAAGCAGGAATTAAATCCATGGTGAGGACCAGCAGGGAAGAAGCATTCCAGGCAGAGGGAAGAGCATTTGTAAAGCTCCACGTGGAAGGAAGATGAATGTGAGGAGGTCAGCGAGGCTGCAGCACAGAGGATGTGAGAGGACTCGAATGCGGCGGGCAGGGTGAGAGCCATCAGGCCCTGCAGGCCAGTGCTGCTCAAACTATTTCCAATGAATCCCAGACTGATGAAAATGGATTACTAAACAATTTAAAGACATAGAAAACATAAGCCTAAATATTTTTACTCATCATATTTAACAGACAAAAAATGATTCTGCCAGTTACTATAAAAGCTTCTAAATACTTGCTGTCAACGTGTGTTCCTTCTCAGGGCTTACTGATAAGCAGGCAATTGTCCACAGGCCACACTTTAAGAGGCACAGTAGATGGGAAGCCATGAAAGAGCTCTAAGCATGGGTGAAGTAAATCCAGAATCGTGTTTCAGAGATCACTCTGGTTGGAGTGTGAAGAATGTCTTTGGGGCAGGAGGGGCAATTGGGGCTCTTTCAGGCATCTTGGTGAGAGATGATATTCCTTAGAGGCAATGATATTTAACACTTGTAATAACTTACGAGGTAGTCATCAACATTCATTATTAAGTGAGGTTTAAGGTCATCTCCAGAAGTAGATTCACATTTCCCCAAACCTGGTAAATCCAGGCTCTCTGAAGCTTTATTTAAATGTAGTCCTTAGGGCTACCTTATTGGTGACCTTATAACAAAATCTTTATTGCTGCTTCTGTAAATAGCCTTTCTGTGCCATCTACAGCCTACTGGCCTTTACTGAAACCCCTCAGTGATCCATCAGCATTACCCAGTCTTCCAGAGAACACAGCCTCCATTCTTCATGCAAATGCCTTGCAAAGAAGGAAACCCCAGAGGGAGAAAGAGAATCTGAGTATAATGGGCTGTGCTTTTCACTATTTTCTCATCTCTCTTAAGCTGATGGATTTCCAAAAGGTCCTGACGACTTTTAAAAGGAGATGATTGAGTTTATGACACTGAGGAAGGAAAAGGTTGGGGGGGGTGGGGGCGGGGCAAGAGGCAGCCCAACTCAGGAGCAAAGGACTCTGCCTTTTTAGATGGAGGCCCCTGAGACCCGCCTCCATCATACAACTGCTGCTAGACCCAGTGCCCATCACTCAGCCTCTCAAAGCCTTGGTTTCCTTATCCACAACATGGAGCCAAAGATCTCTGCTCTGGCTCATTCAAGGATCTCGTGTAAAGATGGTTACATTCAAACAAACATTTCTGTGGCACAAGCAATGTGACAGGCATTGAGCTGAACACTGAGTTTACAGACATAGGGCGACAGTGTGCAAATAATAAAGCACGATGCTGCAGGGTGAATGCCCTACAGACACACACACACTCTGCCGTCCACTCCGAGGTCAGGAAGACAGTGGGTCAGGGAATGCCTCTTGAATGACGCAGTGGTTGATCTTTGAAAGCAGGGAAAGGAATTTCCCAAGCAGACAAGCCTAAGAACACTATCCTGTGAGAGAGATCAGAATGATGCATCTGGAAACCATAGGAAGCTCAATAAAAACATATGAGAAAGGGGAAAGGAAATAAGACTGGACAAGGACAGGGGGATCACCAAGGGCCTTGTGCACCAATGAAGCAATGAGATGAAACCATACAGAGTCTGAGGATCTGGGCTGGACCAAACGCCACATTTGAATGCGGGTCATTTTTGTCGTTACCGTTATAGCTGAAACAGAACCAAAAAGTGATTGTGTACACATGACACTCCTTCATGGATACCTCTAGAAACAACAGTGAGACTCTGAGGGGGCTGGAAGTCCTATGCTATACAGGTGAGAACAAAAGCAAGTGACATGTGACTTGCTAATGTGATTTCACTTGTGCTGCCAGATCCAGGAAACGGGTTCTCTGTTCATTCATGAGAAGGTTAAAAAAAAAAAAAAAAGAACAACTTTTCTCTATTCAGCCCAGAGAGAACAAGGAAAAAATGCTCGCCCTTCCTCCCAGCTTTACAAGTAGCCAGTGGCTTCCTGGTGGTTCAGCGATAAAGAATCTGCCTGCCAATAAAGGAGACATGGGTTCGATCCCTGGTCCAGGAAGATACCACGTTCTGCAAAGCAACTAAGCTCACGTGCCACAAATATTAAGCAGGTGCTCTGGAGCCCAGGAGCCACAAGAGAAGCCACTGCCGTGAGAAGCCCAGACGCCGTAACTAGGGAGTAGCCTCTGCTCACAGCAACTAAAGAAAAGCCCGTGCAGCGCTGAAGACCCAGGACAGACAAAAATAAAGATAATTATATTTGTAAAATGTAGCCATAAAGCCCAAAAGCTTCCTTCAGTGATATCATCAAATTCCCAAAGAAAGCAATAAATGTTATTTTTTAGGCCAATGAGGAAGAGAGAAAGATTCTGACATTTTTCTCTACTATTCCTCAGGGACAGTACCTACTTAGGGAAATACACTCAGAGTAGGTGAGTGTGTGTGTGTGTGTGTGTGTGTGTGCGCGCACGCGCGCACACATGTGAACGTTTATGCATGTCTAAGTGCCTGTACATGCATATGTGCATGTACACGTGCATGTGCACGTTCATAGGTGAGCCAGGGGAAGGCAGAGGACATCTCAGAGCCCCCTATAGGATGTCCACTTCTAGAAAGTACTGCCCTGGAAAGGGGTCCGTGTGTGTGTGTGTGTGTGTGTGTGTGTGTGTGTGTGTAAGAGTGCACTCAGTCGCTCAGTGGTGTCCAACTCTGAGACCCCATGGAAGCCCGCCAGACTCCTCCGTCCATGGGATTTCCCAAGCAAGAATACTGGAATGGGTTGCCATTTCCTTCTCCAGAGAGTTCTCCAGGGGATCTTCCTGACCCAGGGATTGAACCCACATCTCCTATACTGGCAAGCAGATTCTTTACTTCAGAGCCACCAGGGGAGTCCTTATCACTGCGTAGCAGGGCTGAAATTAATCAGTCCATCCATCCATCCCTCCACCACTCTGTTCTACAAACATGTACCAAGCATAGTTTATGCATCAAACTTTGTGCAGCTGTTGAGGTGACCAGGCACACAGTTCCTGACCTCCAGAAGCTCACACTAGAGCCTCTCAATCAGAGTATAATGACCAGGGAGGCTCAATGAAGACTTGTTTATACTTTAATGATGCATCAGAAACCAACTCCCTAAATTCAAATCCCAGCTCCCTCATTTACCAGGTGATCATGGGCAAATTTTGTGATTTCTCTGTACCTCAGTGTCATCTATGAAAGAGGTACATAATGGTGGCACCTACTTTAAAGTGTTGGTATGAAGATTAAAATGAGTTAATATTTATAAAATGCTCAGTACAGTCTTAGCAACATAGTCATTCTATGAGAGTTATTATTATTGTTGTTGTCATCACTATTATTACTATAATCAATTCTCAAGTAATCATGAAATGGGTGAGGTGTTGGCTGTCTCTTGGGCAACAGGACCCACAATGCTCTCGAGTTCACTTTCAGCTCAATTGCCCAAGCCCAGTATAGGCTACTGGTGAGGCTAGAGCCCCAGCAGGGAGGCTGCCCCTAGCCCCACCAGACACCAGAAAAGCTCTGCCTGGCACTCTCTAACTCTGGCCACATTCCATTTCTGGAAGCAGAACCAAATGCCCTCATTGCATCCTGACAATGCAGCTGCAAGAAACAGACAGAGACCAGCCCTAAACGGGGCTGTTCTGTAGCCAAGGAGATGGGTTCAGTAGATTATATACTATATCCATCCCATCTACACACTCCGCCTGCTGGGTAACCTCCAAGGAGCTGGAAGGACAGACTCAAAGACACCAGGCCCCTCTGCGAAGTTTCCAGAGGCAGCAGATGAAGGAATAAGTGTCCCAAAGGTAAAGGACAAATGCCTCTGAATTTAATTTTGCTTTTTGCCTTCCACCAGCTGGAGATCTTGGGCAAGTTCCCTAAGCTCTTACAATCAGTGTGCCCTCATCTATATAATGCAGATTAAAAAAAAACTTCTCAGAATTAAATCATCCTAACACAAGGTCCAGCAAAGCAGAGACACTCCAAATGCCTGTACTGAATGAAGTCTGTATTGCATCTGGTATCGAATCAGCCCCTGCCTGTGAACCTGCTGATGTAAAACACAGAAGCCGGACGATGACTCTCTCACCAACACCTCTTCGCTTCTTACCTGTGAGAGCTGGGCCCCTGGCCCAAGGCATGACAAGGATGACTGGGGTGCAGAGGGACAAGGGCAAGGTCACACTCCTGGGGAATTCTCAGTTAACAAGCTTTGTGTGCCCAGCACACCCTGTGCCAGCCAAGGGAATTCAAGATTTCGGGGTCCCTGAGGAATCATCATTAAAAAAAAAAAAAATAGCCAAGCCAGTAAATGCAAGAGACTCAACTGAGGGACTGGCTCATACATGGACGCTCCAGGAAACCCAATGGGTAAGGCAGCCAACTCCCTGAGACTTTATTCTAGCCAAGCATGCAGGCTTCTGTGATTATTTTATACAAG
Organism: Bison bison bison; assembly: GCF_000754665.1. Classification (NCBI taxonomy): domain Eukaryota; kingdom Metazoa; phylum Chordata; class Mammalia; order Artiodactyla; family Bovidae; genus Bison; species Bison bison. The sequence goes on along the minus strand of NW_011489342.1, from coordinate 581,607 downwards.
CCAAAGATATCCTTCCTCATAGCCTCAAAAAAGAATTCTTTAAAAGCTTCAGCTCCTTCCTAGGGCAGCTCTTTCTCTCAAAAGGACTGCTAGATGCAAGTCACCGCCCCTCCCAGAGCCTGAGTCCACTCACCTGTGAACTGAAAACAACTGGATCTCCCTCTCAGAGAAACTATGGGACTGAAGGAGGTGACACAGTCATCGTACCCAGCACGAGGGGCCTCAGCAGGTCCCCATCTCACTCCATAGGCTGGATCTCAATGGATCATCACACAAGGTAGGCAATCAGCACAAATTTATCAAAAAGGACATTTTGACAGTCCTGATTTTTAAACATTTCATACGGTGTGTGTTTCCCAACTCCCCAGACTCAGAAATGTCACCAGCACTTTTATCCTGCCAAAAAGATTTGATAAACTCCTGTCCCATAATCTAAACAAGGAGGAAGACAGGGCTGGTAAAGGGCAGCACTGAGAGCCCAGTTGGAGAACTCCCGTCTCCAGGCTTCTTGTTCATTTTCTCCCCCTTCATCAGCACATCCTTGAATTCCCCCCATGCCCTGGCATAAGCAGGCATAACGGAACAAGTACTCCAAAAGTACAGGACAAATATGGATGAGTCTCTGTTCCAGACAGGATGCTGCCTTGGAGTCAGGACCAGTGCATCCAATTTTGGCTCCACCTCCTAGCAGCTGGGGGACCTTGGGCAAGTTTCCAAACCTCTGTGTGTCCTCTTAGGAAAGATGAGGCCTTCCTGGGACTTGAATCTTTTCGTTATGTGGATCATTTTTTAATGATCTGATTAAATTTTTTAATCTTTACTGAATCTATCACAATATTGCTTCAGTTTCATGTTCTGGTCTTTTGGCCACAAAGTACGTGGGATCTTAGCTCCCCAACCACAGACTGAACTGTGTGCCCTGCATTGGAAGGTGAAGTTTCATCCACTGGACTGCCAGAGAAGTTCCAGGACTTGAGTCTTTCTATGACTTAAAAAGCTCACGGTTTCTCATTACCCTGGGCTGAAGTTTTAAAATGCAAAACAAACACACAAGCAGAAACACTACTCTCCAGGAAGGATTTTACACATCCTCTCATCCATTCCCAGGGAAACACCATGCACAAACATCCTCACATTTCTACCCTGGGATATCACAACGGTAGCCGAAGTGGACCCAATTAATCCAGAGAAAGAGAACACAGTCAATAGAGGCCACCTGTCCCCTCAACAAGCTCCTCCCGCCTCCAAGCAGAAGATGAATCCATGTATTCAGCAGGCTGACTTCTGCTCCACACATCTGTCAGAGTCACTGCATAAACAAACCCTCAGCGTGTCCTTTCTTTCACCCAGTCATGGACGAGCGCCCAGAAAGTCTCTGGTCCCACCTAAACACTGGGCTGTTCCCCAAGAACTGTGATTAGACCCTGAGGACTGGGCCTAAAAAGTCTCCTGAGAGCTGCTACGTGGATCTTTCTGTGTCCAGGCTCACTGGTGACGGTCATCTCTCCAGAGGAGACTTCAGTGGTTAGGACTTTGGCTTCAAGTTCCTGACCCCAAGCAGGAAGTCTGTGAAAACCACAGTCAAGGTTATGGAGGGAGGCAACGATGGGAAGGGCAGTAACTGAGTTTAATACATGCTCAATTGCTCAGTCATGTCCGACTCTTTGTGACTCCGTGGACTGTAGCCCACTAGGCTCTTCTGTCCATGGAATTTTCCAGGCGAGAATACTGGAGTGGGCTGCCATTTCCTACTCCAGAGTTTAATATAGTCCAACCAAAAGTAAATGAACTATCCAGTCAGCAGTGGAGATCTGGGGAAGACTGGCTCCACCCCTCACTAGCTACATGACCTTGGAAAAGTCTTACAATCTTTCTGGACCTCAATGCTCCCATGTGCAAAATGGGGGTATGTAATTATCCCTACTTTTCAGGCCTGCTGTAAGCATCATGGGATGATGTACAAGAAAAATATCTGGCACAGAGAAGGTCCCAATGAAACATGCATCACTTTCCCTTCTAACCTTATACACCCCTGTCCTCTGTTTCATGGGTTGAGTGGCCAGTATGTGGAGGGCATGGACTATGGACTGTTTTCTCTGTGGACAGAGCTCATCTTCCTCACCCGTGGGGGACTGAGAGAAGCTCAAAATTCCCATAACTGCACCATGAGTTTGCTGTTGGGCCCTAGGATCAGAAGCCAGTAATTAAGTCAACTTTGATTTTTACACTGAACCTGCCAGTAAGTGCCCAATCGTGTGACCAAAAAAAAAGATTGAAATAAGAAAAGCTAGACACGTCCGAGGTCAGGGGCGGCAGCCGAGAGTACCAGCTGCAACGGCGCAAGAGCTGCAGAGAGGAGCCACCCCATGTCCGAGGTCAGAGGCGGTGGCCGAGAGGAGCTACCCCACGTCCGAGGTCAGAGGCAGTGGCTGAGAGGAGCTACCCCACGTCCAAGGAGCAGTGGCTGCATGGGCGCAGGAGGGCCGAGAGGAGCTACTCCACGTTCAAAGTCAGGAGGGGCGACTGTGAGAAGATACCCCTCCTCCAAGGTAAGGAGCAGATCTGAAGAGATACCCAACATCCAAGGTAAGAGAAACCCAAGTAAGACGGTAGGTATTGCAAGAGGCATCGGAGGGCAGACATACAAACCATAATCACAGAAAACTAGCCAATCTACTCACACGGACCACAGCCTTATCTAACTCAATGAAACTAAGCCATGCCGTGTGGGGCCACCTAAGACGGCAGGTCATGGTGGAGAGGTCTGACAGAACGTGGTCCACTGGAGAAGGGAATGGCAAACCACTTCAGTATTCTTGCCTTGAGAACCCCATGAACAGTATGAAAAGCCAAAATGATAGGATACTGAAAGAGCAACTCCCCAGGTCGGTAGGTGCCCAATATGCTACTGGAGATCAGTGGAGAAATAACTCCAGAAAGAATGAAGGGATGGAGCCAAAGAAAAAAAAAAATACCCAGTTGTGGATGTGACTGGTGATAGAAGCAAGGTCTGATGCTGTAAAGAGCAATATTGCATAGGAACCTGGAATGTTAGGTCCATAAATCAAGGCAAATTGGAAGTGGTCAAACAGGAGATGGCAAGAGTGAACGTCGACATTCTAGGAATCAGCGAACTAAAATGGACTGGAATGGGTGAATTTAACTCAGATGACCATTATATCTACTACTGTGGGCAGGAATCCCTTAGAAGAAATGGAGTAGCCATCGTGGTCAACAAAAGAGTCCAAAACGCAGTACTTGGAAGCAATCTCAAAAACGACAGAATGATCTCTGTTCATTTCCAAGGCAAACCATTCAATATTACAGTAATCCAAGTCTGTGCCCCAACCAGGAACACTGAAGAAGCTAAAGTTGAACGGTTCTATGAAGACCTACAAGACCTTTTAGAACTAACACCCAAAAAAGATGTCCTTTTCCTTTTCATTATAGGGGAATGGAATGCAAAAGTAGGAAGTCAAGAAACACCTGGGGTAACAGGCAAATTTGGCCTTGGAATACGGAATGAAGCAGGGCAAAGGCTAACAGAGTTTTGCCAAGAGAACGCACTGGTCATAGCAAACACCCTCTTCCAACAACACAAGAGAAGACTCTACACATGGACATCACCAGATGGTCAACACTGAAATCAGACTGATTATATTCTTTGCAGCCAAAGATGGAGAAGCTCCATACAGTCAGCAAAAACAAGACCAGGAGCTGACTGTGGCTCAGATCATGAACTCCTTATTGCCAAATTCAGACTTAAATTGAAGAAAGTAGGGAAAACCACTAGACCATTCAGGTATGACCTAAATCAAATTCCTTATGATTATACAGTGGAAGTGAGAAACAGATTTAAAGGACTAGATCTGATAGATAAGACTGCCTGATGAACTATGGAATGAGGTTCGCGACAATGTACAGGAGCCAGGGATCAAGACCATCCCCATGGAAAAGAAATGAAAAAAAGCAAAATGGCTGTCTGGGGAGGCCTTACAAATAGCTGTGAAAAGAAGAGAAGCAAAAAGCAAAGGAGAAAAAGAAAGATATAAGCATCTGAATGCAGAGTTCCAAAGAATAGCAAGGAGAGATAAGAAAGCCTTCCTCAGCAATCAACGCAAAGAAATAGAGGAAAACAACAAAATAGGAAAGACTAGAGATCTCTTCAAGA
>NW_011489342.1:576722-577336 GCF_000754665.1 Bison bison bison | reverse complement strand
CAGGATAATCACAATGGTGTGATCACTCACCTAGAGCCAGACATCCTGGAATGTGAAGTCAAATGGACCTTAGAAAGCATCACTACGAACAAAGCTAGTGGAGGTGATGGAATTCCAGTTGAGTTATTTCAAATGCTGAAAGATGATGCTGTGAAAGTGTTGCACTCAATATGCCAGCAAATTTGGAAAACTCAGCAGTGGCCACAGGACTGGAAAAGGTCAGTTTTCATTCCAATTCCAAAGAAAGGCAATGTCAAAGAATGCTCAAACTACCGCACAATTGCACTCATCTCACATGCTAGTAAAGTAATTCTCAAAATTCTCCAAGCCAGGCTTCAGCAATACGTGAACCGTGAACTTCCTGATGTTCAAGCTGGTTTTAGAAAAGGCAGAGTAGCCAGAGATCAAATTGCCAACATCCACTGGATCATGGAAAAAGCAAGAGAGTTTCAGAAAAACATCTATTTCTGCTTTATTGACTATGCCAAAGCTTTTGACTGTGTGGATCACAATAAACTGTGGAAAATTCTGAAAGAGATGGGAATATCAGACCACCTGACCTGCCTCTTGAGAAGCCTATATGCAGGTCAGGAAGCAACAGTTAGAATTGGACA
>NW_011489342.1:576213-576622 GCF_000754665.1 Bison bison bison | reverse complement strand
GTCACCCTGCTTATTTAACTTATATGCAGAGTACATCATGAGAAATGCTGGGCTGGAAGAAGCACAAGCTGGAATAAAGATTGCTGGGAAAAATATCAATAACCTCAGATATGCAGATGACACCACCCTTATGGCAGAAAATGAAGAGGAACTAAAAAGCCTCTTGATGAAAGTGAAAGAGGAGACTGAAAAAGTTGGCTTAAAGTTCAACATTCAGAAAACAAAGATCATGGCATCTTGTCTCATCACTTCATGGAAAATAGATGGGGAAACAGTGGAAACAGTGTCAGACTTTATTTCTGGGGGCTCCAAAATCACTGCAGATGGTGACTGCAGCCATGAAATTAAGACGCTTACTCCTTGGAAGGAAAGTTATGACCAACCTAGATAACATATTGAAAAGCAGAGA
>NW_011489342.1:550244-576113 GCF_000754665.1 Bison bison bison | reverse complement strand
TGAAAAGCAGAGACATTACTTTGCCAACAAAGATCCGTCTAGTCAAGGCTATGGTTTTTCCAGTGGTCATGTATGGATGTGAGAGTTGGACTGTGAAGAAAGCTAAGTGCCAAAGAATTGATGCTTCTGAACTGTGGTGTTGGAGAAGACTCCTGAGAGTCCCTTGGACTGCAAGGAGATCCAACCAGTCCATTCTAAAGGAGATCAGCCCTGGGATTTCTTTGGAAGGACTGATGCTAAAGCTGAAACTCCAATATTTTGGCCACCTCATGCAAAGAGTTGACTCATTGCAAAAGACTCTGATGCTGGGAGGGATTGGGAGCAGGAGAAGAAGGGGACGACAGAGGATGAGATGGCTGGATGGCATCACCGACTTAATAGACGTGAGTCTGAGTGAACTGCGGGAGTTGGTGATGGACAGGGAGGCCTGGCGTGCTGCAGTTCATGGGGTCACAAAGAGTCGGTCATGACTAAGCGACTGAACTGAACTGAACTGAACTGAGACAGATGTTTTGGTGTTTCATGTTTTGAAATCATTCATTCCTTTGGCATCAGTTCAATATCATACTTTGTAGATTTTCCTTTGAATATGCCACTAGTCCTAAAGGATTGTCCTTAAGTCGGAAAAAGAAAACCCGTGATGGACTAAAATTATCCTGTGCCTTCCATTCTGAACACCAAAATACTTATAAAAACAACGTTTTTATGTGTTGGCGGTACTGACCTCCAACATAGGAGTTTCACGCCGGGGGCTACTCTGAGTTTTCAGATGTGCTACCCAGTGACTGGTGAGAAAACAGCTGCCAAAGACCAAGCAGAATTGCCCAATTTGCACATATAGATGGGAATACTTTTTGTTGTTGTTGTTGTTGTTCTGGGGGGGATACGTTTTTGTTTTTGTTTTGTGGGGGTGGGGGGATACGTTTTAAATCTAAACTAGACTACATATACATAGCTGATAAGTTATGTGTCAAGATATTTTTTGACATTCATTTGTTTTTCTGTAGCCCCACCTCCACCTCACACCCAATTCCAAGCAAGTAACTAGGTTGCTAAGTCTGTGGCCCCATCTCGTCTTTTATAAAATTCTAAACTCAGTGAAAAAATGATGCAGATGGGTGAGTAGCTAGTCCAAGAGGATGGCACAGAGAGTGCTATGCAACTTTGAAGGTTTTGAAGCAGTAAAGGGAGACAATCCCCCAGACAGTAAGAGGTTCTGTCTGGGGATGGGGTCCCACGGGGAGTAGTGGTCCACACCCTGCCATGCAGTTGTGAGAGGACCTCACAGGGGTGACTGCAAGAGGCCCCCAGCACAGCAGCACCCCTGGCCAAAGATTCCTGGTGTGTTGAATATGGTGAAGGATTAGCCAGTCAAGCCACTAATCAGGGTGGGACCTGCAGGGAACCAGGCATCTCCATGGTCCCAGTGTGAACCAGTGATGCTCTCACTCCTAGGACCAGGGAAGGGGGGTCCCAGTAATGACTCTCTGAACTTCTTGCCAACCAACTGGGATAGGAGCTTTGGATAAAGCTCACATTAACTTTTAGGATGATTACATGTCTTGCACACCCACATGTATGTGTGAAGATGTCTACCCAAAGGCTCTCCTTGTCCCTTAAGGCCTCAATCCCCTCTTTTCTTCCTGGATTCTTTAGTCCTCAGGCACAAACATCATTTTATTCACGAATCTGTAAAATTATGTTTCTTGATTTTACCACCTCTGAGTTATGATTAAAGAATTAAGACGTCAAGTGGAATTCCTACTGCAGAGTCCAGCTTCCACTTTTCATCAGGCATGGTTGGGAGGATATCAGCATCATCTTGAAAGTTTTTTAAATGCACACCTGTTCATCCCCACCACCCGCAACATTCTTAGTACCCCAGGTCTCAGGCGGCAGGGAAGGTGGGAAAAGCATAATGTATTACTTTTAACTATTGAGAAATTTTGCAAAAAGTTGCAAACAATGATACAAGGAACACACACAAACACTTTACACAGATTCACCTACTGTTAACATTTTACCTCATTTGCTTTCCTCTATCTCCCCCTGTCTCTCCATACTCATAGTTCATACATATTTAATTTGCATATGGGTGTGGTTGTTACTATGAATATGTATATAAATTTATTTTTATTACATACATTATGGCCTTTTATTCCTAAATACTTAAAGGTGTATTTCCTTAGAATAGGAGTAACCACAATACAGTTTTCACTGACAGTGCTTTTATCTAAGTAACCATCCATATTCTGCATTTCCCAGGCTTTCCAGGTGGCGCTAGTGGTAAAGAATCCATCTGCAGTACAGGAGACCCGAATTCTATTCCTGGGTTGGGAAGATCCCCTAGAGGAGGGCATGGCAACCCACTCTAGTATTCTTGCCTGGAGAATCAGAGGAGCCTGGTGGGCTATGGCCCATAGGGTCACAAACAATTGAACACATCTGAAGCCACTTAGCACGCTTGTCATTGCCTATCCATAACAGGACTGAATCTAGGGTCAGGAATTGCATTCAGCTGTCATACTTCCTTAGACTTCTTGAATCTGGAACATTTCCAATAGCCTTTGCATATCTTTTACAACAATGTCATTTTTGAAGACTACAGCCCCACCCATGCACACTTGTTCTGGATTATAAGAGAATGTTCCTCCTTTTGCGTGTTTGACGTTTCCTCGTGATTCGACTGAGGTCTGCATTCTTGGCCAGAACATGGCATAAGCATTTCCCTCACAGAGTCTCATAGCTGGAGGCAAATGATATCCATCTGTCCTTCAGAAGTCATTTTAATCTTGGTCACTTGACCAGAGGGGGTATCAGATATTTTTATCAATATTGCTATTCTTTTATTTCCTCCCTTGCAAGATGCTTTAGGATGATGCAAGTATCCTGCCCTTCATCAAAAGCCCACCCAACCCCTAGATACATATCCACTGATGATTCTTGCCTGATCCAATCTTTGCTGTGATGTTTGCGAAATGATGATTAAATGCTCCCACTTTCCAAAAAGAGTCTCTAAGTTACCACTATACTCCAGGAAATGGAAACACTAGGTAGAGAACCCCAAAACACTAGGTTTTGATGCTTTAATGTGCAAATTACAGAGATCATAAGAGAGAACGTTTGAAAGACCGGAAGCCAACATGGATCAAGCACCCACTGTTTTCAAGTTATTTATATACATCGTGTCAATGACTCTATGAGGGAGGTGTTTCTATTCTTTCACAGATTAACACACTGAGGCTCAGAAGGATTGGCTAATATGCCTAGAGTCAACCAGCTCCCAAGTGACTATAGTGAGATTTTAATGGAGGTCCACCTGACTCAAAGTCCATGCCTTTGACATACTCCTACTTTCATGGCTAGTATATGATTCATGATTCCCTCCAATATGGACCCAAGCTGTTAGATCTTATCACACTGTGTCCACTAGGGTGAGAAACCTCAGGCAGGAACATTCTATGCCATCTGGGACTTTGGCTGGGTGCAGCCTGCACCCAATGCTCAAGAAATGGATAATAAATGGCACCAGGAATTATTCAAGTGGATCCATTGGATTCAGTGCCCACACTGATCTTGTCCTTTTTCCTAACTGTCCTAACACTGATGAACCAAAGTGTTCCAGACCTCACAGTCTCTGATCCTGCCTAGAAGTATTTTGAACTTCTCCCTCTCTTTTCAAGCAGGCTTTTCCAAAATGCCCAGATGCTGTTTTGTTCCTCCAGCCTCATACTACAATGCCCCCTATTGTTCTTTAATCCAAATTACATTTCCCTTTGGAATCCAGGCTGACACTGCTAAGAAACAAGGGCAACAGTCCAGTTTGTAATAAAACTCATTCAGATATACAAAATTAAGAATAGTAATAAATGCTGGACACCTGAAGCTAGTATAATCTTATGTTGATTACACCTCAATAAAAATCTTTTGAGAAGAAATATTTTTTGAAAAGAGTATTAATGGGTTTAAACTATTAACAAGACAGAAAAGGAAATATTTTTTTGAAAAGAGTATTAATGGGTTTAAACTATTAACAAGACAGAAAAGACACTCAGAGAAGGCAAAATTAGCAAGAAAGAAGTAAAAGAGAATGGAATTCATTTCACCAGCACTTTGAGCTGTTTCACTATACTTCAGGCCAGATACCTGCTGCAAATGTGTGTGTGTGTGTGTGTGTGTGTGTGTGTGTGTGGCCTGCCAGCCTCCTCTGTGTATGGGATTTTCCAGGTAACAATACTGGAGTGGGTAGCCATTCTCTTCTCCAGGGAATCTTTCCAATCCAGGGATCAAATCTGGGTTTCCTGCATTGCAGGCAGATTTTTTACTGTCTGAGCCACCAGGGAAGCCCCCACTTACATTCTTACTAACGGACTATTGAGTAAATCTAGGCAGGGCACACACTCAAGCCCTCTCAACTGATGAGGTCTGATGAAGGCAGCCCCATCCTTCCACTCTAGGAGTGGTCACCTGATTTAAGCCTGGCCCATCAGCGAATCCAACAGTCCCCCAGAAACAACAACTCGTTCAGGGATGAGCACATGATCCAATCCAGGCTAACAAACTATATAATGGGACTTTATGTGGCAATAACAGGGGAGAAGATGGATGTTCTTTCTTTTTTGTCTTAAGGATGAGGTAACTAGAAGAGTTTTCCTCAGAGTGAACTCAACACACATAAGTGTAGAGTCAAGAGCTGGAAAGTGAGGCACAGAGACAAAATCTGAGGACATAATTTGAATCACTGAATCCAGCTATGCCTAAAGCCAGGTTACTATTTGGTATTTTTGACTCAATGTGTAATACTTTTCCCATTAAAGTCAGTTGATTTGAGTCACTTACAACCAAAGGGGGGCTTCCCAGGTGGTGCTAGTGGTAAAGAAATCGCCAGCCAATGCAGGAGATGTAAGAGATGCAAATTCAATCCCTGGGTCAGGAAGATTCCCTGGAGGAAGGCACAGCAACCCGTTCTGGTATTCTTGCCTGGAGAATCCATGGACAGAGGAGACTGGCAGGCTACAGTCCATAGGGTCACAAAGAGTCGGACACAACTGAAGTGACTTAGCACACACACACACAACCAAAGAAATCCCTACTGACATAGATGGATACACATCCAGATAACTGGGCTTAAAGGACTTTATCTAAGGGCAGAGGGAGAGCTGGGGTGTGTTCGGTTTGGGACATGCTGAGCGGGATGTGTCTAGGGGACATGAGGGTGGAGATGTCCAGTGGGCAGCAGGGAGTGGAATTCAGAAGGTTGAAAGAGATCTTGGGGCTGGGCAGAGAGCTCTGGGAGTCTCTGGCACACAGCCTGGCATGGATGGGAACACTCAGCAGGTGCGGCGAAAAGAAGATGGGCTGAGACCCAAACCAGGGGCACCACCAGGTATGGAACAAGGAAAAAAGAGGAGCCAGGTAGAAGAGGACATCCATCAGGCACTGCAGCCAGGGAAGGCTTCTGGGAGAAGAGGGAGCCAAAGGGACTTTCCCCTCAAACTGCAGAAAAATCCCCCCTCTCTATTTCTGTATCTCTCTCTCTCCCCCTAACACCCCAGCAAATGACACTCCTGACCACCTGGAGTCTCCTCTCACAATCCTGGCAGGGACGGATATAATGTCACAGTGAAGAAATCAGTGCTTTTTCTCCTGGCCACTGCCTCCTTTCTCCACCCAGCAGGGGCCACCCACAGACAGCCTTCTCTTTAAGGAGCACTCGGTGCTTTACCGGCATTATTATTTCTAATCATCACAGCACTCCCAGGAATTCAGGGTTATTCCACACTTTACACAAGTGGAAATAGAGGCTCAAGAGGCTCAGTGGGGATGACTGATGATGATGACCAGGGTGTGCCTGTCAGTAGAGAAAGAAGCCATGCTCCGGGGATGCGGCAGGCACAGCAGAAGGGGTCACAAGGAGCGGGGGGAGCAGCAGGTCCCGTGGTGCTGCCACCCCAGCCACACCAGAGCCCCACCTGTGCGCATTCTTTCCAGACCCAGCCCTGAGCTCCTGAGGGTAAGACCCGATGTCAGGAATTTAAGTTCAGTTCAGTATGGACGTTTCTGAAGGATTCATTCCTACATTTCCCCAAAAGGCTTAGGAGACTGCCTTGCTGAGCATGGACTGGGTCAGGAGCTGGGGTAGTGGAGACAGACCTGGGAGTAAACCCTGCCCCCTTCACACACTGACCCCATGGCTATGGGCAAATCACCAAGCTCTCCAGTCTTCCTCCCCTGACTCGAAAATGAGACGAATGATACCTCTCTGTTTGGAATGAGAGAAGGACTAACAGTATCTAAAGCACAGCACTCAGAGGATACAAGAAATGCTACAGTTAAAAATAAAAAGAAGATGCTCTGCATTGACTAATTTCTACCTTGCCTTGTTCTAAACAGAGTTAAGGCAGCTGGCACATGATAAATATTTGTTGACTGGGTAAATGTGAAAGACAGACTAATGAGCCTGCTCCCCACAGAGAGGCTCAGGGAACAAATGAGGAAAAATTGCCTACAGCGAAATTCATTAGGTTGTTTTTAATATCAATGACGTGAATGCCAGCCTTTGCCTAGGAAGGGCAGAAATGAGTCTAGTGTTTAAATGCAGTCAGGATACTAGGTAACATTTCAAGTAACATGCAGCTTTTCAGTAATTAACATCATTGAACTAGACCTCTGGTCACCCATCCTCAAACTCGTGAGTAGGAAAGGATTCCTGGACGTTGGTCGGGGAGGCGGCAAGAGAGGACACAGAAGCAGCCAGCAGCCCTGATGATGAATCCTGACTTGGCTAGAACCTCTCAAATCTTGTGAATCCTTTCCCCACGAGGCCTGAAAAAGGCAGTGAGTTATGAAGCACGAGTCAGCTGAAAGCGCTGAACGCACGCTGTCATGACAGCCATGACAAGTGCAGTATAGAGGCCTCCAGAAAAACGACTGTTAAACAGGTGTTCAGCACAGCGTTGCTTATAGTTAAAACACTGGAATGTTTTATGAGGAAGACCGTTCAACCGGGGCTCATCACACATTACCGTGACACAATCACCTGGAAGTCACGTTAAACTGCAAATTCCAAGCCAGCAGGCCTGGCTGTGGGCGAGGTTCCACATTTCTAACAAGCTTCCTAATGAGACAACACTGCTGACCCACAAACCACACTCTGAGTAGCAAGGCCCTGCTGACAGGATAATAAATGCATACACGAATAATTTGCACCTTCGAAAATGATGATACCAATCTTCATATAATCGTATAGAAAGGCATTTAGGATGGATTGTAAGGCAACAGAAGGAGGTCATCCAATTAAAAACATTTCAAAGCAGAGCACAAACAGTATACACAGAAAAATTCTATTCTATATTCAAATTTTACATGTAAAAAAATCTAAAATAATACACGGCAAAATCTAACAGTATATATCTCCAGATGGGGGGCTTTAGAGTGATCTGAATTAACTTGTCTTTTTGTGCAACTGTATTTTCTAAATTTTTTTATAATAATCAAGTAGTGGAGGGGACATATGTATACCTGTGGCTGATCTGTGTTGACATATGGCAGGGTCAACACAATATTGTAGAGCAGTTGTCATCCAATAATTGTATTTTCTTCTATTACTTCTCAAAAAAAATGAGTTTAAAAAAATAAACTCACTGAAGAAATATCTTAAAAAAAATAATAAGTTGCATTTGGGTTGAGGGAGGAAGGGAAGAGAGGAAAGGGAAGGAGGGATGGAGGGAGGAAGATAGAAAGGAAGGAAGAAAGAAGGAAAGAAAGAAAGGAAGAGATAAAGGAAGCACAGAAAGAAGGAAGAAAAGAGGGAGAGAGACAGAGGAAGAAGAAATCTTGCAAGAGGTTCTGAGGCCCAGGAGAAGGCTTTCTCACCGATTTTCAGGCAAGAACATATATACTGGCACAATCAAGAAAGGAAAGAGATGAAAAACTTCTCGGGAACTCAAGCTAATTTCAAATGTGCCCAAGCCACCCATCAAGATTCTCCAAAAAGCCTTTAGAAAATAAGATTGGTTTCCCAGGGCCTGACTTGAGGAAAGAACTTTATACATGAAATCTCAAAACTCCACAAATAAGGGGCTGGTTAGGAACAGTGGCCAGAGTGCCACCTAGCCTCAAGTCGTGAGGCACCCCTAGCCTGGATGCCATGACCCATGAGATCCTATTCAACAATCTTCTGGCATGTGGGGGTGCACAGTGCAGGGGGTACCAGCTTCAGAGCAGGTGAGATCCAGATCAAATACACCTTTGCACTTGGCAGAAGTCCCTTAACCTCTCTCTGTCTCCATTTCCTCCTGTCTCCATGAATACAACAGAGGTGCAAGCAAGGCTCAGGTGAACTATTCAGTGAGATGACCTTTGAAAAGTCCCTTCTACAATGCCAACCCTCTGGGCAATCTAAACAACTTAGGGCAGTGCCTATGGAAGGAATTCTTTTTTAACCTAAGTATACTGTTGTGCTAAACTGGGCAAGCATTCCTTCCTTTGAATGAATGTGTAGAAGGATAAAATGCTATGAAATTCTAGAGTAGATAAAGAAGAGGTACCATTTTTAAAGAAATATGTATGAGAAAAAAAGTTTAAAAATAAGAATTTTTTACTCAGGAACATGATCATTGCTGAAATAGGAATCATGCTATGAAATGAGTACTTTTCATCAGAAAGAAATCCATGACCTTGGAGGAAGTTACGGTATCAGATTAGTTGCATATGTGTGCTCATGCTCAGTTGCTTCAGTCGTGTCCAACCCTTTGGGACGCTATGGCCTGTAGCCTACCAGGTTCCTCTGTCCATGGGATTCTCCAGACAAGAATATTGGAATGGGTTGCCATGTCCTCCTCCAGGGAATCTTCCCAACTCAGGGATTGAATCTGCATCTGCTCCTACATTGGCAGGCATATTCTTTACTGCTGAGCCACCAGGGAAGCCCATCGTATTAGTTAGTTGAACTTAAATAAATTACTTGGGAACTTTTGGAAAATTAACAGTCCCACAAGAACTTATGGACAAATAGGCAAAACAGGAAGAAACCGGCACACTTGTCCCAGGTTTTGCACCATCCTTTTCTGACTTGACAACAGGGCCTCTAGCTTAGCATGATGATAAATGGGAAAATGCTTGCAAAGGAAGTGAATGCCAGTCAGAGGAGCAGCCTCCTGGGGTCTTTCTAGCTCCACCTTGGAGAACACCTGGGGAGGCATCTGGAAGGGCTCTTTGTTGCAAACGAAGGATGAAGTGATGAAGGGAAGAATCTAAGGACATAAACTGGGCCTCCTTGCTGGTGAACTTTCGGGATACTGAAGACCTGCTATTTCTTTCACTGGTTTAGTTGCAACAAGTACCTATAAATCACCTCCACTTTGTCTCACCTGTTCACCCCAGTAGCATCTCAGCCTGGGAGGGACCTTGCCTGAGAAGGGAAGATGCTCATTAGCTTGGGTGAGTAGATTGGGGAGTGTATCCATGGAGCATCCTGAGACTTAGCCAGATCTCCCTGCCCTTTGTGATCAGCCAGGAGGACGGAGATGAGCCAGATGTGTCCAAAAGAGCAGCAGACCAGGAGTGATAAGAAGGCATGTAGAGCAAGGTGAGACCCAATAAGACTCATAACCCAGCTTGACTGACCTGTGCTGGGGAATGCAGCCAGACTAAGAAGTGACTAAATTCTCACACATCCAGCACAAAGATTCCAAACACCCCATCAGACCAGACAGAGAAGGAAATGGCAACCCACTCCAGTATTCTTGCCTGGAGAATCCCAGGGACAGAGGAGCCTGGTAGGCTGCTGTCTATGGGGTCGCACAGAGTCAGACACGACTGAAGCGACTTAGCAGCAGCAGCAGCATAGACCAGACCATACCAATAGATGCCCACCTGTTTCACACAGAAATTTCAGAAAATAAGTTACTTCACATTGAACCAATGAGGATGTGATTCCATTTATAAGTAAATTCTGAAAATTCTAAACACTTATTTGCACAAATCAATAGAGCCCCAAGATCAAAGTGTATTGCCTGCAGTGAGATTTATTGCATAGCAAAAACCTTGACATTTCAACCAGCAAACTATTCAGAGTTAGGTTGCCTGTGTCAGATACTCTTGGCTGTCTAAGAGTATCTCCCTTTAAAGACTAGCCAACAGAATCCTGACTATATTTGAGTGCAATGGACCCAGTTCATGGAATGACTCATGACTGGTCTCATGATTGGTCTAAGTGAACAAAGACAACCCCCTTCTACTAAGCCAGTGATGGGTCTAAGAATGTGCATATGACCCAGTTCTAGCAAAAGAGATAAAAGGGGATAACTGCTGAGGCAGCCTTCATATTAAGTGATGAGCTGGAAAGCAAAAGCTGCTAATTGAAAAGCTATTCTAGGGACTTCCCTGGTGGTTCAGTAGCTAAGACTCGAAGCTCCCAATGCAGGGGGCCAGGATTTTATCCCTGGTCAGGGAACAAGATACCACATACCCCAACAAGAAGACCCTGCATGCCCCTACTAAAGATCCCACATGCTGCACCTAACACCTGGTTCAGCCAAATAAATAAATACCTAAAATAATATAATCTATTCTAATTGGGTATATATGTCAAATATAACAATGTAAAAGAATACATTTGGTAAAAGAAGTCAGGTCCATGCTATAACTTTAAGTGTTTATTAAACATTTATCATATGCTAAGTTAACCCTTTAATATTAGATACAGAATAATTAATCAGCAACCTCTGCAGCATCAGCCTCAAGATGGAGATGGGGGGTGTCAGGTTATTCAATAGGAAATGCCTTCACACCTGGCAATGGAGACATCTACTTCAGCCTGGAGCTACCCAGGGAGTGACTCTTCCAGCACAGCATTCAAATAGTTGCAAAAAGAACAGTAGTTGCAGTAGCAGCAATGACAGACATAGGGCAAAGAGTGCCCAGTCAGAGGCTGATAATGTAGAACCTGCCATATTTCCTACCAGGAAAGTAGGCAGCCAGTATTTTGCAAAATAAATTAGAGGAAAACAAAAGCCATCCATTAAAAAAAATTAATTGATAAAATCATGTGCTTTGCGTGTATGTGTGCATGCTCAGTCATTCAGTTATGCCCAACTCTTTGTGACCCTAAGGAGCCTCTGTCTATGGGGTTTTGCCGACAAGGACACTGGAGTGGGTTGCCTTTTCCTCCTTCATGGGATCTTCCCAACCCAGGGAGTAAACTCACGTTTCCTGTGTCTCCCGTACTGGCAGGCAGATTCTTTTCCATTGAGCCACCTGGGGATTCCCCCTGTGCTTTGATTCAAGTATAAACATAAACCAAGAACTTCCTGGAATTCCAATACTTGTGAAAGTATGCTGCGGCTACAGAAAAGGAGGACATTATCCCACAACTATTTCCTCAGCTACAGTAGACACAGAGTGAGAACTGGAACTCAAGTTCCAAAATCCACTGGGTCCTCACATTTGTTTGACAGTAAGACAGAATTCACTTTAGGATTCAGTTGACTGGAAAGCATAGTGATGATCAAAGCAGGACATCCTTGAGAATCAGAGGGGAAGTTTGAATTTTGCCTTCAAAGGCTAGTACAACCAATCTGTGGAGGCACTGCCGCCAAAGCAGTGGCTGTAGTCAGCATCAAGCCGAATGATTTGTTAACAAAATCAGTTGTGTAGATACCATCACTGTGGTGGCACAGAAATCAAATATGATAGATGCCACAAATCTAAAAACACTGATTCCTAGTATCACCATTTCACTGGGTTCCTGAGAATAATGTACTCAGAAAATCAACTCCTGCTTTCCTCATTTCCAGAGATCTCGAAACATGACCTGAGCACTATTCTCACTATAGAAGAGGGGAATGGAGGGTTGCATAGTGATGAACGTACATCAAAGAACAATAGGAAGGCTTAAGGTTAAATCTTAAGAGGGTTTTAGAATACAAGATACTTAAAAACATCTAGCACAATGTCTCAAATATTTTTAGCAGTAAACCTTTTATTCAAATCAAATTTTACACAGAACCCCAATATGGATATAATGGTATATGCTTATAATAATTTTATTTAGAAGCCAAAACTTTTATATTTACTGTAAAGTAGGCAAACAAAATCAACTAGACGCTATTTCATTTTGATGTGAAACTTTCAAACTGGGAGTTGAGAAAGATGGTTGCGTGTTATGTCCGGTTTAGCATCCGATGTATTTCTCTGTCATGTATTGGTTATACAGGTTCAAAAAAAAGAGATTAGTATTTATAAGTAGAAACAAACTGGAGGAGCTCTGCTATTCACACTGTAATCTCAAATAAGTTGAAATAATAGAAAAAGCTTCATTCCAAGTTCCACTAGAAAAACAACTACTCTTGCAACATAAATTAACATGTTTACAATTGCTAATATGTTCAAGAAAATTGGTATATTTGGGTAAAAACATCCAGCAAATTCACTGACATAATGACATGATACATAATCATGTTCACTTAGTGAGACCCTATAATTGTTGACAAACAACCATCAAGTTGGGAAACCTTAATTATGAACTGCAAGATAGCCAATTTGTGAAAATGAAACATATTTTCACTTACTTGGGGCATAAACGGCTATTATGAAAGTAGAAAATTGTATTATAATAATACTGCTCGTAATATCAACAATAGCTAGATTTATTGATCATGTTGTTTTTGTACCATGAAGTTCTAACCCTATATATTCATTACCACTTTAATTTTCACTGTAACCCTAAGAAATAGATACTATTACTAGCCCCCTTTTACAGCAACAAACATTAAGCCAAAAACAAGAAATTAAATACTAGAACTGACAAAAACAAGTATAAACCAGACTTAAACGAACATGTGTCTTTTCCTATCTAGACATTCATTGGTATCTACCTACTACTCAAAAAACAAGGTAAAGAAAAAGCTTAAACATCTCAAACATATCATCTTCACTCTTCTGTTAACACAGATGAGAAAAGACAAAACAAGAGCAAAAAGACATTAAATGATAGAACTGGGGTTAAATGGAACCTCAGGATCTAGTGTGCCTCTCTGGTAGTTCAGACAGTAAAGAATCCACCTGCAACGCAGGAGACCCAGATTCGATCCCTGGGTCAGGAAGATCCCTTGGAGAAGGGAATGGCTACCCACTTCAGTATTCTTTGGAGAAGGAAATGGCAAAACACTCCAGTATCCTTACCTGGGGAATTCCATGGACAGAGGAGCCTGGTGGGCTGCAGTCCATGGGGTCACAAAGAGTTAGACATGACTGAGTTGACTAACACCCGTATTCTTGCCTGGAGAATTCCACGGACAGAGTAGCCTGAAAGGCTACCGTCCATAGGTAATAAAGAGTCGGACACAACTGAATGGCTAACACAGGATCTAGGAGGAGGGTCAAGTAGCTACAGGAAAGGCAGCTATTTTGAGAGAAGTGTGATGGTTAGGAGTTGGGGCCCCAGAGCCAGAAAGCCTGGATTTCTACCTGGGCTCGCCGACTTGTAAGCTCTGAGATTTTAAGCAAATTGTTTGACATTTCTGCGGGAATAAAACTAATAAATAACAACTATCTCACAAGGTCGTTGTGTGGATTAAATGAGCTACTATATATGAAGCCTTAACATGGTTCCTGGTCCACAAGAATCACTCAACAATACCAGTTACCACTATCACCTCCACAGGAGAAAGAAAGAGCTGGAAAATAAGGCTTTGGTTAGCACAAAAAGTTAAGAAGACAGAAGCCAAAATCCTGGTTTCTATAAAGCAACTATGCACTATTCTGCTCCTAGATACATTAAAAAAAAAAAATACCACTACACTCCACATCACTTAAAAATTGCATCTGTGCCAGGTTTTCCCACAATGAGCAACATATGACATTACTCAGATTTAAATAGCTATCTTTTTTAGGTGGGAGGGAGGTTCAGGATGGGGGACACATGTACACCCATGGCTGATTCATGTGAATGTATGGCAAAAACCACCACAGTATTGTAAAGTAATTAGCCTCCAATTAAAATAAATAAATTTTAAAAATAAATAGCTATCTTTTTAAATTTTCTAGAAACCTCACTTTTACAAAGTCTTCAAAAATTACCAAGAGGCATTTTAAAAGTTTTGCACTAGTCTTAGAAAATCAGCTATGACACTTCTGGCCCCAAACAGTAGAAAGTTATATTTTCATAATCTCTTCAGTGGAATAGGTTTTTTTAAATAGGAACCAAAAATAGAAAAAAAAAAGTTGGGTTTTGTTTTTTTGAGGCTGACTTTTTTTTTCCGCTGTGCTGGGATAGGGTTGTGGCATGCAGGTTTAGTTGCCCCATGGCCCGTGGGATCTTAGTTCCCCAACTAGGGCTCAAACTCACATCCCCAGCATTGGAATCCGGATTCTCAACCACTAGACCACCAGGGAAGTCCCTGATTGGTTTATTTTTAAATTTAAACTCTGAGCATCGAGCAAGGTTAAAAGGCATATTTACAAACAGTGAAATTTACAGCAAATATTATCAAAGTTTAATAGCCTTAATAAATAAAAAGTTTACATAAATTAGAGAATTCTCCAATAGAAAAATAGGTATGCTATCTATATAAGGAATATAGATGTGATTTATATAAGAAATAAGATGAGAAATTAAAATCAAATTCACTAATAAATAAACAGTAGAGTTATATGCCATTTTTGACCTACCAAATAACAACTTTTTTAAAGGTTGAGAGCCAATATAAAGGTCAACAGGGAAAGTCATACTTATGTGTGGCTCAGCTGATAAAGAATCTGCCTGCAATGCAGGAGACCTGGGTTAAATCCCTGGGTTAGGAAGATTCCCTGGAGAAGGGAAAGGCTACCCACTCCAGTATTCTGGCCTGGAGAATTCCATGGACTGTATAGTCCATGGGGTCGAAAAGAGTCGGACACAACTGTGTGACTTTCACTTTCAATGCTAGAGAAGGATAATGTATATTTCAAATGCTTCAAAAATATTAAACACTTTCAACTCAACTTTACTTCTTAGAATTTATCCTAAGGCAAAAATGCTTTATAAAGGTGTAAAAATGAGTGGTAGTCACTGAGTGAGCAAAAAAGCAGAAAGAACTTAAATGTCAAACAATAGAGGTCAGCTAAATAAATCATGGGATCTTAAAAAACTCGGCTGATGAAGACTATTGATATGAAATGACATTAATTATACATTGTCAGGTAAGAGGAAAAAAGTAAACAACAATACAATAATGGACCCATATTTGAAAAAACAATAATGAATTGTTCATATGGGTTAAAACTATAGCAGAAAAACAAAAATTTCTCAAAATGTTAACAGTAATTCTCATGCATGTTGATATTACAGGTAGGATTTTGTGTTTTCTTTGCCAATCTTTATTTTATAAATTTTTCTGCAATCAACATGTACAACTTACATAAAAATTGTTGTAGTAATAACATGCTGAAAATCGTTAAGCATTTTTCTCCTTTCCAAGAACATTAATATACGAGTTCTTTTTCTCCTTATCATGGAAGAAAGCACCATGGATTCCATTAATGGAAAAAGATGTGGTTTGCCAGCACCCTGAGGGACACTTTCAGTGGGATGATTACAGCTGCTATGACAACAAGGGGAGGATGTGATGTCACATAATGATCCAGTGACTGCAACATCCTTGTCCCAATGCAGCACTCTCACTGCCAGCTGGAAATCCAGCAGAGACCTCATTAAGAGCATCTGTTCAGTAATTACTACAAGTTTCCCCCCATCATGCATCCAACTCTGAAGACAGCCCTACCACAGAACTCCCAACTCCAGATTCACAGACAGGCTAATCTCCCCCTTCTGCAGAGCTCAGACTGTCAGCCACCAGAGATTCTGGGTCGAGTGTTGGCACAGTCAGTAAAGGTGACTTCAATGAACAGGGACCAGGAGGGAAGAAGCAGTCAGAGAACTTTTCACTGAAGCAGACATAAAGTCTCAAGGTGTTTAACTAAGGGACCTTATTCTGCATCTCCCTAGAATATTTAAATATTGTCATTACCATTAGAAAAACCTATATCTCTAACCCACAGAAAGGAAGAGCAAATAGCAGTGATTACACAGCAAGCCAGATAATCAAGTGTAATATGAAAATGCGTAATGAATTCTTCCACAATAAATATGAAATCCCAAGACCCTGTTCACACAGTGCCTTGCACAGAGTAGCAGCAAACTGCTACAATGGAAAGAGCTAGACAGACCGGGTTTCAAGTCCCAGCCCTATTACTTAATCTCCCAAGCCTCAGTTTCTTCATCTGTAAACTGAGAATGCATGCTCAATCACTGCAGTCGTTTCCAACTCTGTGACCCTATGCGACCCTATAGCCCACCAGGCTTCTCTGTCCATGCAATTCTCCAGGCAAGAATACTGGAATGGCTTGCCCTGCCCTCCTCCAGGGGATCTTCCCAACCCAGGGATCAAACTCACATCTCCTACGACTCCTACATTGTTGACAGATTCTTTACCGTTGAGCCACCAGGAAAGCCCAAACTGAGAATAATAATTAGTAAAAGTTGTTGAAATATATGATGACCTAAATGGGAAGGAAATCCAAAAAAGGCAGGATATACATATACATATATAAATGGCTGATTCACTTTGCTGTACAGTAGAAACTAACATAATGTAAAGCAACCACACTCCAATAAAAATTAATTTAAAAAATAAAAACAAAATCTTTTCTTGGATTTTGGGGGGGGGAAGAAGATTAAATATAAAGCTCTGAGCCTAGTGTGTGGTACTGAAAAAAAAAGTTAGTTCCCCTAAAAAATGTTCACAGAAAACTAAATGGATAGATCAATGAAGTACCTGGTCTTGACTGAACCAATGTCAAAGTTTCCTCAAGGGCCTCTCTCTCTGGCCAGTGCTACTGCTAACCCACTCACTGTGTGCACGCATGCTCAGTTGCTAATTACAAGCACATATTATGTTGTTCTTACACATGCATTTTTGCCTACAGTTTTCCCAAGAATTCTCCCCTGCTCATCCCATCCTGAACTTCATCCAGTTCAGTGATTCCCAAACAAAGCCACACATCAGAGTTACTTAGACAGCTTTCTGAAAATGCACATTCCCAGGCCCCACTCCATTACTATAGAATCAGAATCTCCAAAGCATGGGGCCCAGAAATCTTTGACAAGCTCCTCATTTGGTTTACATGCAGCCAGTCCTGCCCCTGTAACATCTGAAAACCAGGTAGCTAATTCCTACTTCTATAAAGCTTGGTTTAAGGACTCTGCTACATTGCTGGTGGGATTGTAAAATGGTGCAACTGGAAAACAGTTTGGCAGTTCCTCAAAAGTTAAATATTAACTTATCATACAACCCAGAAATTCCGCTCGTAGAAATCTACCCAAGAAAATGATGACAGGGGGCTTCCCTGGTGGCTCCGTGGTAAAGAATGCACCTGCTAACGCAGGAGACATGGGTTTGATCCTTAATCCGGGAAGATCCCTCATAGCACGGAGCAACTAAGCCTGTGCACCACAACTATTGAGCCCATGCTCTAGAGCCTGGGAGCCGAAGCTACTGAAGCCAGCGTGCTCTAAAGCCTGTGCTTCACAAGAGAAGCCACCGCGATGAGAAGCCCATGCACCACCTCCAGAGAGTAGCCCCCTGCTCTCTGCAACCAGAGAGCCTGCAGAGCAACAAAGACCCAGAGCAGCCAAAAATAAATTACGTTTTTTAAATAATAATATTTATAAAAAATAAAATGTCCCAAATGGACTGGCACACTTAAAAAAAGAAGAAGACTCTACACTTCCAACACAGGGGATGGGGGTCCAATCCCTTGTCAGGGAACTAAGACCCCACTGCAGACAAAAGATTTTAATTTTTTAATTTTTAAAAAATAAAACTGAATGAATCAAAGGGAAGGGGAGGGAAAAGGAGGACAAGATAAGACAGGCACCTAGCCAATGTTTGTAAGAGAGTTAAGGAAGGAAGGAGTGGCTTTCTTTTGAAATACACTCTAAGGAACATTCTAATCCTAAAACCTTCAGATCCAGTTGTCTCCCCCATTCAAGGTCATAAACCCTCTCATCTGGGAGGCTAAGAGGAGATGCTGGATGTCCCAAAAGTGCTTTGAATTTTTACCAAAGGCCTGTCCCCGTATAAGAAGGCCCTTCCTCTGACATCTCCCATGCCTGGCTGCCTCACACACAACCATGTTAGCTTCAGATTCCCAGGGCAAGTGTCTGTTTCCTCAGACTTTTGGACTCAGTGGGAGAAGGTGAGGGTGGGATGATTTGAGAGAATAGCATTGAAACAAGTACATTACGATATGTAAAATAGATGGCCAGTTCGAAGCCAGTGCTCTGGGACAACCCAGAGGGATGGGGTGGGGAGGGAGGAGGGCGAGGGGTTCAGGATGTGGGGGGACACATGTATACCTGTGGCATGCATTCATATTGATGTATGGCAAAAACCAACACAATATTACAAAGTAATTATCTTCCAATTAAAATAAATTAATTACTTTTTTTTAAGTGTTTCATCATCAAAAAATGGGAAATTAAATGAGCTAGTGCCTTCAAAGCCCTTAGAACAGTGTCTGGCAAATAGCAAATGTTCAATTACACACAGAGAGAGAATAAGTGTATGTGGGTGTGTATGTTTATATATAAAATACGTTTGTGTATAACTGGTGAGGCAGCATTGCCCAACAGGCCATGTTGTGAGATGCTCCAATAAGATTCACCTGGCTTGTGTCCAGATTGTATCCAGATTGGAGAAGTCAACACAGGGCCAAAGAGGGCCTAGGCACTAAGAGAGGGAAAGAGCTGAGTAATTTTAAATGTTCATGCACACCAATAAGTTTTAAAATGCAGATAAGTCAACATGGATGATCCCATTTAGATAAAAAAAGAAAACTGTTATAGAATACCATGCAAATTTAATATAAAGAAAATATGGAAGCAGATTCACCTAAATATTAACAGAGGTCATCTCTGAATAATGAGTTTTTCTTTCCTGAGTTCCCAAAATGAATACGGATCATTTTTATGGGCAAATGAAATTAATTATCCTATCTTCATTTTGTTTAAAAAAAAAAATGAATTAAGTAACTAGGAAAATGAAGAAAACCTTCAGCCCCTAAGGACAATCTGCCTCTCTGACAGCCTGGAAGTTTGTCTGGTTTGTTCCAAAGTCAGAAGGACTACTCGGAAGGGTATAGGAAGGCTCAGATACAGAGGAGGAATGGCATATGTATGGCAGTGGCCCGCTATGACACAACAGTAGCTCCCGTCAACAAACACTCACACACTGATTTGCCCCAGAATAAACAGCCTGTGCTTTTGTGAACACAAATCTGATTGTGTCACTTCTGCTTAAAACTATTAGTTGCCTTCCACTGCTCTTGGGAAAAAGATCAAACGCTTCAGGTGGCCCACAAGAACCTCTGCCCACCTCTCGGGCCTCTTCTTAACTCCTATTCCTCCTCTACTCCATCTGCATGCTTCCCCACCTCCTTCTTCCACCCGCCTCATCAGGGGAGTCCATCTCCAGACTAGGCTCTACCCCAACACCCCAGACTAGGCTCCATGCCATTTTCAGGCACACACACAGCACCCAGGCCATTCCATCAAAGCACAGCTATACCACTAACATCTGTGGGCTCCACTGGGCCCACAGTTTGACTCACATTATATCCCTAATGCCTTACACAATAGCTGGCATGTGGAGGGCACCTAATAAAGGCCAACCTTTGAATGATTACCATTCACGGGCAGGCAGGGACACGGTAAGCCCAGGGAAAAGCAAAGACCAACCACAAAAGGCCTGTGAGCCTTACTAGGGAATGTAGGTTTCATCCTGCAAGCAATGGGAGCTACCAGACAGTTTTAAACTGGAGGGCAGCAGGATTAGCTGCGTGTTCCAACTGCTAGATTCTAGCTACCATGTTGAGAGGAGTTTAGAATGGAGACAAACTGGGGAGATAGGGCAACCACTTGGAAACATTGCAATAGATTAAGTGAGAGAAGAGAAGGGTCTGATCTAAGGTAGAGGAGATGAAGGGGAAAATATGAATTGGAAAGAGTCTGGAGAAGGAAATCTACAGGACCTGATAACTAATTAGCTGTGGGGACACAGGAAAAGAAAGCTAAGATGGTTCCCAGATTTCCGCTTCAGATGCCAGAGCTTTCCAAAATGCAGAAATCGGATTTGGGTCATTGTTCTAACTTTGACTTCTTGAAGCTCCAGCTTGTCCACCTGTAAAAAGAAGCTGTTCATAGTTTCCCTGCACGGTTACTGGTAGACTCAAATGAGCTGATGTTTGGGAAAGTGCTTCACAGATTGTAAAACATTATTATTACTATCATCATCATCATCATCATTAGGGCAACCGATTACAAAACAACTGCATAATCACCCCCAGAAAACAGCCTTCTTGGAATAGTCACCAAGACCAGGCTTACGGTCTTACACAACTGGCCTGATTTCTGTATCTTTTAACCTGTATTCCCTGTCTTAAATAGTTAGCCTCATGAATGACCTGATGAGGAAAGAAGAAAAGGCATCTTGTTGAAAAGCTGAGTTCCCCGGGGCCCAGAAGACAGCCGGGATCTGGTCCCAGTCAGAGTCCTGCTGGTTCCCTCTTTAAGACATGCTGGATTCCCCTTCAATACTTACTGACTTGACAAATTTCAAAAATCTAAAGGAACTTCCAATGGTTAAAGAAAATGAGTCACTAAACACAATGAGCCTTTCTTGGAAATTGTAAGCTAATGACTTTAAAATAGAAATCCATCCACTTTCCCACTCGCTGCCTAAATCCCATGTGTTCATTTGGGATACTTGGGCCCAGGAGTCAGAGTAAATCAAAACCAGCTCCCTCTGGGGACCTTTCAGAGAGATAAAGTTTCCAAAGGGCTGGAGGGTTCTCATACCTTGTATCACAGTGAACATCTAACCCAGTCAAAATGCCTTCAGGTATGGCACGAGCCAAGGAAGGAGAATAGAAAAGGGAAAGGAATTAAGGTTTATAAGAACCTGGAATGGGCTTATACTGGGCTTATATGGGCTTATAATGGGCTCATTACTGGGCCAGCAATTTACAAACGTCATAATCAAATATAGATACTATTATTCCTGCTTTACAAGATTCAGAAAGGTGAACAGTGTGGCCAAATATCTCTTCCCTGGTGAACATCAGACTTCAGCAATTCAACTTCTGGTTTGTGCAGAAATAAAGAAGGAATATTCTTTCCACCTTATACAACACAATAATTATTTGAGATGACCTCCAACAGTCAAGATATCTGATGAATAAAATATGTAATTCAGCAAATCCAGCATAGCACTTCAATACCCCCAAAAAAAAATTCTAATAAAAAAAAAAAAAACAGGAAAGACACTGAACCTGAGCTCTAAAGACCGGCATTGAAATCCTCACCAGTAACTGCTCTACCTATAACCTTATTTATAAAAGCTGAATCAGAGAAACTTAAAGGCCCCTTCTTAAAGGCTAGACAAATGCCTATGGTTAGTAGTGATGCAAGTCCAGCAGAGCTGATCCTTCTCTTTCTTCTCCAAGCCCCAGGAATCACACCTGACCCACTCTACACCGTTATCAAGAAGAGAAAAAGCACCGTTGTCTGGAGAATCAGAGAGAAAAGTCAGGAACCAGCTAATCAATTAAAATTATTTCTTTTCTGAGAAGCAAACATTGGCAGCAGTGTCTGAGGACCAATACTCACGGAGTCTTGAGTAATTTGGACCTTTGTCCACAAGACAAGTAAAAACCAACTTCCAGCAGCTCTGCTTCCAAGTCCCCCCACAGGGACCCTGGGGGAAGGCCTGGTTCTCGGGCCAAGCCCCCGCCACACTCTGGAGCCTGCCCGCCAACAGCACAGGAAGTGCCAGCCACTTTCCCCAGAGCAGCTGGCACCAATTACCCAAACCCAGCTGGAAACACTCAGCTGGGATGAGGCGGGCGCTCCAGGTGCCCGGCCTGATCGGAAATCCTACACTCAAACAAAGGCAGCCTTGCAGCCGTGCCAGCACACAACACAGTGGCTGGTCAGGGGCTGGGGGAGGCAGCCAGAGGGCAGGCTGGGGACCTCCAGCCAGGGAAGCAGCTGTGGGTCTGGGAGACTTGCCTGTTCCCTGATTTCAGAGCCTCTCCATTATCACAACCAACAGCTACCAATTACTGGGCATCCAGAGCGTGCAGAGTTCATCCGGTCCTCATTCTACTGAACTCCCCCAATAACACAACAAAGAAGGAACTGCTATCCACATTTACACATGAGGGACCCGAGGCTCACATAGACGAATGATCTTTCCCACCATCACAGAGACAGGAAGTGCCAGGACTGGGTCAAGAGCCCAGGTCTTCTGCATCACTTTCCTTTCTGCAAGACATCCTGGCCTTGGAAAGTAAACTACATAAAAACGGCCTGGCAAAGAGAGGCTCACCTTGCAAAGCCATCACAGGTGACACACTGAGTCCTAAAAGATGGTCAGCTGGTGAAGAAGATGGGAACATCTGTAGGTCCACCATGGATTTGAGAACACCTGTACAGTACTGGGACTCCAACACCCAAGAACACACACAAGTCAATGCCTCTTGGCAGGAAATGGCAATGTTGAACCACAGAAAGCAGAAGATCAAGGCCATCCTTATGGCCCTTCAAGGAACAGCGTAAATAGGTGTTGATCAAGAAGGTCTCAGAGATAGTCATTACTATCCTCATGTTAGTTATATATTATGGAAATGTATTATTATTACTATATGTAGTAGTACAGGCTTCCCCAGTAGCTCAGTGGTAAAGAATCCACCTGCAATGCAGGAGACACAGGAGACATGGGCTCAATCCCTGGGTCAGGAAGATCCCCTGGAAGAAGGCATGGCAACCCACTCCAGTATGCTTGTCAGGAAAATCCCACGGACAGAGGAGTCTGGTGGGCTACAGTCCATAGGGTCACAAAGACTCAGACACAACTGAAGCGACTGAGCAGCAGCAGAGCAGTATATAGTAATGAATATTGTAATAATTATATGGAAATAACATCATAACAAACATTTATATAGAATTTACTATGTACCAGGTGTTGTTCAGAGTGCTTAATGTACATTAACCCATTCATCTTGCAACACCCTAGGAGACGAGTAACATAACTATGTCCATTTACAGAATGGTTAAGTAACTTGTCCAAGATCACAACAATCACATAGCTAATAAACTGTGAAGCCAAAATTCAAACCAAGGTAGTCAAGCTCCATAATCCATACTCTTAACCTCTACACACACTGCCTCTCAACTACAACACACATTTATTAAGCAGGATCCATGCTAGGTCCTTCCACTACTATTATCTATCATCACATTTATTGTTCATTACAAACAAATGTAGTAACATGAATTGAAGCCACAAAGGTTTCATATCACAAAAGAAAGGAGCTAACTTTGCAGGCAAGCAGCAACACTTGGAAATCTCCGTGCACACCCCCATTTCTCACTGGAATTTGACATCACAGAGGTGAAAAGTCTGGAAGGCCCAAGCAGCTAACATTGACTTACCCTTGGTGAGAGCTCAATAGTTATCAGACTTCACTGTGAGTACAGTGAATTATCATACAAAGTTGGATACACAAAATCTAGTCTACTTACTTTAATAATAATTTCAACTCTTTGCTAGTCTTACATCTACTTGCCTCTGTGATGCTCTGAACTCTACAAATCTCTTTCACTAGAAAGTCTGAAAGTGCCTCCCTTAGCCATACCCCTGCACTTTCCAGCTTCGGGAGAGCTACAAGGCCTTCAGGCCTGAAAGCTCACCACCTTTCTGGAGTGGCTGGAACCACGGAGAATTCTGTACCCAACCAGTTCACTTACAGATGGAGAAACTACCTCCCACGTTAAGTGACTTTCCCAGGATTAAAGAGCAAGTTAGGAAGAACCTAACCAGAACTTTCAGTTCTGAGTCTGGTATGTGTTTCCCACTAACACTGTGCATGTTTTCCCCTGTGGTTCCCCTGGCCCTTCTACAGTGCTTAACTCAGTGCTATATTCAGCAAATGTTTATTATCTCTCAAAAAAAACAGTGCTATAGGCTATGTCCCCTCAAAATTCATATTCAAAATTCATAACCCCCACTGTAATGGTATTAGGTGGTGGGGCCTTTGGCAGGTAATTTGGTCATGAGGGTGGAGCCTTATAAATTGGATTAGTGCCCTTATAAGAGAGACCCCAGAGAGCTCCCTCACCCCTTGTGCCATGTGAGGACACAGTAAGAAAACAGCCCCCTATGAACCAGGAAGCAGGTCCTCACCAGACACCAAATATGCTGGTGTCTTCTCAGCCTCCAGAGCTGAGAGAAATACATTTCTGTTAAGCCACCCAACCTATGGTATTCTGTTCTGGTATCCAGAATAAGATAATGCCTAGGAGCTCTGCTTGCATGATCTCATTTAATTGCCCAGTCCAGCAAGGCAGATACTATTTATTATGTCCATTTCACAGTTGAGGACACTGAACTTTAGCCATTTGATGCCACCTCTCCAAGATCATGACAAAAACATGAGGTTCAGAATCTGAACCCCCAGTGGGTAACTCCAGAGGTTGTTATATTCTGAACTCTATTAGGTCCCATTTTACCATCCTGGTCCCCTTTCCCAAGTCAAGTTCAGAAGCTCATTCCTGCAGTGATGTTCCCCCCACTACCCACAACGTCCCCATGACCCCAGGTGGACTGTGCCCATTGCTCTGCTAAGTCCATGGAGGCTTGGTAGACATGCCTGGGGCACTGGGTAGCCCCGGGAGGTGCACCAGTCCATGGGAGGGCAGGAGGTACCCAGTACCCACTCTGTTCTTGTTCCCATCTGGCGTCAGGGGCCAAGATGTGGGCCTCCTGGTGGCCATTCCCAGGCCTGCACACAGCAGTACTGACTCACCCCTAAGTCTGCCCTAGACACACTTACTAACCCTCAGGATCACACCACTAACCCTCACCCACTCGCAGCCAGAGCCAGTTCTAGTCACAGTATAATCTCTAGGGGAGGGAAGGGTTGCTGAGCAAGCACACAGTGTGACAGCAGGCACTATGCATGGAACTTCACTCCCCTGGCCGGGTCCACCCAGGAGGAGGGTTCACCCCAGCCCCATTTACTCTGAGAAGGAAACTGAGGCTCAGCGAAGCTAACTGACTTGCTTGGCCAGCACAGTACGTCTTCGTGTGACTCCAACGCCCAGGGTTTCCTGCTACAAACACCCCTTCTCAGACAACACACATCCCTAACACCATGCGCTCCAGTTGCTGGCTGCCAGTAAGACCCCAAGGTGAGAGCCTCATTTCTCACACTTTCTTTGTTGAAGTGCAAGCACCGTGCAGAGGGACACACAAGCTCTAATCAGTATTGTCTTCCCTTATAACAAGAAGCTGTCTAATGACATTGCAGGGTTAACAAACAACTTTTTCACATGTAACTTCACTTGATCCTCACCACAGCCCGGTAACTAAGGATCACACTCTGCATCTTACACATGAAGGACTGTGGCTCAGATGCAGAAGGGGAATCAGGGGCGGAGGTGAGAGTCAGAGCAGAAACTGCAGTCCCAGTGTGCATGAGCCCTCAGTCCAAATGCCCCCTTCACCTGGCTCTGTTTGAATCTTTCCCAGGGACGTGAGGAGGAGGAGGAGAGAATTAGGGCAACGGGTGCTGGGAGGCGGTGGCAGGACAGTTTGCCTTGGATATTAATTCAGTTCCTTGCAACCCACCAGCACCCCCAACAAGCCAGACAAACTAACGGGCAGACGAGACACAGAACACTGAGATCAGTCTGCGACCCTGTGCAGCAAGGCCAGGAGCCTCTATGCCCGGGCTGGAAAGGGGCCACACCCCCAGTTCATGCAG
>NW_011489342.1:545090-550065 GCF_000754665.1 Bison bison bison | reverse complement strand
CCATGTGGGACAGGGACCCCTCACACCCTGCCCCTTGGGCCTCTGACTGCTGTCTAGGGGCCCCTTGTTTTTCCTCCTCTGGGACAACCCCGCAGAGAGAAACACAGGGGCAAGGGAGCCTGAGGCAGTTGCTATAGGCAACGCATCCCTCTGTTAGCAACACCTTACAGGCCTAGAATTTTCCACACCACCACCAGGTTCATTTGTGGAGGAAGCAGCTTCTTGTCCACACACCCCACCAACTTCACATCCTCCTGGCCCATAGCTTCACCCACTTCCTTCTGACACCGTAGAGGTCATCACCTTGAGGAGAAGAGAAAATGAGGGCCCCCCCAAGACCCATTTTCTCATCCGGAAACTGAGAGGTGAGGAGCACCAAGAGGGATCAAGAGAGTCCCCCTCAGGTAGTTAAAAGAAAAAAGTGCTTTTGCTTTCTGCAGACATACTTCACCTTGGAAGGAAAAGTGTGTGTTTTGGGCAGCCTCATGGAGAAAGTAAGAATCTGCAAATCCACTTAATACAAACCCAAACAGATATCCAAACCCCAGGAGACAAAGAAAGTTCTTCTGGAAAATAGTAATAGAGCAACTCTCCCCATAACTGTTCATTTCATATTCAAATACTAGTTCATAAACAGAGTCAAATTACACTTGAACTTCTACACATGGGCTTCAATTAATGTTAATTGTTATAATTATTGGCTACAATCGTAACTGGGGCTTCTCAGGTGGCTCAGTGGTAAAGAATCCGCCTGCCAATGCAGGAGATGCAGTTAGATTCCTGGGTCAGGAAGATGCCCTGAAGAAAGAAATGGCAACCCACTGCAGTATTCTTACCTGGGAAATCCCATGGACAGAAGAGCCTGGCAGGCTACAGTCCATGGGGTCACAAAGAGTCAGACACAACTTAGTGACTAAATAACAACAATCCTAACTACAATGGTTTCCTAGGAATGCAACCCTCAAATCACGAAGGCTCTACGACAGTCAGCGCTTTCTGGATGTGGCACGTGTTGAAGCTCGCGGTCTTGTTTTCAAGACCTCTTGACCACAGGGATCAAACCCAAGTCTCCTGCGTCTCCAGCACTGCAGGCAGAATCTTTACCAATTTGAGCCATCACGGAAGCCCCTCCTAACCCAGAAATGTCCACTTAACAGAGAGAAGTTCCGTCAGGAGCCCTCCAAGGAAACTTGATTCTTGACCTTGCCACGGTGGGGGCTCACACACCCCTCTTCTGCAGAATCCCAAGAACCCTGTTGGCCTCATAAGCCAGGGGTAACAATCTCTTGAATCTGAGAGAAAATCTCTTGAATCGCCAGGACCGTAACATAAATTCCTTTAGTAAAGTTCTTTGACCTGGAAATTCTGCATAATTAACAGACTGGAAAAGAAGGTGATTCCTGATGACAGAATGTCAGACACCTGAGAAAAAAAGTGATCTGGGCTCTGGAATTTCTTCAGGATTCTTCCCTCACATAGTTAGAGGGGGACTGTCCACCTATTCCACCCTGCTGGAACCATAGGACAAGCCGGAGACCATGGGTGTGGGCTACAAGATATCTGTACATCCACAAACCAAGTCCTAAATGCCACAGGTCGATGTTGCAGGAATATGAAGCCCCCTGCTTAGAAGAAAATGTCACATAACATACAGGACAGACAGCACTTGCAAATACACACAGAGACGCACATACAAGGTGTGTACATAATGCGTATTATTGGTACATATTAATTATCACATGATTAATATATAGTTATTACATAATATATTGTACAATTAATACATAGTAGCTATAATTATATATTATGTACATTTGATACATTGATTATATGTATAATTAACATGTATTACATACATTAAGAGTACAGCTGCCTCTTGAACAACTAGGGTTAGTTGAAAATTTGTGTCATAACTAATCCTATATGTGATTCTTCCAAAGCCCCAATTCCACATCCTCAGATTCAACCAGCTGCAGATTGTGTATACTGTAGTATTTACTATAGAAAAAAAATTCTTGTATAAGTGGACCTGCGCAATTCAAACCCACATTGTTTAAGAGTCAACTGTGCTTGAAAATTAAAAATAAATGATGAAACTTCCCCAGAGGAAAAACATACAGGCAAAGGCCATAAAATGTAAAGAAGTGAAATAACATGTGGAAGTAAGATACTACCTTCCACCTCCCAAACGAACAACTCTTCAAAAATTATCAGTACTCAAGAGAGTGTGTGAACACCTGATACATGGCTGGTGGGAGTGTGAGTTGGTATTTCCAGAGGGTATTTAATAATATGCTTTAAAATCCCTAAAAATACACATAGTCTTAGACCACGCAATTGTACTTCTAGAAATTTATTCTCAAAAGTGTAAATGGATGTGCTCAAAGATTTAGTCTTTTTCCTTTGTCAATTATGGTAAAAAGTAAAAGCAACCTAAATAGCCAAAAGTAAAAGTTTTTTAAATAAAAACAAATAAGAGTATGAAACAAAGCTACTATGATATTAAGTACCATTACCAAACATTATGATTGCTGTTAAAAAATTGTATATATAAAAAAGTACTGGAAGTACATACAACAAATATTAATAATGTTTAGCAGTGGGTGGTAAAATTACAAGTGTTTTTTTTTACTTTTTGATTATCTGTATTTGCTACAATGTCTATATTGGCCTAAAACTTCTAACATGTATCTGGAAGCATTTAAAAGCTTTTATTTTGTAAAATGTTATGTATGAAGACATCATATCACCTCAAGAGTATGAATTCCTTGAATCCTAGGTTCTAGGTCTGATTTATCTTCATCAACTCCCCATGATATTAGCTTAGGGTATTGAATAATTATAATTACCATTTATTGAATGTTTGCCATGTGGTAGGCATTCTATTAAATTGTTTTTTAATACCATATAATTCAATAAAAATTTGTTGAAGGAGGGAGGGAAGGAGGAGGGCAGATGGAAAGGAGTGAATGAATAAATGCCCAAAGATGTGAAACAAGCTGGCAGCTCTCTCACCAGGAAGTGACCTGCTCACTTTTGAGGTCCCATCTGACCAGCAGACCACACCAACGTGCTAGACCATTTCCTCTAGTGAGAACGGGAGCAGAAAGGGAGTAGGTGTTAGGCCGGGACAGCCACACTATAAACTTGAGTTTTAGAAGCCACAGTTTTTGAAAGATTTCACAGGGAACTGCCAGGTAAAACTTAAAAATCATTTTTGGGAGCTTTCTAACTAGATTCACAAAAACTAGTATTAACACAACCTTTTGATTCATCACTTTGGACCTCGGCAACCTTTAATTCATTCCTACAAAAACTCCCAAGCACTCACTATTAGAGGACGAAAAATAAAATTAGGCACAATCTCATTCTTAAGGAACCTGCAGTGCAAGAGGACAAGGAATAGTTGCTGAAATACTGGTTCAAGGCTAGGTGTGAGCCCTCACACAGGACTAGGAGGCCAAGATGAGTGCAGAAGGAGGAGCTCTTTCTCATGGGGAAGAAAAGCAGAGGAGGAGGTAAGTGAGAGTTGGAATAGACAAGATTTCTCAATGCAGAGTTGGGGAAATGGCATTCGTGACTGAGGGAACAGCCTGAGCAAAGGCTCTGAGGGGTGGGATGGGGGCCAGGGCAAGCCATCATGAGTGTATGGAAGAAACAGATCTGCCATGACAACTGAGGCAAGAAGGGCAAGTTCAAGCCAGAATGGAGAAACCTGAGAAGCAGGTAAAGGCATTCAGACTGAATTCTGGTAGTAATATGTCCAGCCCATGCCCCCCAAATCTTGGGCCACTCCATTAGAAGAAGCAAAGTGGCCCAGATCCCCTCCAATAGCCTTTTCTTGCCCCTGACAAATTTCTGCTACACTTCCAAAAAGCACCTTAATATACCCCTCACTTTCAAAGGCTCCAAGGAGAAGCTGAGATTTATAGCCACACTGCCCTGAGCACACACAGAAGTAAAAAAGCTGAAGCAGCTCCTTGACACCTAGCTGTGCCCTGCTGGTCTCCAATCTCTGACATCCTGGAGAGGAAGCCTCCCTGGCTTAGCCCATCTCCTGGGAAAATGAGGAGATAATCCTTGGACCAGTTGATTCAAAACAGTACAGCATGGAACCGGTAGTAAAAGCACCAAGAACTGATCTTAAATTCAGCTTCTGGAGAGTCAGCCCTGTGGTCCTGCTTCCTCTAAGGACCATGGAGACACCTCCAGGCCCCTCTTAGTGAAAGGTTTGGGAAAGGAGCCGCTGGGAATCCAGAGGACATGAGACAGATGTTTCTCAAATGTTTTAGTAGCATAATACATCCCACCCGCCCTGCCTTCTTCTGACTCTAAATGTGTCTCTTTTTCTGCCTTATTTTCCCTGTCTTCCTTCCTACCTCCTTCCTCTCTCTCTCTCTCTCTCTCCTTGTGTTCCTTTCTCTCATTTCAACTTTTGTGAAACCTGCTCTTCAATCTCTTTCTCTGAATCTATCTCTACGTGTCTGTCCCTCAGAGTCAGCTCATCTCTGTTTCTATCATCTCTTTCTCCGCATCTTTGACATTCTATCGGCCTCTGTGACTTCATATTTCTGAACTGGTGTCTAGGTGTGTCTACTAATGTACCTGTCCGGATGTCTCTTGTCATTCGGTCTCTCCTATCTGTGCGTCTTTCTGTGTCTCTGTCTTACTGTCTGTCGTGCACGTCTTTGTGTCGCTCTCTCTCCCCGTACCTCTCCATCTCTCTGCCTCCATCCCTCCTTTCCCGGCTTGCGTTACTAAAATCGCAGCGAGGAAATGGAGCCGTTCAGAAAGGTGTGACCCGAAAAACCAGCTTAAGCGGGATGCCGGCTTAGAGCGGCGGGAGGGGCACCGCGAGGACAGCCCCGGTGACGGCCGAGCCACACACGCGACTTTCCGGCACTGTCGCCGCTCCCCGGGTCTCCCGCTTGGCGAGCGCCTCGCGACCCAGCCCCACTCCGACCACCCACCTCCC
>NW_011489342.1:516128-544692 GCF_000754665.1 Bison bison bison | reverse complement strand
ACACACTAGGCGCACGGCGGAGCCAGCGAGCCTCGCAAATGCCCCATCTCCAGTGCCAGGTTCCAGCTACCACGAGAGGAGTGCAAACAAAGGGATTCGACGCGCACCCGCGCGCGTGGATGCGGGCTGGTGGGTGGGTGGGTACCGAGGTCCCTGTCTTTGCCACCTTCTCCCTGGAAGCCAGCGCGCTCCAGGCACGTCTGTTTTCTTTCTCAGCTTCGCCTTCCCCTCTCTGGAGGTTGGTGGGGTTTGGGGACTCAAGGGAATGGCTAAGATTTGGCGTCGTGCTTCTTTTGGATGTTTTCTCTGGCAGGCAAGAGAGCTCCCAAAAAACACATCAACAGATGGAAAAGCAAACATCCAAGCCGGTCAGATGCTGCCAAAGTTTGCTCCAAACAAGGAAGTCGGGGAAATCGCCACGCCCACTTCCTCCCTGCAGCTGTCCCCTGAACTAGCCTGGGACCCCGATAAAATTACTTCTCGGCATTCCCGGGCCAGGAGATAATTATCAAAGTAACCCATATTGGTGGCTAAGCGCTTTCATGCAGAGGTTCTAAGATGCGCAAGTTCTAGTCTATTCCAAACGAACTGTCCGAGCTCTTTCCAATTTGGTTTTGTCAAATAGACTTGGCAAAGTGTGTTGCCAAATAGAGATTCCTGGAACTTGTGGAGGTGGTAGAGATTTAACCACCCCTACGGCTAACCCCTCTTGTCACAGAAGAGGAAACTGAGGTGGACAGGGGCTGGACTAAGGTCCTACAGCTAAAAAGTGGCCGTGTCTGGATAGAGGAGCTTGACTTTATAATACCAAATCAATTACTGATCCTTCCAGTACCTGAAATGACTGAGCCAGGCAAGGTTTATATGAGGGACATCATTCCCTCCAATCAGCAAGCAGTGCTAAGGATTTACAGTTGTAGTGTTCTTTGTCAGGGGCTGGGGAGTTCACATTAATGAGACCAGAGTTGAGTCCCTTGGCGGAGTCCACCCAGTGTAACACATGGAATGACAGTGTTATGCTCAGGTTAGTAAAGAACTAGTTAAGTCAACCTCATTTGTTGTGATGGAATTTAACACACTTACCAAGCACTTGTCAATATTAATGAGTCAATCAGGTATATCCCTAGTTGTTTCTGAGTTTAGAGAACAGTGGTCATAAGTCTTCAGACTCGAACTAAAATTAGAACTCTTCTCTCAATATTCCACATGCAATTTTAGGGGAACCATAAACCTCTCAAGCCCCATGGAAATCAGATTAATATCTCAGGACCTGAATCTTCCTCAATTTACCATATATTTTGAGAGAAATGAGGGGGTTTTTTTTTTAATGTCAAATAGAGTTGGAACTTCAATTATAAATTCTCTATGGTAAGACCTAGAACCACATTGATAGTTTGCTGAGATCAATGGCAAGATTGATTGAGCCAAAAAGGCAATGAGTATCACAGAATTCATGTCACACAGAATGGCACATCCTCGCTTGGTAGTAGAGCATGCGTCAAACCCTGAGGCGCTCCTTGAGACTGGAACTGGTTACAGTGTAAAAGCATGAAGAAAGCTCTAGGGATAGACAGACCTGAGTCTGAAATCTGGCTCCACCACTTACCAAATATATGACCTTGAGCAAGATACTAGACCTCCCTAAGTCTTGCTTTCCTGATCTTACAATGAGGATTAAGCGAGAGGAAATGGGTGAAACTTAGGCATACTGTGGACATTTAGTTTTTGCAATTACCAGGTGACTCCCAAGTTTCATTATGTAGACACTGGAGAAAATTCTTCGTAGCAATAATATTATTTTTGCTATTGTTATCATTAATTTTATAGAGAAAAAAAATTTATCTGTAAAATGTTTATATATAATATATATGACTACATACTATATTATATATAGTTTATTATATATACTATATATAATATTACATATAATAGCATATACTATATATAATGCATTTTAATATAGTAACCCCCAAAAGTTTTTTATCATTCTCATTTCCCTGTATTTCTCCCACCTTCCCAAACATTTAGCAAAATCACATGTCTTCTGTGTCACTGGAAGTTCTGGAATGAGGTTCCTGAAAACCCTGAGTTATAGTCTCCTACGGTAAGTTATCAAGAAAAAAAAATCCTAATGGGATGGAAAATTTTCCCTGAGTGAGTGAAATTAAAACTTGGTATTTAATCACTCTTAGCAGAAAAGCTTTTTGAAATATAATCTATAAAAATAATAACAATGTGATCATTTATCTGTCCCCTAAGACTGGTAAAAATAACTTGCGTGAACAATTAGAACTGGTTTTAAATTGCTTCTCCCCAGAATTGTTCTCTCTCTCCCTGGTTTTAGAAACTGCACACCTACAGAACCACTGACTGTGCTGCTTCAAGTACAAAGACTTAAAAGCAACCTTCTCAGTGTGGGGCTCTTACTCTACACTAAGTGAAGTGGAATACTAACATTCCATAAGCCAAGAAAGAAGGAGTTCAACACCAAGATCAACAGAAGCATTGCTTTGTTCTTTCAGGAATGCTCCTTTAAGAATGCCTGTGAAATAAGAAAACTATACCAAGATACCCAAGTAGGTGGGTGAATCCCATGCCCTTATTTTTAGAGCAGGGGTCAGCAAACACCTGCAGGTCAGATCCAGTCTGTTCACCTGTTTTTGTAGACTCTTCAAGCTAAAAAAGTGATTGAGTGAGTGAAAAATTCAAAAATTTCCCATTCAAAAGAAGAACATGTAACACATTAAAACTACATGAAATTCAAAGTTCAGTGTCCACAAATACAGCTGGTAGCTCAGCTGGTAAAGAATCCACCTGCAATGCAGGAGACCCTGGTTCAAAGAGCCTGGTCAGGAAGATCCTCTGGAGAAGAGATAGGCTACCCACTCCAGTATTCTTGGGCTCCCCTGGTGGCTCAGCTGGCAAAAAATCCACCTGCAACGAGGCAGACCTGGGTTCAGTCGCTGGGTTGGGAAGATCCCCTGGAGAAGGGAACGGCTACCCATTCCAGTATTCTGGTCTGGAGAATTCCATGGACTGTATAGTCCATGGGGTCGCAAAGAGTCAGACACAACTGAGCAAGAGGTCAGCAAACACCTGCAGGTCAGATCCAGTCTGTCACCTGTTTTTGTAGAATCTTCAAGCTAAAAAAGTGATTGAGTGAGTGAAAGATTCAAAAATTTCCCATTCAAAAGAAGAACATGTAACACATTAAAACTACATGAAATTCAAATTTCAGTGTCCACAAATAAAGTTTTA
Source organism: Bison bison bison (assembly GCF_000754665.1). Classification (NCBI taxonomy): domain Eukaryota; kingdom Metazoa; phylum Chordata; class Mammalia; order Artiodactyla; family Bovidae; genus Bison; species Bison bison. The sequence continues at coordinate 541,434 of NW_011489342.1, read as the reverse complement.
TTGGAACATAGCTACACTTATCTGTTTACATATTGCGCGTGGCTGCTTTTAAACAGATAGGTGGAGTTGAGTAGCTGTGCCCAAGACTGTATGGACTACAAACCCCAAAATATTTGCTATGTCCCTTTAGAGAAAATGGTTGCTGATTCCTAGATTATCGTAAATATCTTTCACCTGTCTAGGCTTAGATAACTTCTGATTCTATTATATTTATTATAAAATAAGTAAATACTATTATATTTGCTATAAAATGACTTATTTACTAAAAAATAGGTTTGATTTATAAAATAAATCACTGATCTGTTTTTAATTACTGGAATAGATTCTAACAAGGAAGATACAGCAACAAATGTTTGATGAAAGAAGGAAGGAAAGAAACAATATACATAAGAGTTTGATCCAGTTATTAGCAAGATTAATTAGGTTAAAATTAATTTCTCCCAAGATAATGCATGAATCTGGTTTCATCCCAAGAAAGTAGAAGAGGATGAATTTAGTACTTAAATCAGTTCATAACTCATGGATCAGATACTGTCCTTCAAAATATAACAACTATACATGGAAAAATAAAAATCTGGCAGGAAACTCATCTGACTCAGGTGCTAATGTCATGTCCCTTGATACTCCCTGTGTAGGGGCTGGTAACTGTTTCCATGTTAGAGAAAGAGTGTTAACAGCTAACACTGTTAAACTAGTGCTCATTGGTTTCTAAACATCTAGAAAAAGATGAGACTATATGTAGCATGTGTTATCAAAAAGTCAGTTTTCTAAGAAAATAACTTTTTGTCATACCAAAGAGAAGACAACTCCCCAGCACTTCATTTGGAATTCTCCAGTCGCCCAAGAATTATAAAACCAAATTACCTCAATAAAAGCACTGTTTATAGCCCTCATGGACATCCTCAGCTGTGTGACAACTACTCTAAATTGGGGGGGAGGACCCCGTTGCAGTCACATCATCACAGAAATGCTATAGGCAATGAAGTTTCTGAACTGTAGCCCTGCTCTTCTGGCTGAAATTGGTACAATCCAGATAAGACTAATGAGTGTCTTTGCTTGGAGTAGGAATTGTGAGAGGTGAAGAGAAAGTTACAGGAAATTCCAGGCCCAGTTTCAGCCTGAATCTAAAAAGCATCTCCTCGCAAATTCTATGAGATGCTCTAGTACCTTACACTACATTCCCTCTTTGTGAGTGAGCTAGCAGATGGGAGTTTCTGTTGCTTGCCATCTTGAATCCTAGCTAATCCATCAAACACAGTCCCTTCAAGGAGAGATGTAGAGAAGAAAAAATAAATAAACAGAGAAAGAGTGGAATGACACTAACATTACCGAGTGCCAACTATGTGATAGGCATTGCTGCTAACCAGGAAATGGTCCCTGCCTTTGAGGACTTTATAGGAAGAGAAAGTCCCGAACAGTCTATGGAACCAGGGCTCGGAACAAAACAGCGGTCTCAGAAAGTCTACGTTTATGGAAGCAAACTCCTCTCCAGCTCTCCTAACACCCTTTTCTGCTTCAGTTTGCTTCCACCTTATTGCTTCCCTAAAGCTTATTCTTGTTTCTCGTATTAATTAGGCCCAGGGAAGGCAATGACTATTTAAATAAACAGAATAAAAAGCAAAGTACCTACACACCTGAGGGTCAGAAAAATTTCCCAGAAAGATGCCTTGAAGGCCTGATGCAGATTGGTAGTGGTGATGGTTTAGTTGTTAAGTCGTGTCCAACTCTTTGCAACCCCCTGGACAGTAACCTGCCAGGCTCCTCTAACCATGGGACTTCCCAGGCAAGAATACTGGAGTGGGTTGCCATTTTCTGCTCCAGGGGACCTTCCCCACCCAGGAATTGAACCCTGAGTCTCCTATATTGCAGGTGGATTCTTTACCAGTGAGCCACCAGAGAAGCCCCTGATGGAGATTACAGAATTTTATTTGCACAATGAGACAGTTTTTCTTTGTGATAGAGATGGCCTCCATCTATTTGTCAACGTTTTTTCTAAGTTTCCATACCATTAGTGCATTTGTGACGGAGAAGGCACTGGCACCCCACTCCAGTACTCTTGCCTGGAAAATCCCATGGATGGAGGAGCCTGGTAGGCTGCAGTCCATGGGGTCTCGAAGAGTCGGATATGACTGAGCGACTTCACTTTCACTTTTCACTTTCATGCATTGGAGAAGGAAATGGCAACCCACTCCAGTGTTCTTGCCTGGAGAGTCCCAGGGACAGGGGAGCCTGGCGGGCTGCCGTCTATGGGGTCGCACAGAGTCGGACACGACTGAAGCGACTTAGCAGAAGCAGCAGCAGTGCATTTGTGAAAATGACTTTTCCTACACCTGCCTTCAGTGTCTCAAAAAAATCCTTCCATGTTCCAAAAAATACTAGCTGAGCAACTCCCAGATCAATGCTTTCCCCATAATATCAGGAGCAAATTAGAGTAAATTCTTTCTTTTTGGCTCTAAGGATTTAGGGAGAATTTTCTGATAGCCTTTTGCAGTTAGGAGATTTGGAGAACTGGAGACACTCTGCAGTGGAGGAGCAGAGACCAAATGAGAGCCTCGAATTTCTTTTTTGTAACCTGGATTATCAAACCTGGACTGTTCTTCCCCCTCAGTCCACCTGGTTTGCCTAGACACCTTCTCCTCATCCTTGAAGTCTCCACTGATGTCCCAGGTCCTCCAGAAAGGATTTCCTGCCTGCCTCTTCTGGAGGGAAGAAGACACTCTACTTTAAGCCTCCCCTGGGCCCCACCCCATGTCTCTATCCTGGAACCACTGCACTGCACTCACACTGCTTGTGTGCAAGCTGGTCACCCCAAGAGGATATGAGCTGCCGGTAGCAGGGTAGGTCTTCTGTCTCAGCCCAAGCACAGAGTAGGCTGAAACATGTGATCAGTTAAGCAGTGGACACGGATGTAACACACAACGCTGCACAGCCAGGAGGTGACGTGATGGGGGCAGAAGAGTCATTCTTAGTCATTCCCTCTCTTCATTCATCCTCTAGCTTCCTCTGTGATGAGCTTAAGAGCCAACTCATGATAAACGTGTTAACAACATTTATAACAGAACAAAAAGCTTCTCTGTTTGCTAGCTGTGTGACCTTGAGCAAGTAGCTTAGCCTCTATGAGTCTCAACTTTTATCTTCTGTAAAATGGAGACATAGTAACTATCTTACAGGGGATACGTGAGTTGTACTGAGATAATTTCTATTAAAGACTTGCCCTCAACCTGACTCATAGTAAACTCTCAATATATGGTTGTGTTTTCTTCTTTCAATTTGGCCAAGCCATGTGGCTTGCAGGATCTTAATTCCCCAGCCAGGACTGAATCGACATCTTTGGCAGTGAAGACATGGAGTCCTAACCACTGGACCACTGGGGAATTCCCATCAATACATGTCATGTTACTTTAAACATCATCATCATCACTAGGACTCTAGGCCCCTTTTGTGTGTATTTCCTGCATAGAGTCCTTGAGATAAGCCATACCCAGAGGCAAGAAGAACAGACCCAGGGCTCATTCACCATGGGCCCAAGGCTCTGGAGCATCAGTCATCCCTTAAGCAATGAAGCAAGCAATGGTTCTGAGCCTCCATCTCTCAGCTGAGAGCAGACACCCACAGGCTTCCTGAGAGCTGGAGTCTGGAGCTTGGAGAGGGCCTGGCTCAGCAAGAACCCTCAGGAAATGCTCTGGCGCTCTCCCACCCACCACCACCCCCATTCCCCTCCCCATCCCACAGCACTGTTGTCACTTAGGCGTCACTGCAGTTAGTGGACATGTGGCCTTCATCTTCTCAGCCTCCTGGCGTGTTTAACTCTGTGAACCATGGTGGCAATATTTAGGATGTCCTTTGTTCCCTGGGCATCCAGAGTACAACCTGCTCCTGGTTTTCCCTGCAGCTTTCTTGGCCAGTTCCTTCACTGCTGTCATTGACCAGGGAAGCTCTTATGCAAGAACCTCTTCTCGCTCTCTTCCCTCTCCACGGAGCAATCCTCTTCACTTTGATAGCTCTGTTAATGACTCTCAAGTATCTAGTTCCAGCCCAGATCACTTCCCCAAGCAGCAGGGCCGTGTGTGTGTGTGTGCACCAAGTCACTTCAGTCATGTCCAACTCTTTGTGACCCTATGGACTGTAGCCCGCCAGGCTCCTCTGTCCATGGGATTCTCCAGGCAAGGATACTGGAGTAGGTGGCTGCACTCTCCTCCAGGGGATTTTCCCAACCCAGGTCTTACATATACCTGCATTGGCAGGTGGGATTTTTACCACTAGCAACAACAACTGGGAAGCCTGTGAACATTCTGCAAGGATTGTTATAATAATCAAATAAGCTTATATGATGACGTTTCACATAATACTTGACATCGAGACATTTCTTGATGTTAGATATTGTCCTAATATTTATTTAATATGTTTTCTCCCAACTCCAAGTAATAGGAAAAAGCCCTGACTTGGGTGGTTTAAATTATAAGAAGATTTATTATTAAGTGCCACATAAATTATCAATTCAGCTGTTCAATGAGGATGCAGAGGCCAGGTGCTTTGGAACATTGTCTACATGCATGTGCTAAGTTGCTTCAGTCAAGTCCAACTCTTTGTGACTCTACGGACTGTAGCCCACCAGGCTCCTCTGTCCATGGGATTCTCCAGGCAAGGATACTGGAGTGGGTTGCCATGCCCTTCTCCAGGGGAATCTTCCCAACCCAGAGATCGAATCTGCATTTTGTAAGATGCTTTTATAGGAAATGAGCACTCTCAGGAAGGGAGTGGGAAAGTTTGACAGAGAAGGGAAAGTAGCAGTAAAGACAAGCTAGTCCTGTGGGCAACAGCAGCTTCATCCTCCACAGGGCACCAGGAGCCAGGGTAGGCACGTGCCTCAACTGTCAACCAGGAGAGGGAAAGTTCAGGGTGGCTCTCAGAATGCACCAGTTTCCAGGTGTCTGCAGGAGATTGGTTCCAGGACCCCGCCTTCAGATGCTTCAGCATCCTTAGATGCTCAAGGGTCACATAAAATGTATAGTGTTTGATTATACCTTGCATACATCCTCCCATAGACTTTAAATCATCTCTAGATTACTTATAATAGGAATTATACTAATTATTATACTAATAATAGGAATTCTCCAGGCAAGAATAGTGGAGTGGGTAGTCATTCCCTTCTCTAGGTCTTCCTGACCCAGGGATTGAACCCTGGGTCACCCGCATTATGGGTGATTCTTTACCATCTAAGCCACCAGGGAAGCCCCATTGCTTATTATAATACAATATGAATGCTATATAAATAGTTGCTTGAGCATGGCAAATTCAAGTTCTCCTTTTTAGGAACTTTCTGGAATTTTTTTTCAAATATTTTTCATATGCTATTAGCCAAATCCACAGATGCAGAACCCATGGAAACAGAAGTCAGACTGTGTTCTTGACTTGTTGAAAAGACAGAAGAGCAAGATCCAGTGGCCAGATGAAGCTCCCAGGCAAAGAAATGCCAGTGTAGCAGTTGAGAGTGGTGAGAGCATGGGACAGAGACAGGGCCTTGACAGAATCTGCTACATTGCTCAAATCAGATTTGCTTTTTATAAAGAAGATTCTAACTCCAGTAAGTCCCCTACGTATTAACCTTCAAGTTGCAAACTTTCAAAGATGTGAACATGTGTTCCATCAAAATCAGGAAAGAGTGAAATTGCAGCTTGCCCTCTGTCTCCTAGTCTGACAATATTTCAGCTCTACCATCTCCCACCTCCTCTCCCTCTCCAGCCAATAACTCTTCTTGCCTGTTCACTTGATGCCAGCCCCTGTATGCCAACTGTTTTACTGTACTATTGTACTGTAAGATTTAAAACCTGTTCTTTGTTTTTGTGTTTTTTTATGTATTATTTGTATGAAAAGTATTATAAACCTATTATAGTACAGCGATCAATGCAAAGAAAGAGAGGAAAACAACAGAATGGGAAAGACTAGAGATCTCTTCAAGAAAATTAGAGATACCAAGGGAACATTTCATGCAAAGATGGCCTCAATAAAGGACGGAAATGGTATGGACCTAACAGAAGCAGAAGATATTAAGAAGAGGTGGCAAGAATACACAGAAGAACTGTACAAAAAAAGATCTTCATGATCCAGATAATCACGATGGTGTGATCACTCACCTAGAGCTAGACATCCTGGAATGTGAAGTCAAGTGGGCCTTAGAAACCATCATTATGAACAAAGCTAGTGGAGGTGATGAATTCCGGTTGAGCTATTTCAAATCCTGGAAGATGATGCTGTGAAAGTGCTGCACTCAATATGCCAGCAAATTTGGAAAACTCAGCAGTGGCCACAGGACTGGAAAAACTCAGTTTTCATTCCAATCCCAAAGAAAGGCAATGCCAAAGAATGCTCAAACTACCACACAATTGCACTCATCTCACATGCTAGTAAAGTAATGCTCAAAATTCTCCAAGCCAGGCTTCAGCAATACGTGAACCGTGAACTTCCAGATGTTCAAGCTGGTTTTAGAAAAGGCAGAGGAACCAGAGATCAAAGTGCCAACATCCTCTGGATCATGGAAAAAGCAAGAGCGTTCCAGAAAAACATCTATGTCTGCTTTATTGACTATGCCAAAGCCTTTGACTGTGTGGATCACAATACATTGTGGAAAATTCTGAAAGAGATGGGAATACCAGACCACCTGACCTGCCTCTTGAGAAATCCGTATGCAGGTCAGGAAGCAACAGTTAGAACTGGACATGGAACAACAGACTGGTTCCAAATAGGAAAAGGAGTACGTCAAGGCTGTATATTGTAACCCTGCTTATTTAACTTATATGCAGAGTACATCATGAGAAACGCTGGGCTGGAGGAAGCACAAGCTGGAATCAAGATTGCTGGGAGAAATATCAATAACCTCAGATAAGCAGATGACACCACCCTTATGGCAGAATGTGAAGAGGAACTAAAAAGCCTCTTGATGAAAGTGAAAGAGGAGACTGAAAAAGTTGGCTTAAAGCTCAACATTCAGAAAACTGAGATCATGGCATCTGGTCCCATCACTTCATGGGAAATAGATGGAGAAACAGTGGAAACAGTGGCTGACTTTATTTTTCTGGGTTCCAAAATCACTGCAGATGATGACTGCAGCCATGAAATTAAAAGACGCTTACTCCTTGGAAGGAAAGTTATGACCAACCTAGATAGCATATTCAAAAGCAGAGACATTACTTTGCCAACAAAGGTTCGTCTAGTCAAGGCTATCGTTTTTCCTATGGTCATGTATGGATGTGAGAGTTGGACTGTGAAGAAAGCTGAGCATCGAAGAATTGATGCTTTTGAACTGTGGTGTTGTTGAAGACTCTTGAGAGTCCCTTGGACTGCAAGGAGATCCAACCAGTCCATCCTAAAGGAGATCAGTCCTGGGTGTTCATTGGAAGGACTGATGCTGAAGCTGAAACTCCTATACCCTGGCCACCTCATGCGAAGAGTTCACTCATTGGAAAAGACTCTGATGCTGGGAGGGATTGAGGGCAGGAGGATAAGGGGATGACAAGGATGAGATAGCTGGATGGCATCACCGACTCAGTGGACATGAGTTTGGGTAAACTCCAGGAGTTGGTGATGGACAGGGAGGCCTGGTTTGCTGTGGTTCATGGGGTCACAAAGAGTTGGACACGACTGAGTGACTGAACTGAACTGAACTATATAGCCAATTGTGTTGGTTGGGCACCTAGGCTAACTTTGTTGAACTTACAAACAAACTGGACTTACGAACAAATTGGACTTAAAAACGTGCTCTCGGAACAGAACCCATTCATATCTAGGGGACTTCCTGTCAGTTGCAAAGAACAGAGTGGGCATCGGATGTTTCATTTTCCATGCACACTTTGACAAGTAGAGTGTACATGTGATGGGCAAGAGGACTGTGATGGCTAATTTTATGTCAGTTTGGCCAGACCATGGTACCCAGCTCGGTGGTCAAATATTCTGGATGTTTCACAGAATGTTTGTGAATATTTGCAGGGGAGGAGGGTGAGATCAATATTTAAGTCAGTCAACTTTGTGGAAAGCTGATTACCTTCTATAATGTAGATGAGCCTTGTCCAATCAGTTGAAGATCTTACTACAGAAAAGACTGACCTCCCCCTAGAAAGAAGGAATTCTACCAACAGTCTTTGCACTCAAACTGCAGCTCTTCCCTAGGTCTCCAGTCTGTTACCCTACCTTGCAAATTTTGGACTTGCCAAGCTTCTACAATCACATGAGCCAACTCCTTAAAATAAACCATTCTCTTGCTGCAAAGATAGATAGATAGGTAGAGAGATGGAAGACCGATAAATCCTGCTGGTTGTGTTTCTTTGTCTAATACAAAGGCAATAAGAAAGAATTTGGAGAAGATGGGGAATGGATACTCGTGACCATCAAGTAGTTCTCCCAGGAATCCAAGAACCTGCAGGGATCATATTCTACCCCTTAAGAAAGGTCTGAATGCCAAAGGCAATTTGAGAAAGGTAGCCTGAGCTCAAGAAGCCCTCGACACAATGAGTCTGTGAGGAGATCTCTTTCTCTCCGCGGATCTGACTGTGCTTCTTGGCCCAAGCAACCTCAGGGCACTTGATGACTCCTGAAGACCCCTCTGGGCCACCTCTGTTTCCTCATCTGCCTTTAGATTCACACACTTTTCCCCATGGTGAAACAGAATAGTCTTGAATTCACATTCATGCTTTGTTTCAGAACCCTCTCCCTGCTAGGTTTGGAAAGGAACATTAGCCTTGGCCAGCACCTTTCTCCTCTCCAACTTCCTGCAGCCATTGGCTCTTCTCCCTGGGGAGACCTTGAACCTGAGTCAGAAGCCTTGGGTGACAATACAGGGGCTGTCACATATGTGACCTCAGGCAAGTGGTTTAATTGCCCTCTCACTTTCTTCTCCTATAAAATGGGTATCAACCTGCCTCCCTTGCAGGGCCCTATAAATCCACAAGTTACAAGTGAAAGTGCTTTCAAAAAGACCTTTGAAAGTAGTGTGTGCTAAGTCACTTCAGTCGTGTCCAACTCTGTAGCCCGCCAGGTTCCTCTGTCCAGGGGATTCTCCAGGCAAGAATACTGGAGTGGGTTGCCATGTCCTCCTCCAGGGTATCTTCCTGACCCAGGGATCGAACCTGCATCTCCTGTGTCTCCTGCATTGACAGGTGGATTCCTTACCACTGAGCCACCTGGGAAGCCCCTTTGAAAGTTAGGGACCATGTTTATTCACTGGTTTGGCACCTTGCACGATGTCAGACTTGTAAATTACCATTAGAAGTTATTGAATGAATGAATGAACAAATTAATAGTGCACAATGCACAGTGGTCACAGGACTGAGTAAACCTCCAAAAGTACAGTGTTTCCCAAAGAAAAAAAGTCAGATTAGAGCCAGTGATTCCTCTGCCTACAGCACAGCCTTTCAGTACTCCTCTTTAGACTAAAACTTTGGTCTACTTTAATAAGCTGGCATTGAACTGAATAAGGTTTCCAGAAATCATAGCAGGTATTTAAGCTCAGTTTAAATCTGACTTCCATTAACTTGCCCACACCCTCAAAGGCATAATACTTTACTAGCAGTCACTATCATTATGCCTTGTTATCCACAGTGGCTACTATTAACAACTCCCTGCTGTTTCACATGCCAGCCTCATAAACATGAAGCTCCATTGTTCCCCAAGATGGCATGAACATGACTGAGGACAACATGGAAGGGGCCTCTGGACTCCAGAACTCTGAGATATTCTCCTGATCAGAGCACCAAGGGCATAGGGAATGGAACTCAAAGGCACCATGGCAGTCCCTCAGGTTGACCTTCCATATCTCTGCAGGAAAAAAGTCACAGATGTCTTGGGGAATGGTGTGTATGAGCCATGGTTTCTTCTGGCTGCAACTGTCTCTGACCTTTATCTAGCACGCCATCATATTACTCAGTCCCTTCGGGTCATCCAAGCATGCCTCACACTAGTACCCAGTACTCAGTAAAAGTGAGGCACAGATGCTTCAATCCTGTTCACGGCAGTGAGTCTCAACAACAACAGCACGCTGAATCACCAGTGTGATCACAAGCTGATCACAGAGACATCAGGGCTCACCAAAACAGATTCTGATTCACTGGTCTTGAATGGGGATGGAAGGCTAAGAATTGGTATTTTTTAAAGCTCCCCAGATGATTCCAGGGAGAAGCCAGGGATGAGAACCACTGCCAGTTGGCAGCATTTATCCCAAACACTCCTAATCTGTTTCCAATCTGCTGCCATCACAACGTTCCTATCTGGCTCCTGACCCGAGGCTGTGTCTTCCTTGCAAACCCTACCATGTGCCATTGGCAATGTATCTGGCTTTCCTGCTTGACTCCTGACTTTCTCTCAAGGGCTTTTCTTAGACATACCCTATCGACTCTTCTCAGTTCAGACTTCCTTGAGAGGACTCTTAACATTCTGTGCTTCATGAGGACCAACAGGAAAAAAAAAAAAAACTAATATTTATTAAACATATTTATGACCCAAATCCTGTATTAGTTTGTATGGCTGATTTCTGTAACAAATATCCAAATTCTCAGTGGCCAGACACCACAATAAAGGTATATTTCTTGCTTGTTACAGAGCCCAAAATGCAGGAGGCAGACCACTGCAGATTACCGCGTGGCAGTTTTAATAAACAAGAGAACTTTTTTACCAGGCTTGTCTTGGGCAGCCACAAGATGAGTAAGTCTTCACACACACACGCCAAATCTTAAAAGTTTATATAGAGGATTTAACTGGGTTCAGTCACACTGTCATCCAGACAGTCTCAATACTACATTCTATCTTAAAGCTGTATCCTTGGAGAAGCTTCTGAAAATAGGGATGCAAGTGGCCAAGGGCAGAGGAGGAGGTGGGGAGCCTCCAGTTGGCTGAATCCAGCTCACAGGCCAACCAGCAGTCACATCTCCTCAATGACCGCCCCCCTACACACACTGTAAGAGGCAGAAAGAAACACATATTCCTTCTTCCTACATTCCACTAGCCGGAATTAGTCACATGGCCCCATCCAACTGCAAGAGGGGCTCTGGGAAATGAAATTAGGAAAGAGAAGAGGGTTTGAGGGACTTCCCTGGTGGTCCAGTAGCTAAGACTTCATGCTCCCAATGCAGAGGGCCCTGTGTTCGATCCCTGGTCAGGAAATTAGATCCCACATGCCACAGCTAAAGATTCTGCATGCTGCAATGAAGATCAAAGATCCTGCATACCTCAACTAAGACCTAGCACAGCCAAATAAATAACTAAATATTGCAAAAAAAAAAAAAAAAGAGGGTTTGGGGAATTAAGATCCATTTTAAACACTCCCCTCTTCACTATTTTGACCAAATTTTCAATTTACCAGGAGCTTTGGTCTGAAGTAAAAAAAAAGCATCTAAGCTCACAGACATGATACAAATTAAAGTTTTGCCTTAGTAAGAACCCCTCTTTTTCATGTGGCCTGACACTGGTATTATCACTTACAGAAGTTTTGAGAGTATAAACAATTTTAATAGTATGCTGTTACATGGGTGAGAATGGATACAGGTATATGCGTGGCTGGGTCCCTTCACTGTTCACCTGAAACCATCACAACATTGTTAATTAGCTACATCCCATTACAAAATAAAAAGTTAAAAAAAAAATAGCACGTTATAGCTCTGGCGTTAGAAAGCAGCCAAAAGGATAATTCATGTACTAGTTGAAAATTGCACCATCTTATGACATATGACTTTTTCCTTTCTGTAACTAGAAAACATAAGTATCTAGAAGTACAATAACATCAGTTATTGGTTATGAGGCGGGGGCATAACAAAGAAATTTGGTGAGTAATCTTCAGTAGGCCAGCAAAATTTGCACATCAAAGGCGCTCGAGGAGGCTCTGAGGAATAGGGGTTATTATAAATACAGAGCAGCCAAGGTTACAGCTTGCACAGCTGTAGGTCCCAGATGGATAGCTGTTGAGGGCAGAGTCGGTAGCGCCCGCACCTGCGTGTGGGGAAGGGAACGTGGTTTCTTCGGGGTCTAACAGAGTGGCCTTTGGGATCTAACGGCCACCGCGTGCCAGGCTCCAGGCTAAGCATTCTACCCACACATCTACTTTCCAGCCCTCCAATGACACAGAATGGAATTATGGCGTTAGATTCAGTTACAAGATCTTTCCTACTGTGATTCTGAAATCCCCGGAGAAGGTAGCTCCTCTCAGAGGCAACCCTGGCAACAGAATCATCAAGAGCACCAAGAACCCTGGAACCAAAGAGAACAGACAGGCAGCTCCAACGGAGATTTCTGACACCAGACTGGATCCAACTATTTGTTGGAATGACTTTTAATAGAGAGATTCTCCCCCATCTGTTGTTCACTGCTAGCTAAATTCATCCAGGACTTTGTTCCAGCTTAGTGATTCACTTTCAACAGGACAGCAAATACATCCCTTATCACCAGCAAACACACACCCACACAGATATACACAGCTAGCCACACACACACACACACACACACACACACACACACACACACACACACCACACACACACTTTGTGTCCTGGATGTGGCCTCTGCTGATGATGATAATGATAAGGATGCTGATGTTTTGGAGAAAATGTCACAGAAAAACACAGTTAGTAAGAGTAAAGATAAACTATATTTAGGGAAAAAGAGCAAACTATCTAAGATACAATGTGGTCACAACCATGTAAAAAATGCACTTCAGAAAGACAGAGAGGAAACACACCAAAGTTGTAATAATGTCTATAGTGTAATGCTGGAGTTACAGGTTACTTGGTTTTCCAGAAGCAGCAAGTTCAGGCTTATCCTCCTACCCAGGAACCTTGGTGGAATTTAGTTTCTTCTTTAATGTGTCCTCCAAATTTTTTACTCTGCCCATAATTTGAGGGAGAAAAAGAAAAGCATTTTAAAAGTCAATTATTAAGAATTCCCTGGAAGTTGAATGGTTAGGACTTGGCAATTTCACTGAGGTGGCCTGGGTTCAATCCCTGGTCAGGAAGCTAGGATCCTACAGGCTGTGTGGTGCAGCCAAAAACATTATTACATAAAAAAATAAAAAGGAATAAAACAAATAAAAAGTCAGTTGTTAATATAAACATGGGTTTCAAAATTATTCCTGTATTTTTCATGTTTAATCATTTTTATGATTTAAAAAATATATTAAATTATCATGAGCCATATCAATAACCCATCTGTAGACTGTAAGCTTCATGAGGGCTATGCCTGTTTTATTCACTGATATATTCCAAATACCTAGAGCAATCCTGGTGCTGAGTAGGCAGTTAATAAATACTTGTTGAATGAGCACTTGAATATTCTGGTTCTGACAGAAGACATATGGAAATTAACACATCAGGCTTCTAAATCAAGGATGTGCTCGAACCAGCCTCCATGAATCAGGATAAATGGTGCATCTTTAACCACCAATTGGTAAAGAAAACTTCATACTCATAGTCTAAAAATTCCTGGGCTCCTCTTCTCAAAGGAGATTCCATTCTTCCAACATAACAGGACCTAAAAGAAAAGTCCTGCTACCACAGCATCAGTAATGTGACACATTATTTACTGATACTTTAAAAAACTATTATGCGTGTTTGCCATGCAAGGCAAGATGGCACCAAAAGAAACAGACTGCAGACTTGGGTGGTGGCAATTCTAAACTATGATCTTGAATTATGAAAACCTCCATGGGTGGGGAAAGCACGAAGTCTCTACACTGACAAGAAGACTGAAATCTCAGAGTTACAAGCAGATTTTGCCAGATGTTGATTTCACTGCTGCCCAAAAACTCTGCCAGAGAATCAGACAGTCTGTATTATCATGATAAAAGAAAGCAGTTATAGTTGGCAGCAGGTGGGAGTACTAACGAATTAACAATTTAATACTGAGATGCTTTTGTCAGGTATTTAAGTTACCAAAAGGTATTTTTTTCATTGTGATAAATTCCCTTTCACATTTGGCAACTGAATTTTTAACAAAATGCCTCTCACGCCAACAAAGGGCATTTGAGAGAATGGAAGCTATTGGGTTTCCACTTTCCAAATGAGTTGCCTCTTGACTTAATTATTCTCCCTGTGATTTTGAAGATATCCCTACAAACCGTGAAGCATTGTCATCGACACGCAGCCTGCATTCAGCAAACGGTTATGGGATTGACTCAAAAATGTGTGACAACTGAAGCAACTCACAAAGAAAAGTGAACTGCTGAAGTATGCTGGAAATCAGGACCACATTTCGGAAATAATAAGAACTGGAAAAGGGTAAAAACAAGGTGTTAATTCAGTAATTAAATTGAAAGAAGAGTCAATAGATCCTCATTTTCAACTCCTGTTCCTCGAGGTCCAACCACTGGGACAGACTTTTCCACCCTCAGAAACAATCTCAGCCCTCACGACTGTGCCCGTTTCACACATTAAGAAACTGAGGCCAGCTGCAGCAAGGTGGACACGTCTAAATGGGGACCAATCTGAATTCTCCCCAAGTCTCCAACACCCTCACCAGGTTGCCTGTCTTCATTATCTCAAAGGGTGGAAATTTCCAGACACTCCCACCCTTTGGCCCTTCTACTTACTCTTACTTTTTCAACCTCTCCCTTTTTTTATTAAATTCAAAGAAATAAATAAGCAGAGAGGAGACAAGTGCTAGTTAGAGACCACAGGCAGGCTTCCTTTTCCACCTCCCACCTAGAATACAGAACTGTGCCCTTGAACGGTCCCGAGGTTTCTGTCCCTGCAAGAGGAGCCTTAGCTGCCTCCCCAGCCTGTCCCCAAGCACATCCCCCAAGTGTCTTATGTGGTCCTGGTTCCCATCCACAAAATGGGTCAGTTTCCTCACCCCCATGTCCCCTACCCCCTCACTGACCACCTTCAGCTTCTTGCCGCACAAGGGGAAGTGGGAAAGCCCCAAGTGTCATGAAGATGACTCATCTAAAGTCAGCAGCCCCTTAAAGGACTGCAGACCTGCCTCCCTGAAACCCAGATAGACCCTGCGAACCACTTAACAGAGACTCTCTTGGGAAGATGGGCGGGAGATTCAGCTGGCTTGAAGGAGTAGCCTGGAGAAAGGAAGGGGAGAAAATGCCAACAATACCCAGAGGCCGAACATTCAAGCTCCACGAGCTACTTGCTAGACTCTGGCTCATCGTCCAGCCTTCCGGCGGCTCACTGTCTAGGTGCACCAACCCACAAGTGAACAAATGATCACTGAACAGGATTCATAGACAGAGGGAAGTTCAGGACATGGGGGGAGGCCAGCATGGGGCTGTTAGTCCAGCCCACAATTTCCTGGAGGAGATAACATCACCACTAGTCTCTTTTTTGAGATGAGTGATAGAAACATGTGAGCAAAAATGATAAGGTTTTGGCTTTTTTAAAAAAACAACATTGGTGTCATTTTCACCCTAAATATATTCATTTTCATCCTACTTCGCTCGTGTTAAAAACATCACAGTGAACAGCACAAGTTCCAAACCTGACCTGCCAAGGTCAAATCCTGGTGCTTCTCTTAGCTGTCTGTCCTTGGGCTGTGCCTCAGTTTCCTTCAATGACAGCTGTGAGGACTAAATGGCTTAACACTTGAAAGGTGCTTAGAGCTGTGTTTAGCACATAGTAGCCACACAACAAATATCAGCTTCTGCTATTGGGTCATTACTTTATTTTCACACCTTATGCATTTCAGTGACTTTTTGTCCAGTAACTTGTGAAGGGTAGGAAGTCACAGGAAAAGCAACAGTCAGAGAGGAAAACAGGTTGTCCTCACAACTAATCAGCACAGTTCTGGCACCAGAACTTCTGACGGTCCATGTTATTTCCAGCACTTCACAACACTTGATAAAATTGTTTTAAAACCCTGAACTCTGATGCATGAAAACAGGGCACTCAAAACCGGTGCCTGGGATGACCTAGAGGGATGGGATGGGGAGGTAGGCAGGAGGGGGGTTTGGGATGGGGGGAACCTGTGACTGATTCATGTCAGTGAATGGCAAAAAACACCACAATATTTTAAAGTAATTAGGCTCCAATTAAAATAAATAAATTAATTTTAAAAAATAAATAAAAAGAACCCCCCCAAAAAAATGCAAAAAATAAATAAATAAAACCCTGAACTCTTAATGCAACATTGTAAATCAACAATACTTCAATAATTTTTTTAAAAGACTCTAAACTCTTAGATGAAAGTTCCTTTAAAAGTCTCAATTTTAATCCCACTACTAGGCATATACCCTGAAGAAACCAAAATTGAAAAAGACATATGTACGCCAATGTTCGTTGCAGCACTATTTATAATAGCTAAAACATGGAAGCAAGCTAGATGTCCATTGACAGATGAATGGATAAAGAAGCTGTGGTACATATATACAGTGGAATATTACTCAGCCATAAAAAGGAACGCATTTGAGTCAGTTCTAATGAGGTGGACGAACACTTCACTCTATTATACAGAGTGAAGTAAGTCAGAAAGAAAAACCAAATACCATACATTAACGCATATATGTGGCATCTGGAAACACGGTATTGATGAACCTATTTCCAGGGCAGCAGTGGAGACACAGACATAGAGAACAGACTTATGGACACGGTGGGTGCTGGGCTCTACTGGAAGGAGCGGGTGGGGTGTATTTAGAAAGTAACATGGAAACATATACATTACCACACATAAAATAAATAACCAATAGGATTTGCTGTGTGACTCAGGGAACTCAAATCAGGGATCTGTAACAACCTAGAGGGGTGGGATGGGGAGGGAGGTTCAAGAGGGAGGGGACATAGGTAGACCCTGATGCTGGGAGGGACTGGGGGCAGGAGGAGAAGGAGACGACAGAGGATGAGATGGCAGGATGGCATCACTCACTCGATGGACGTGAGTCTCAGTGAGCTCCGGGAGTTGGTGATAGATAGGGAGGCCTGGCGTGCTGCGATTCACGGGGTCGCACAGAGTCGGACATAATTGAGCGACTGATCTGATCTGATCTGATAGCTGATTCATGTTGATGTTTGGCAGAAATGAATACAATATTGTAGAGCAACTATCCTTCAATTAAAAATAAACAAAAAAAAATTTAAAAGCCTTCATTTTCACATAAACAAGGAGGGGAATGGCCCTAGAAGACAATGGAACTGACAATTCAACAGATTGGAGGACCTTACCCCTAGGGTTAATTTGGGAATACTTAAAATCCAAAAGAATGTCTTTCTGAGTGTGATAAAAATCCCTCCAAAGTCTCATGGGGTTTCTATGTCCAACATAATCCAAACTGCCACAACCCACAGTACAAGAAAGCTCCCTTTGGAAAACGTGGGCTCTCCCTACCTGGGCGCTGCCAACACAATGTGCTTAGCACCAGCACAGCTGGAGGGCGCCTGTGTGCTGGTGGGGCTCCCAGCGCTTTCTGGGGTGACACTCCCCCTGCACCCCACCGGTCTCTTCTCACCAGGAGGAAAGCACGCCCCACTTGTCTGGCAGAAGTGACCAGGGCGAAGGACATCAAGCACAGAAGCAGGAGCAAAGGCTAGAAATCATGAAGGGACTAGCCACGAGGTCATTAAAATGAACCACATTTGCTTGGATACTTTCCCACTGAGAGAGACAGCATGGCATCCTATATCATCGCCTTCTGGTGGCCAAGATACCTGCAGGAAATGCTGCATTGATGCTTTGGTAAATGCTCGGGAAACTCCCGAGAGACTGGTGGCTGGTTCGGTGCAAACGGCTCGGGTCTAAGGTTCAGAAGAGCTGGATTCAAACCCTAACTTCTCCATGGCTGGAAAAAGCATTAGTGCTCTGAGTCCCGATTTTTTTCCTCATTTCACTGAAACTGATAGTACTGTCACTTCTGTGTTCCCTTAAACTGTTGCAAGAGCAGAGGAAAGGAGAGCCATTTGGAGGATTTTGCACCCAGTCAGTTGCACACAGCAAGTGGGGCTTACCTTGCTCTCCTGCATCTTCAAGTTTCTCCACGGTTTCCCTGGGGCTGTGGTGCTCTTCTTCCACGGCTCCTGTCTCTATTTGCAAAGAAAAGAAACATTCCCGGTCAGGCACCTGAAGGTAAGCAGAGGAACCCATCCTCGGGGATGTCTCTGGGGTCCAGTGCAACTGACTAGTTCCTCTGCCTCCGTTTTTGACTTTGGCTCTTCCTGAACTCCCATGCCCAGCTCCCTCCTGGCTGACCTGGGACCCTCCTCTGCACCCTAAGCAACTGGTGCTTTGTTACAGACCCTTTTTATCTTCTCACTCTCCAGGTGACATTGTCTGCCCCCTTGGGTGCTGTTGACTCCCATCTCTCCAGCCAGTGCATGAAGGGACTGAGCCATCTGAGCAATGGGCAAACCAACCCTGGAAAGGAACTGGTTGGAAAAACGAGAGGAGCTTCCTCCAGACCCTCGCAATGATCCCCACAAATCGTTCTGCAGAAGGCAAATATTCCTGCATCTGGCGAGTGTTGGTCCAGAGGAAGCAGGAATGGAAACACAGGACAAACTTCACTATAGAATGTTACTTGTATGTGCCACAATTTGGTGAGTAGTTATGATGACTTCCATTTTTCAAATGGAAAAATGAACTCCAAGAGGTTGAATAATATGCTCATGGAGCTCATAAGAGGCAAAGTCAGGATTTGAACACAGGTCTTCAACTGGGGTCTAGCATACTTTGCTCCTTCCCACAGCCACCCCACTGGGTATGACGGCCACAAAGTTAAGTCCTTCTAAAGTGAAAATAGTCCTACAGAAATTTTTCTTAAGATGGTGTTTAATTGCATGTATTTTATGACTGGAAAAGGTCAGTTTTCATTCCAATCCCAAAGAAAGGCAATGCCAAAGAATGCTCAAACTACCACACAATTGTACTCTTCTCAACATGCTAGTAAAGTAATGCTCAAAATTCTCCAAGCCAGGCTTCAGCAATACGTGAACCGTGAACTTCCAGATGTTCAAGCTGGTTTTAGAAAAGGCAGAGGAACCAGAGACCAAATTGCCAACATCCTCTGGACCATGGAAAAAGCAAGAGAGTTCCAGAAAAACATCGACTTCTGCTTTATTGACTATGCCAAAGCCTTTGACTGTGTGGATCACAATAAACTGTGGGAAATTCTGAAAGAGATGGGAATACCAGACCACCTGACCTGCCTCTTGAGAAATCTGTATGCAGGTCAGGAAGCAACAGTTAGAACTGGACATGGAACAACAGACTGGTTCCAAATAGGAAAAGGAGTACGTCAAGGCTGTATATTGTCACCCTGCTTATTAAACTTATATGCAGAGTACATCATGAGAAACGCTGGATTGGAAGAAGCACAAGCTGGAATCAAGATTGCCAGGAGAAATATCAATAAACTCAGATATGTAGATGACACAAGTCTTATGGCAGAAAGTGAAGAGGAACTAAAAAGCCTCTTGATGAAAGTGAAAATGGAGAGTGAAAAAGTTGGCTTAAAGCTTAACATTCAGAAAATGAAGATCATGGCATCCGGTCCCATCACTTCATGGCAAATAGATGGGGAAACAGTGGAAACAGTGTCAGACTTTATTTTTTGGGGCTCCAAAATCACTGCAGATGGTGACTGCAGCCATGAAATTAAAAGACGCTTACTCCTTGGAAGGAAAGTTATGACCAATCTAGATAGCATATTCAAAAGCAGAGACATTACTTTGCCAACAAAGGTCCATCTAGTCAAGGCTATGGTTTTTCCTGTGGTCATGTATGGATGTGAGAGTCGGACTGTGAAGAAGGCTGAGTGCCGAAGAATTGATGCTTTTGAACTGTGGTGTTGGAGAAGACTCTTTTGAGTTCCTTGGACTGCAAGGAGATCCAACCAGTGCATTCTGAAGGAGATCAGCCCTGGGATTTCTTTGGAAGGAATGATGCTGAAGCTGAAAGTCCAGTACTTTGGCCACCTCATGTGAAGAGTTGACTCATTGGAAAAGACTCTGATGCTGGGAGGGATTGGGGGCAGGAGGAGAAGGGGACGACAGAGGATGAGATGGCTGGATGGCATCACTGACTCGATGGACGTGAGTCTGAGTGAACTGAGGGAGTTGGTGATGGACAGGGAGGCCTGGAGTGCTGCGATTCATGGTGTCACAAAGAGTCGGACACAACTGAGCTACTGAACTGAACTGAACTATGATTACAAAGTATTTTCTCTGTTTTGTATAGTTTTTATACCCCCTGAGCATAGATAAATAAATTATACATCTTATTGTTCCAAAATCCAAATGAACAGAGCCGGTAAAAGATCATCCCGAACGCCATGGCCTTGGACACAGAGCAAAGTGTCCTTGTCCACAACTCATACAACTTGTGATTTTAAGTCAATTCAATAACTGATAATCTTCCAAACAGTTAATCTTCAACCTGCTAATTGGCAGATTATTGACAGACCCTCATCTGTAGTGACACTCAGTAAAATTCACAAATTTGGGATTTCATTGAGACTATCCAAAGTATTGTAGATTTTGAGAATGACAATTGCTGGTGTATTGTGAATTTCAAGTATTATGTATGTCACAAATATCAAATTTTTTGTAAGAATAGAATGGGGTTTTATTGTCCAATGCATTTTCAGACCAGTCTGCTACTTTTTTCTAGTCCTCTTTGTTAATGGATTTGCTTTCTTCATGGAAGAGAAGAAAAAGGTGGTGTTGAAGGCAGTATGCAAGTACTGTTCTAGAAATATTGTCACACTTGTACGTGCCTGCTTTCCTAGGTCATACACACACAAACACATACAGTAGATATTTCATCCAAATGTTATTTTCACGTATCTTTGCCAATTTAAATA
Organism: Bison bison bison; assembly: GCF_000754665.1. Classification (NCBI taxonomy): domain Eukaryota; kingdom Metazoa; phylum Chordata; class Mammalia; order Artiodactyla; family Bovidae; genus Bison; species Bison bison. The sequence continues at coordinate 520,667 of NW_011489342.1, read as the reverse complement.
TATTTAAGGAGAATCCTACCATACCTATAACAATTTCTGGGAGAAAGAAACTTTGAGTACAGAAGCATTTCCTAAGCACCAACTAAGCCACCAGGGCTCTGCCTCATACTGTCACCCCAGAGCTCGATCACTGACACCCACATCACCATCCAGAGGGGTGCCATAACCCCATTTACAGAAGAGGAAAGTGAAGCTCAAAATAAAAGGTGTGCCACAGGTCCTAGACCACTCACTGCAAAGTGAGATTCCTCATTCAAACCAGATCTGTCTTGCTTAGAGGCTATAAATGGAATGGGGGGAAGACAAGGAATACATTTCAAACAGTCCTGATTCTTCGTCTACAGCAGTCCTCATCTTCTTGGTCTGATCTACTCCTATCAGTTGAAGAACACTTGTTCAGTAACAAGAGAACAAAAACCTCAAAGAGAATTATGTCAACCTCTATCACTGTGCAAGTTCTAAAATAGGCAAATAAATACCCTTCCCTTCTTTGGGGAAGCTGCTTTTCTTTTAGCAAAATCACGGGGCAGAACTGTGCTTTATTAGCTTGGTGTTCATCTGCCAGAAGACAACACAGGTGAGTTCCGAAAGGAAAAATAATTCAGAAAAGACAGTGACAATGGATGTGAGAACAGGAAGAATCAAGGGTCACCATCTCTCAGACATCGTATTGATAATACTACTTTTGGATGCTATGGAAATGTCACCACATCATGTTAATTTCTCCAGAACGCATAAAATTAATGTCCCAGAGCTACAGACCATTCCTGACTTCCTGCTTTCTCTTCAAGTACTTCGTTCAATAATTAAAATCTATTATATTCCTAAAGCAAACCACTTAGTAACACCTCAGCAGACATCAGGGAAGAGAGAAATGGAATTTTGATAGTAGGTCTCCTACTAAATTGAAATGAAATCAGCTTAATGCTAATTATTTTTCACATTCAGTTTCTATACTTACCAAATGGCCTAACTTTTGAAGTACCAGCTGAATTAACCATTAACTTTCCCTAGCTATCAACACTCAACTAACCCTTCAAGCCCTATTTCACCCCCCATCAGCTGTTTAAATTCCCTTACTCCAGCCCAATCACTCCCTTCTCTACTTCTATGTCTACTTTTGCTCATAAATTAGCATTTAATATATATATTTAATCGGAGAAGGCAATGGCAACCCACTCCAGTACTCTTGCCTGGAAAATCCCATGGACAGAGGAGCCTGGTAGGCTGCAGTCCATGGGGTCGCTAAGAGTCGGGCACGACTGAGCAACTTCACTTTCACTTGTCACTTTCATGCATTGGAGAAGGAAATGGCAACCCACTCCAGTGTTCTTGCTGGAGAATCCCAGGGACAGAGGAGCCTAGTGGGCTGCCGTCTATGGGGTCGCACAGAGTCAGATACGACTGAAGCGACTTAGCAGCAGCATATATATATAATGCATTAAGTGTGTATCATACATGTGTCAGGCAATGATAGGAATCAAAAACAAAATGATTACTAATAATAGCTGAATTCACTGAATGCATACTAAGAGCAGATATTGTCCTAAGTGCTTTTGTGTATTGAAATTATTTAGACCTTGCAAATATGACCAATTCTACAGATGAAGCAAACTGATTCACTTAATAACTTACTCAGGATGACTCAGATTGTAAGTGATGGAACCAGAATTTAGACCCAGACAGCCTGGCTCTACAGCCCTGGAAATTAATCACTACAACTGCCTCTCCAAGTTCACATTTCAGGGCCTCAGAATTGAAAGACCCACATGGAATCAGAAGATGACACAGAAGTGTCATATGATTGAACATATCAAGGAAGGGGGACCAATACAGACTGGGAAAGTGTAGGAGGAATGTGTCAGGAAGGGCCAGAGGGCAGTGATATTCCAAGCATTTTTAATAGTTTAGTAACTGACACTACACCTAGATCTAAATTTCTCCCAGGGCTGAGTAGAGTTGTGTGCCATTCTAAAGTTGCTTCAGTCATGTCCAACTCTTTGTGACCCCCTGGACTATAGCCCGCCAGGCTCCTCTGTCCATGGCATTCTCCAAGCAAGAATACTAGAGTGGGTAGCCACGTCCTCCTCCAGGAGATCTTCCCGACCCGGGATTTAACCCACATCTCTTACATCTCCTGCACTGACAGGCAGGTTCTTTACCACTAGCACCACCTGGAAAGCCCACAGTTGTGTGATATCCTAAAAAATAATTTTGCCTGGGCACATAAGGAGTGGTAAACCAGTCCTCCAGGGCAGAAATGGCTACAGTGGAAAGGGCAGTGGGGACCACTGATCTGTATTTGCAGATTTCCTTTGCCAATTTCTATGGGGTGAATACTCTCACCATAGCAGATTTCAAGCTACCAACCAGACATCACTGAACTCATTTGGGATGAGATGGGTACTTTGGATGTCAAGTGCCGATTTGCGCTGGCACCAGCACACCCACTGTGTGAGTACCAGAAGCTGAGGGAGCCAAGAGTTCAGTGGGTACGGAAATACCACCCCTGAGGGAGAGAGGCTGAGGGCACTTAGGAGGGAGGGAACACCTGCTCGATCTCTAGAAGGCTGCAGCAGCCAGGACGGTACAGAAGTATTAAGGCCCCCACAGTAAACCAGGGGACAGGGATATAAACCACAGAAACAAGGCAAGGAGCCCAGAGGAAAATAGTAGCACCCGAAGACAGACTCAAGTTGAACACTAAGCCCAGTCAGAAGAGGAAACACCTGAGTTCAGGTAGGCACAGCCTTCAGGCAACATCCAACCAGGTCTTGAAGTCAAAGCACAAAATCCAGAGTGCCTTCTCTGCCAGCTCCCCTTCTAACACATCCAAGTTGCTCCCAGTGCCTCCTTGAGGCTCTCAGAGAAGGACCCCGTATTGACCTCCACTGCAAGGCTTTCCACAGCACACTGTAATTATCCATGTAGATGCCTCCCACTCGGCTGGGAGCCCCTGCAGGCAAATAGCATATGATGTTGGCAAATCGATAGGCCAAATCTGGCCCACCACCTGCTTTTATAGGGTAGAGAAGCCAAGAATGGTCTTCGCATCTTTAAATGGATGGGAGAAAAAAATCAAAAGAAAAATAATATAATACATGTAAATTATGTGAAATGCCAATTCAGTATCCATAAACAAAGTTTTATTGTAACACAGCCATGTCCTTCATTAACGTACTTCACACTACCATATGGCCCATAAAACCTAAAATGCTTACTCTCTGGTCCTTCACAGAAAAGTTTGCCAACTCTCAGCATGCCATGAGAAAGGAAACATTGAATCGATGCTTGATTAATGATTATCTGACCCTAGATGCATCCCCAGCCGTTTTTTTAATCTCATAACTATCCAGACTTTCCTAGTTGGAGGACTCTGCTCACCCAGCAACCAGCTTTGTTTTCCAGCTTCCCCAAGCACTCTGCTACTAGTGAGAACCCAAATGAATCTTCCCAGATCAGTTGGTTCCAATCTGTCTGTATAAGGATTTCCAAATATGTACTTCTGTGGAATTTGACTAGGAGTTCTATTTTCCAAAAAATATATATATATATATTCCACAACTAAATTAGCTTAATAAATGTTGAGCTACAAACCGGTGCTGTGACAACCTAGAGGGGTGGCATGGAGTGGAAGGTGGGAGGGAGGTTCAAGAGGGAGGAGACATGTGTATATACCTGTGGCTGATTCATATTGACGTATGGCAGAAACCAGTGTAACAGAGTAAAGCAGTTATCCCCCCAAGTGGCGTTAGTGGTAAAGAATTCGCCTGCCAATACAGGAGACATGAGGCATGGGTTTGATCCCTGGGTTGGGAAGATCTCCTGCAGAAGGAAACGGCAACCCACTCCAGTACTCTTGGATGAAAAATACCATGGACAGAGAAGCCTGGTGGGCTACATACAGTTCACAAGGTCGCAAAGAGTCAAACACGGATAAGCACACATACTCCCAAAAATAAATATAAAAATAAATAAATGTTGAGCTAAACATGCTTCTTCAGCACAGAATTCCACACAGCCTTTAATATACTGATGTCCCCTGTGAAACTCCAAGCAACATTTCCCAAACATTTGCCCTTTGAAATCTTTTTGTTGGCAACTGTTACTCAGAGTCCACTCTGGGAATCCAATTCTAAAGGAAGTAGAGATCTGACAAATATATTGTCATCAAGGCCACATGGAGAGCTCATTGTTTTTTATGGTATATCCCTAGAAACTGACACACTTCTGTTTTTAATATTTATTTATTTACTGCCACACTGGATCTTAGTCACAGCACACAGGATCTCTGATATTCAATCAATTGCAGCATGTGGGATCTTTATTTGCAGCATGCAAACTCTTAGTTGTGGCATGGGGGATCTAGTTCCCTGACCAGGGATCCAACCTGAGCCCCCTGCATGGGCAGCACAGTCTTAGCCACTCCACCACCAGGAAAGTCCTGCAAACTCACTGTCCCAACCCAAGTTATTTGGCTTAGCCATGACCACCACTCCCTGTCCTTGGCTGTGGGTAGCATAAACTATGTGGCAGCCA
>NW_011489342.1:476728-516028 GCF_000754665.1 Bison bison bison | reverse complement strand
ACCCCCTGTCCTGGGTTGGGGGTACCAAAAACTATGTGGCAGCCACAGCCCGCATCACCCTGAAGAGAGGTCACTGCTCCACTGCCCCAAGATCCTGCCACGATTGTCACCTGCAATGCTAACTCCCTCCACTTATGTTAGAAGGTGCTAATATCACCTTCTCGGCAAGTCAGTTCACTTCAGTCACACAGTCGTGTCCAACTCTTTGCAACCCCATGGACCGCAGCATGCCAGGCTTCCCTGTCCATCACCAACTCCTGGAGCTTACTCAAACTCATGTTCGTTGAGTCAGTGATGCCATCCAACCATCTCATCCTCTGTCATCCCCTTCTCCCGCCTTCAATCTTTCCCAGCATCAGGGTCTTTTCAAATAAGTCAGTTCTTCACATCAGGTGGCCAAAGTATTGAAGTTTCCGCTTCAGCATCAGTCTTTCCAATGAATATTCAGGACCTGATTTCTTTTAGGATGGACTGGTTGGATCTCCTTGCAGTCCCAGGGACTCTCAAGAGTCTTCTCCAATACCACAGTTCAAAAGCATAAATTCTTTTGTGTATGGTGTTAGAAAGTGTTCTAGTTTCATTCTTTTACAAGTGGTTGACCAGTTTTCCCAGCACCACTTGTTAAAGAGATTGTCTTTTCCCCATTGTATATTCTTGCCTCCTTTGTCAAAGATAAGGTGTCCATAGGTGTATGGATTGATCTCTGGGCTTTCTATTTTGTTCCATTGATCTCTATTTCTGTCTTTGTGCCAGTACCATACTGTCTTGATGACTCTGGCTTTGTAGTAGAGCCTGAAGTCAGGCAGGTTGATTCCTGCAGTTCCATTCTTCTTTCTCAAGAATGCTTTGCCTATTTGAGTTTTTTTTAATTTCCATATAAATTTTAAAATTATTTGTTCTAGCTCTGTGAAAAATACCATTGGTAGTTTGATAGGGATTGCATTGAATCTATAGATTGCTTTGGATAGTATACTCATTTTCATTATATTGGTTCTTCCAATCCATGAACACGGTATATTTCTCCATCTATTAGTGTCCTCTTTGATTTCTTTCACCAGTGTTTTATAGTTTTCTATATATAGGTTTTTAGTTTCTTTAGGTAGATATATTCCTAAGTATTTTATTCTTTTCATTGCAATGGTGAATGGAATTGTTTCCTTAATTTCTCTTTCTATTTTCTCATTATTAGTGTATAGGAATGCAAGACACAAAAATAAACTCAAAATGGATTAAAGATCTAAATGTACGACCAGAAACTATAAAACTCCTAGAGGAGAACATAGGCAAAACACTCTCCAACATAAATCACAGCAGGATCCTCTATGACCCACCTCCCAGAATATTGGAAATAAAAGCAAAAGTAAACAAATGGGACCTATAAAATTAAAAGCTTCTGCACAACAAAGGAAACTCTAAGCAAGGTGAAAAGACAGCCTTCAGAATGGGAGAAAATAATAGCAAATGAAGCAACTGACAAATAATTAATCTCAAAACTATACAAGCAACTCCTGCAGCTCAATTCCAGAAAAATAAATGACCCAATCAAAACCTGGGCCAAAGAACTAAATAGACATTTCTCCAAAGAAGACATAGAGATGGCTAACAAACACATGAAAAGATGCTCAACATCACTCATTACCAGGGAAATGCAAATCAAAACCACAATGAGGTACCATTTCACGCCAGTCAGAATGGCTGCGATCCAAAAGTCTACAAGAAATAAATCCTGGAGAGGGTGTGGAGAAAAGGAACCCTCTTACACTGTTGGTGGGAATGCAAACTAGTAAAGCCACTATGGAGAACAGTGTGGAGATTCCTTAAAAAAAAAAACTGGAAATAGAACTGCCTTATGATCCAGCAATCCCACCGCTGGGCATACACACCAAGGAAACCAGAATTGAAAGAGACACGTGTACCCCAATGTTCATCACAGCACTGTCTATAATAGCCAGGACATGGAAGCAACCTAGATGTCCATCAGCAGACGAATGGATAAGAAAGCTGTGGTGCATATACACAATGGAGTATTACTCAGCCATTGAAAAGAATACATTTGAATCAGTTCTAATGAGGTGGATGAAACTGGAGCCTATTATACAGAGTGAAGTAAGCCAGAAATAAAAATACCAATACAGTATACTAACGCATATATATGGAATTTAGAAAGATGGTAACGATAACCCTGTATGCGAGACAGCAAAAGAGACTCAGATGTACAGAACAGTGTCTTGGACTCTGTGGGAGAGGGAGAGGGTGGGATGATTTGAGAGAATGGTATTGAAACATGTATAATATCATATATGAAACCAATCGCCAGTCCAGGTTCAATGCATGATACAGGATGCTTGGGGCTGGTGCACTGGGATGACCCAGAAGGATGGTATGGGGAGAGAGGTGGGAGGGGGATTCAGGATGGGGAACACATGTACACCCGTAGCAGATTCATGTTGTTGTATGGCAAAACCAATACAATAATTGTAAGGTAATTAGCCTCCAATTAAAATAAATAAATTTATATTAAAAAATAAAAAATAAAGGCTTGTTATAGAATGAACACACACAAAAACAAAACATAAATTCTTCAGTGCTCAGCTTTCTTTATAGTCTAACTCTCACATGCATACATGATTACTGGAAAAACCATAGCTTTGACTAGATGGACCTTTGTTGGCAAAGTAATGTCTCTATTTTTAATATGCTGTCTAGGTTGGTCATAACTCTTCTTCCAAGGAGCAAGCATCTTTTAATTTCATGGCTGCAATCACCATCTGCAGTGATTTTGGAACCCAAAAAAATAAAGTCTGTCACTGTTTCCATTCTCGGCAAGGCTACCCTATATAAAATTACAATCTCTCCCCACCCAAGATTCTGGGTTTTTCCTTAACCTAACTATTTTTCCCCTAACACTTATTTCCTTCTAACAAGTTATGTAATTTACTTCTTTACTGTGTAAGTTCCATGAAGCAGAGACTTTTTATCTGTCCCCAGTGTGTTCCAAGCACCTAGAGGAGTACCTGACATATCACAGATACTCAATAACTATTTGTTGAAGGACTAACTGAGTGAATAAATGGTTATAGCCTCTGATTCCCCCTCTGATTTTGTACCCACGATCTAGGAAATAACAAGGGAGGGGCCAGATTGTGCAATGGTAAGATTTGCTTTCACTCTGAGATGGTGAAACATTACAAGGTTTTGACTACAGGAGGGAGATAATCTGACAGCATCTTTAGCCCAAGATGCTGCGAAGTGAATCCAGTAATTCAGATAAGAGATGATGGTGGCTTAGATCAGGAAGGAGTGGAAGTGATGAGAAGTGGTGAGAGTCTATTATAACTTAAAGGAACAGGCAGCTGAATTTGTTGTCAAGGAAGATGTAGTGTAAGGCGGGGTGGGGGAAGAGTTAAGGATAACTCCAAAATTTTTGGCCTAAGCAACTGGAAAGATAGAATTGCCAAAAACAGAGGTGAAAAAAAAAAAAACTGCAGGTGAAGTAAGTTTGGAGGAAGCAAGGGCAGGCTCCTACTGTACTCAGAATAAACCCAAATGCATAACCACAGCCTCCAGGTCCCTGCATGATCTGGCTTCTACCCGCCTGTCCAACTTCATCTCACACCAACCACACCCCCGTCTTCCATCTTTCACAGTGCTCCAGGCACACCAGCCTCCTCACCGCCTTGAAGAAGCCAAGCTGTCTGCCACTTGAGGATCTCTTTGTACGCTGTTCTCTCTGCCTAAAACACAACCCCACTCTCCATCACAACCCACCTTCCTGCTTTAACCTTTCAGGTCTCAACTCACATGTCCCCTCCTCAGGTGGGAACTCTTGCCTGACTTCCCAATCAAGAGTTTATTTCCTCTGCAGCACCTACACATCTGTCCATCTTTTTTTTTTTTTAACCCAGATGGTGATTGCAGCCATGAAATTAAAAGACGCTTACTCCTTGGAAGGAAAGTTATGACCAACCTAGACAGCATACAGTGGAGAATGAAAAAAGTTGGCTTAAAGCTCAACATTCAGAAAATGAAGATCATGGCATCTGGTCCCATCACTTCATGGGAAATAGATGGGGAAACAGTGGAAACAGTGTCAGACTTTATTTTTCTGGGCTCCAAAATCACTACAGATGGTGACTGCAGTCATGAAATTAAAAGACGCGTTACTCCTTGGAAGGAAAGTTATGACCAACCTAGATAGAATATTCAAAAGCAGAGACATTACTTTGCAACCAAAGGTTCGTCTAGTCAAGGCTATGGTTTTTCCAGTGGTCATGTATGGATGTGAGAGTTGGACTGTGAAGAAGGCTGAGCGCCGAAGAATTGATGCTTTTGAACTGTGGTGTTGGAGAAGACTCTTGAGAGTCCCTTGGACTGCAAGGAGATCCAACCAGTCCATTCTGAAGGAGATCAGCCCTGGGTGTTCTTTGGAAGGAATGATGCTGTAGCTGAAGCTCCAATACTTTGGCCACCTCATGTGAAGAGTTGACTCAGTGGAAAAGACTCTGATGCTGGGAGGGATTGGGAGCAGGAGAAGAAGGGGACGACAAAGGATGAGATGGCTGGATGTCATCACCAACTCGATGGACATGGGTTTGGGTGAACTCCGGGAGTTGGTGATGAACAGGAAGGCCTGGCGTGCTGTGTTTCATGGGGTTGCAAAGAGTTGGACACAACTGAGTGACTGAACTGAACACTTTTATTTTCCTTTTTTCCTCCTCACATACAGAACTTTTCCACACACTAAATTTCTTGCAGCTATAAAGTCATTTGATATTGATCAGGTACCATTTTATCCCCTAAAACTTTGCTGACATCAAAATATGACAGTTAACCAGTGTTAAATCTATAAAATATTTACATAGCACAGCACGTTCAAGCTTTAGACACTTGGCAATTAAACCACATAAAAACTGGACAAGACCCCCAACCTACATGTTCAGAATCAGGTGTTCACAGTCCCTATCTGGTGTCTGTACATGGTTCAAAAGGCAGCAGAGGCAACAGGCAGTTACTTAGAAAGACATGGACCACTATTATCTGGAAGCACATTATGTTATCGCAGTGTCATGTACCACTCCATGTTTCTCCAAGATGGTCTCATAATTCTGGAATGGCAGGTCCCGCTGATACAAAATGAAGACAGACAACACAACGTTTACTCTGTGGAGACATCCTAACTCCTACTATGCATGTGTGGTGATCTTGAATGCAACTCGTCCTAAAAACTTGTCACGGTCATTCTGGGTTTTTAGGTTGGGTGATCCACAATCTTGCACTCAACCATTACTTCTTCTACGTCACCATCACTACCAAAGCTGAGCTGGACGGCAACTAGTGGCTGCAGGTAGCTCCCATACAGTTTTTTTTCCATAGTATGGAAAATATTTTAAATCTATCATTCCTTTGGGAGAATAAGTGGATAGAACTCCAGTGCTTTCACTCTTTCCAATACAGTCTATCCTTGGTTCTCCTTGAGGCTTTAATCCAATTTTTCTGTTCGTTTTCACAAGAATACAAGGGTTTCTTGCTTGGTAGCCATACGTGGGATCATCCACACCACTGCATGCTTCAAGTAAGGCAAGAGGAAACTGACACGCAGTGTATTCTAGATCCTTCTGCTCAAAAATTTCCGCTGGTACAATCTGTGAGATTCTTCTGTTCTTCTAGGCCATATGGCTTTAGAAATTTCTTAAGGTCATCAATGTACCCTTGATAGGATTCTGAATCAGACAGGCTGAATGAAAAGTCCAACACCGACAATAGTTTTGGAAAAACCATTTCAGTCCTGGACTAGGAACCTGGTCACAATATTTTGGAACCTCATTGTTCAGAGTCTGAAGCATGGCCCACATTGTGAATGAAAAGAGTGCAGCCAGGAACCCATAAAAGACTAGGTAGAAGAGCAAGATCAAACCTCAGCTCTTGGCGGTGCACCCCAGGAACTCTCCGGTGGTCCGGTTGTAAATAAAGAGCTTCCACTCGGCCAGGCTCTGGTTGACGTCCTCAGGGTGTGTGTGCCCACTGCTAGAGGAGCGGCGGCCGCGGGGTTGGAAGCGGCGAGGAGCGCGGAGGCGCGTTGCGGCTCCAGCGGCGCAGCCCGGTGACGGGAACGGAACACTCGCTGCAATGAGAGCTCAAGCTGTCGGCGCTGCGCCGCGCCGGGCCGCCGCTCCGATGGTGGGAGCCTGACGTCTCCCATCTTCTTTCTTTATTTAATTTGACTACATCTTGTCTTCTCCACCAGCTTATGAGGTCCACGGCAGCAAGGACATGACTGTCTTTGGTCACAACTGCATACCAAGTGCCTGGCATATAATAAGAACTCAGTAAATGTTTATCAACTGGTTGGTTTGAAAAATAGTGTCCCTGTCTGGAGGGATCTAAGCTAAGCAGGCATTTGTCACTGAGGAAAATATAAAAAGCAAATGTTGCCAGGTGATTGAAAGAGAAGAATCATTCATTCATCACCTTCATTTCAGTTCAGTTCAGTTCAGTCGATCAGTCGTGTCCGACTCTTTGCAACCCCATGAACCGCAGCACGCCAGGCCTCCCTGTCCATCACCAACTCCCGGAATTCACCCAAACCCATGTCCATCGAGTCGGTGATGCCATCCAACCATCTCATCCTCTGTCGTCCCCTTCTCCTCCTGCCCTCCATATTTCCCAGCATCAGGGTCTTTTCCAATGAGTCAACTCTTCTCATGAGGTGGCCAAAGTATTGGAGTTTCAGCTTCAACATCAGACCTTCCAGTGAACCCCCAGGACTGATCTCCTTTAGGATGGACTGGTTGGATCTCCTTGCAGTCCAAGGGACTCTCAAGAGTCTTCTCCAACATCACAGTTCAAAAGCATCAATTCTTTGGTGCTCAGCTTTCTTTATAGTGCAACTCTAGCATCCATACATGACCACTGGAAAAACCATAGCCTTGACTAGATGGACCTTTATTGGCAAAATAATGTCTCTGCTTTTTAATATGCTGTCTAGGTTGGTCATAACTTTCCTTCCAAGGAGTAAGCGTCTTTTAATTTCATGGCTGCAGTCACCATCTGCAGTGATTTTGGAACCCAGAAAAATAAAGTCAGCCACTGTTCCCACTGTTTCCCCACCTATTTGCCATGAAGTGATGGGACCAGATGCCATGATCTTCGTTTTCTGAATGTTGAGCTTTAAGCCAACTTTTTCACTCTTCTCTTTCACTTTCATCAAGAGGCTTTTTAGTTCCTCTTCACTTTCTGCCATAAGGGTGGTGACATCTGCATATCTGAGGTTATTGATATTTCTCCCGGCAATCTTGATTCTAGCTTCCTTCATCACCTTAGCCACTATTTACTGAGCATCTACCATTGATGGAATAAGCCCTTTGTACTCTTCAAGAGAAACCACAGTCGTGTTCCCTCTCAGTGCTGATGAGCTTTTAATCCAGTATGGCTGACCCCAAGGTGCCCTGAGCCTCCTGCTCTCTGCTTTGACCACTTTATATAGGGTAACTGGTACTTCACAGGTACAGCAGCATTTAAATTAACTTGCCTGGTGTTTTAATTTAGAAAGTTTGGTGGGGAGCATATTCTGATAATAATGCTAATACATTATGGCTTACTAAATGTGGGACACTGGTGAGAAAAATAATTACCATCCACACTTCTATTACCCAGGGAAAATTAGCGGGCCCTCCCTCCCCCTCAAGTCTTCATTGTTTCTTTTTTTCCTTTATTGTCAGTATTACTCAAAAGGCTCACAAGAGCACATGTCCAGAATTACTGGATAAAGTAGGATATTTGGGTGGGAAATTTTTGGATTGGTGAGAAAAATGATATTAGAGAAAGAATAATGAAAAAGCTGTGGGGGACACAAATTGCTTATTTATTAGAGATACACACGGACATTCTATGAGTCCAGAAAAAAATGAAGGAGAAGAATGGCAAAAAGTTTACAATTGGTGCAGTTTTATGTCAGGTACATGAGCGTTCAATATAATGTTCTCTTTATTTTTTAGTATGTTTGAAGTTTAAATTTTTCCATAATAAACATTTTTTTTCAAGTCTATTGTAGTAATCTGGGAAAACCTAGACATGGGTGGTAGCAGAGAAAATAGAAAAGAAAAGAAAAGATTGATTAATTCAATACATTTGACTTTGATAACAGATTTGATGCAACAATTTCAGCTGAGGGAAGAAGCATAACTGACTCATTTCTATAGCCTTGGAAATAGAACAATGTCATTAAAGAGAATCTGTCTATAGATTCCTGAACTTTAAACAATGTACCTCATTGGCCTGTATGTATGGAAATTAATAAACTATGTAAGTTAAAAAAAAAGAAGGGTATTTGGGGGATTCTAATTATTCAGATATGTGCTAGGAAAAGAGGGAACTAAAGTCCTCCTTACTCATAACTGATGGGAATTAATTGGGAATGAATTGAAGATAGAGTATTAAAAGCTTCAGAGTTTGGACTTGCTTCCAGTTCACTTGCTCAAATCAGTTTCTACGCCTTACCTCTGTCTCCCCATCAGAAATGCCAATGAGCCTGGCAGTACCTCACACTATAGCAATTCAGCAAATACTGCCCTGAAATCAAGAGTAAATGTAGTACCTCCCAGAACAATGAAACAGATTCACAAGCCATATTTGGTCATCTTTCCCATAAGATGGGAAACTGTTTGAAATACGAATCATCCCATACAGGACACCTACTCTGAACTAGCTACAGTGCTGGACACTTTCCATAACTTACTGAATCTTCACAATGGCCCTAGAGGCAAGAAGTGGCTTCACATGGCAGAGGAAGACACTGAAGCTCAGCCAGGTGAGTGAATGTCCAGGGTCCCACTTGACAAGTGCCTGGATCAAGCTAGAATTCATCTCTCTATGGCTCCAAGGCCTTGTTGAGCTATACTGATAGACTTTGCCTTGACTGTGAACCGTGGGGATACAAGGAGGACTTTCCCTGTGTTGGATTTAAAACTGCTCATGAACCCACAGTGCTGAGTACAGACTATCTAAAGGGAACTAGGGAAAACATCAAATTAATTGAGATCATCACGGGGTGAGATTCCTACTTAATAGACTAACCACACTGGGGACCCGGCCTCAATACAGCCAGAATTGCAAACCACTGTCTTGTCTCATTCAGGGAATGCATTTGGACGTCTAGCTCCCTGCTACCACCTTTGATGACAGTGTGTTCAATAATCCACACTTGGGTAAGGGACTGGGCCACTGAGAGATGGGTGAGGCCCTTTTGGGAGCCCCAGGTCATGTCATGTTCCACTCTGACCTCAGTTCCAGAGGGAGAGGTCAGAGGCTGAATATGGGAACAGGATAGACCCCACAAACACACAAGCTTGTTTTGCCCCCAGAACAGAAGTGCACTGTGTTCCCTAGAAATGCTATGGGTGGGAGGGAAGTGAGGGCCAAAGAGTCAGGAGCTGCATCTGCTGACTAAGGGGAGTTTTCCAACTAAAACAATTAAGCAAGGACACGGGTGCCCTGAGAAGATTTTCCTATTTCCCGTCTTGCTGGGACCTCAGCCTTCCTTCGGCTTACACACTTTGCCTCCTCTTTGAACACTGAGTGAGGTATGTTGCTTTCCTTTCCAATGCAGGACAGGTGACCTCAGGTTTAGTGAGAGCCTCATCATGTGAAATACTCAGAAGAGGCTGGATGAACACCTGACGGGGACAGCAGGGACTTGGTTCAGATCTGACACAGGGTATTCATTCAACCTCTCGTGTTCAAATGCACCAACTGTTGAGCTGAACTAGTGCACGAAGCAGGCCTGATCCCTTCATGGAATTGACAGGTCAGGGGAGAAGACAGGCATGAGAACAAAGGCAGAAAGAAACATGTAATTACCAACTGTGGTGGTGCCATGAGTCCAAGAAGAGGGGGTATGAAGAATAACAACATGAGAATAAAGAACTTCAAGGAGGGTTCAACTTGTGTTTTAAACAGTTCATTGAGCCAGTTGGAGGCCATTCAGAAGCCATCTCATGGACCTTGGGGAAGGGTGCTATGCCTTGAACCAGGTGCTGGTGGTAGAAGTAGGGTAAAGCGATCCTATTGGATGTTTTTTTTTTTGGGGGGCCACATATTCAGATAAAAGAATGCTGTGTAGAAATGAAAGTGGATAAACATGAGATTCACATGGATGAATCTCACAAAATAACAATGAAAAGTGAAACAAAATGCAACTTGCAGTGGGATCTTAGTTCCCAGACCAGGGATTAAACCGGTGGCCCCTGCAGTGGCAGTGTAGAGTCCTAATCACTGGACCACCACGGAAGTCCCTGGATGCATATTTTGGACACAGAATTGCCAGGACTTTGTGGGACTGGAGAGGTGAGGGCTGGGAGGAAAGGTGAGGAAATGGAGATGACACCCAAGTTTGGGACTGGCTAAGAGCATCTGAAACTGTATGTTTAGAATACTGTAAGATTTCCAGGTGATGGGGCTTCAAAATGCACACTAATAGGTAAGAAGTGGGGCCAGCTATCTCTTGGAGAAACACAGAGCCACCAGGGACTAGAGGCATTGCTACCTAAAATACCTTTCTGCTGTTGGGGCTGAAAGGAGAAGCAAGTGAGGTTTTACCCAGGTGACCCAACCTCCTTTCTGTTCTCCCCCTTCCAGGATCCCAGGATTCCTACACTACCTCCAGCCAGTACGTCATTTGGGAGATAAACATAAAACAGTTCTACAATCAGTAAGAAAAACATAGACGACCCAATAGAAAATGGGCAAGAGATGTGAACAGGCTTTTCACAATAAAAGGATATCCAAGTTGCCAATAAACATGTGAAAAGGTGCTCAACTGCATTAGTTATTAGAGAAACACAGAATAAAACTATGATGAACCTACCCACCAAACAGCTAAGATGAAAAAAGCTAATGATACCAGTTGCTGGCAAAGATCCAGAGCAGCAAACTCTCTTCTAAATTATGAATGGGAATTTAAATTGACACAACTACTTTGGAAAAAGTGTTTGACAGCATCTACTAAAGCTGAATATATATATACCTCACAACCCAGCAATCCACTCCTGTGCATTCATCCAATGATATATATATGTATTTGTGTCAGAAGATACATATGAGGATGTTTTGAGGGGCACTATTCATAACAAAAACTGGGGGAAATTCAGGTGTACATCCACAAGAGAATGGACTAGTTGTAACATATTCAGATAAAAGAATGCTGTGTAGAAATCAAAGTGGCTAACCAACACTGCATGTAAGAGCATGGATGAATCTCACAAAATAAACGTTGAAAAGTGAAAAAAAATGCAAAATTTTCTATGGTTCAACTTACATGAAGTTCAAAAACTGGCAAAACTGGTGATAAAAGCCAGGAGAGTAGAAGCCTTTGGAGAGGGGGTGATGTGGTTAAGACCAGATATGAGGATGTTTCTCTGATGCTGGTAATGTTCTTTTTCTTAATCTGGGTGTCTGCTACATGGGCGAGTCCATTTCATTAAAACCATTAACCTGTGCCTTGTGGTTCGTCTACATTGAAACTTATTTATGCTATACATCAATAACATATACTCTAAAAACATCTTTTGGGAGAGCGTTTGCCTATGGCAGGCCGGGGCAATACAGCTACAATAAATAACCAAAAGCATAGTCGAGGATAACCAAGGTCATAGCCGATCAGTGCCAAGCACCAACTTAAAAGAATGAGCGTGAAAAATACTATTAATAGATTGTAAAACCCCTTTAAAATGTTTATTTTCTGAGCCTTGAGGTACTGTTATCACAGCATTTGGCTGCCAACTTAGGTTTTGTCTATATGATTTGGTTGTATTTTGGAAGTTTACAAAGGCATTGTTGCATCCTTTCCAAGGCAGGCTTTTGTACACGTATACATGTACACACCCATCTACCCACAAGGATATATACTGTACACAATGTAGCTTGTGACTATAAAACAATGAGAATGATTCCCATAACCACCCACAAAATGAGTCTGATTATTTTATCATCACACCTGCTCTCTGTGTGCATGCTCCCTGCCACTGACTGCTCATTAAAGAAATCCAAAAATGATTTGAGAAGCTGGCCTGGTCATCAAAAAACTGTGCTATGAAATGAAAAAAAAACACATTCTCTGGGGCCCACAATTTATCTATGTGCCCCTGGCCAAGTGATTCAACCTCTTAGACTCTGTTTTGGCTCATATAAAATGGAGGAAATTCTACATAAATTGTGAGACTGGAGCAAGAATTAAAGAAAATAATTTACAGGAAAGTGCCTGCTATGTATTAAGCCCTTAACAAATGTTAGACAGCTGCAGTAACCTAGCGGATAGTTTATCTTGCAATTCTACTCATTTAAAAGTAAATACATTAATAGTCTCTATTTTTTTCCACAGTTGAGTGAGAACAAAAGTTCAGGTCTTTTGAACTTGCTTTATAGACATTTTCAGAAAATGTTTAAAAATATGCCAACCCTGTCATTTCAGAAAGAAAAGCAGACACATACAGAGAAGAAGAGCATTGGAACCTTAAATTTGAAGTCATAGAACCGACACCATTTCAGGTACACACACTAACACTAAAAATAAACTGAACCACCAGTTAATGATCCAATGAAAAGAAGGCCCAGAATAAAAACCATAAAAGTAAATTTATTCTAATTTCGTAATTTAATCAGATTTATTTCAGTAAAACTAAACTACCTCCAGTGACAATAAATAATTACTAAGAGAAAAATAACTTCAACTGCAACCGTCTAAATACAAATCCTTCATTTGGGGCTAACTAAATATATATTATGTCTTTAATTGTTTTTTCCTGACCTATATTTTTTTTAACATAATTCCACTAACATTTTGACCACATTTGTGATTAGAAAATGAACTTACTTTACCTGAATACCAGGATATTAACTAAAGTGTGGGACATTTGTATAAAGGACATTAAAAATATAACCATAAAAGTTCCATTTCTAAATATTGAATGGACTACCTACAAGGATGCTGAAGTCACCCTGAACAACCAAATAGGAAGACAACAGTGAGCTAGAGTAGGGGGATGTGAAGCAAGTGCAAGGGCCCTGGGGTAAGTGAGAATATGTCACTTTGAGGAACAGAAAAAAGTTCATTAAGAATGGAGAGCCAAGTACCATGGGGAAGGTAATGGAGAAGAATGCAAGGCTATTTTTATGAAGACTTTGGATCACATGCTAATGAGTTTATTTTTTATCCACGGGGAAGCTATTAGAGGATTTTAAGTAGAGAGAACTGCAATCAGATTTGTGTTTTTGAAAGATCACTCTGATAAATAAACTATGATACATCAGATAATGAAGTATTGGTGGTGGTGGTTTAATTGCTAAGTTGTGTCCGACTCTTGGCAACCCCATGGACTGTAGCCCGCCAGGCTCCTCTGTCCATAGAATTCTCCAGGCAAGAATACTGGACTGGGCTACTATTCCCATCTCCAGGAGATCTTCCCAACCCTGGGACTGGACTTGGGTCTCCTGCATTGAAGGTGGATTCTTTATGAACTGAGCCACCAGGGAAGTCCAATGAAGTATTATTCCGTGCTAAAAAGAAATGAGCAGTCAAGCCATGAAAAGATATGGAGGAAAATTAAAGGCATATTTCTAAGGAAAAGAAACCAATTTGAAAAAGCTACATACCATATGATTCCAACTATACTGACATTCTGGAAAAGGCAAAACTATGGAGACAGTAAAAAGGAAAGATCAGTAGTTACCATGGGTTAGAGGAGAAAAAGGAACGAACAGGCAGAGCACAGGGGCTATTTCAGGCAGTGAAACTACTTTGCGTGCTGCTGTGATGGTGAACACATGTCATAGATTTGTCCAAACCCACAGAATATACAAGAGTGAAGCCTACGGGTAAACTGTGGACTTCGGCAAGAATGTGTCAACATAGGTTCATCAGTTCTAACAAATGCACTCCTATGGGGCTGAACGTTGAGAGTGTAGGAGGCTGGCTGTGTGGGAGAGCAAGGGGAACTCTCTGTACTTTAGGTTCTATTTTGCTGTGAACCGAAGACTACTAAAAAGAAAATTAAGTCTATTTTTTTAAATCACTCTAGAGTACTATGTGGAGGATGGATGGGACAGGGACAACCCTGGAGAAAGGCAGCCCAGACAAGAGACTGTTGTTGCCCCTCACTAAGACAGGGAGCAGAAAACAGGAGTGAGTTTAGGGATTGGGGGACGGGCACAGTGAGTTTAGTTGTAGAGTCAGGGGAAGCGTGTAAAGTCTCAGTTTCCCAGAGCTGAAAGGCATCCATGCCTAATACTTTTTCCATTATAAGAATTAAGCCCCAAATAAGGCCCCCAGTGTGCACCCCTGCAGCTCTGTAAACACACACATCGCAGCCAAGGCCAGCTCAAGCCATGCAGATGGTGGCTGGGCTCATGGACTCCAGAGCCAGACTCCCTGGTTTGAATCTCAGCTCTGCTACTTACCAGCTTGGACAGTTTATTTAACCTTTGTACTTCAGTTTCCTTACCTATGGGATAGTAGTACCTACCTCCTATGGTTGCTGTAGATTGAGATAGTACAAAATAGCAAGGAAAGTGATGAATTCATTAACGGCCTATGAGCCCTTGCTATCAATACAATGCCTATGCCATACTTTGAATAAAGTTTAGCTCATGTACCCACTCATCCATTCCATTGCTCATCATAACAGTAAGTATTGATGGAGTCCCCACTACTGGTACTCAAAGAGAAATCATATCCTAATTCTACTCCCAAGAAGATTAGACTAACAGAGATTAAGACTTGCAAACTATATTTCAATCCCAATTTGAAGAATGACTTGAATTCATAAATGACAGCAAATGTTATAAGAATGTATACATCACCACAAAAAAAAATTTTCAAATACTTTTAAAGTTCAAAGCCATGTATTTATCTTCCTTCATATTTATAGTTCTTCCTTTTTATATGGCTGTCTTTAAATGATATCTGTACTTAATGTATATGTATTGGGCTTGTGACTCAGTAAAGAATCCACCTGCAATGCGGGAGACCTGGGTTCTGTCCTGGGTTGGGAAGATCCCTTGGAGAAGGGAAAGGCTACCCACTCCAGTATTCTGGCCTGGAGAGTTCCATGGACTGCATAGTCCATGGGGTCACAGAGTCAAACGTGACTGCACAACTTTCAGTTCACTTCACTTCAATATATATATTATGTGTGTGCACATACAAATATATCTAAGTACTTCCCCTTGATTTGCTTTTAAAAAGCAAAGTATTTGAAGAATAAAAGACAGTGCTAGAGAACCAGGCATTATACAAAACCAACTGTATACCCTGCCACATGAGCCATGGTAGGGTGCAAAGGTTAAGAGCACAGAATCTGTAACAAGACTTTCTGAGTTTAAATCCCAGCTCTCCCACTTGCTAGTTATGTCACCCTCTATGGATGAGACCTCTTTATGCCTCAGTTTCCCCTTCTGTAAAATGGGAATATAATAGTACCTCATACAATTGTTATGTGGCTGAAATGAATTAATAAACATGAAGCACTTAACAGTAAGAACTCTCAAAGTATGTTATTATCATGCAGAAATGTTACACGTGCTTATTTATTTGTAAGGCCAGCTTAGCGTTCAAGTAACTCTGGAATATGCATCACTAACAAAGGGAAACACTAGATTTTACAAGCAATGAGTTGGTACAGGCACTTCTCATCAAGTAAGCACTGTTCAGTTCAGTTCAGTTCAGTCGCTCAGTCATGTCCAACTCTTTGCGACTCCATGAATTGCAGCACACCAGGCCTCCCTGTGCATCACCAACTCCCGGAGTTCACTCAAACTCACGTCCATCGAGTAGGCGTTAGGCCACCTTAACTGCAAGGTGTTGCCAGTCTCTAGTTCACAGCTTGAACCTGCCACCAGAGGGCGCCAACAATGGGTTTCTGACAAAGCTGTGCAAAAATGAAGGCAAGGAAAGGCAGAAACAGGTAGATTAACATTAAACTGACTTCCGGGCCTACTCCAGTCCCTCTGAGGCAGGATACTTTGTTTATATTTAAAAGTCCAGTTTCAGCCTCAAGAACCTTCTGGTTTAAATGACTGATGTTGGTTTGAGTTTTAAGCTACATAGCCCACACCTTTTTCTGAGTCACATTGCCATTCGACTTTCAAGACTTACTTCCTCTTAGATGGTGAGCTGGGCTCACAAACCTCCAGCGATGGCCCAGCCCATTCCCGACGGAGTTAGTGTGTTCCTGTTGTGCCTCCAGTGCACACGAAGATATTCTGATTGAATCACTGTCCATATTATTCCATATTACTCAGGTATATGTAAAAATATCTTTAAGTGTGCATGCTAAGTCACTTTAGTTATGTCTGACCCTTTGTGACCTCATGGACTATAACCCACCAGGCTCTTCTGTCCATGGGATTCTCCAGGCAAGAATACTGCAGTGGGTTGCCATGCCCTCCTCCAGGAAGTGTGCGTCTTACTTGTACCTAATAATTGCATGTTCTGGTGAGTCACTTTTTAAATCTACACCTTCACTGTAACACTGTAGTTCTCCATTTATAGCCTGCTTCGTAAAAAATTATTTTTGTCATTTCCCAGTCTCTATTTTTAATTAATCCATTTAAAACCTATTTCAAAAAAAAAAAAATAGATGCATTCTTATATTTAAATTGTATTCAATTGTACATAGCAGTATTTTAATCTTTTTGGCAGCTGTAGTAACATTTTAGATCCATTTGTTATCTTTTATTATCCACACAGCATCATTTGCCATTTTTAAAAGTTAACTACTATTCAATCACACACTGAATTACTTGCATTGTTCAGGAAATCATTGGAGGAAATTGTAACTGTTAAACACCTGAACAGAACAGAAACTTGGATGTTATAGTTGCACAAAACGTGTTCTAGTTCACTCTCTGTGAGATTTCAAGTTTTTATGGGTTTTGAGGCCGATAGTATCCGGCCCCATTTCCTCTCTGGCTTGTCTCCTACTTCGCTCTTCCCTGTTCTTCCTACCCTGGCCTCCGCATCATTCTTTGAATATCCTAGCCCAACCATCGTCTTGAAACTTGAGCACTAGCTGGAGGCTCTTCCTTTTTTGCTCTTTCCCCGGATATTACTTTCTTACCTCAAATAGCTCCCTTCACTGAGTTCTCCCCTGATCACCCTCTATGATATGAAACATCATCAGTGTCCTTCACCCCCAACCCCCGCTATTTTTTTCCCATGGCATCTGTCACTTCTATCTTACAGTGTTATTTTCTTCACTTTTTATGTATTGTCTGTCTCCCCTTCCTGGAATGTAAGCTCCACAAGAGCAAGGATTTTTGTTTGCTTTGCCCTTTTTAAGTATCCATGGCACCTAGAACAGAGACTGGCATATAATGGATGTTAAGTAAATATCTTTTAACTAGCTGAAAGATATTAATAATACAAGATTTTCCTGAGTAAAAGATGTCTCTTTACCATTTATACTATGAGCATCGCACCTATTATCATGTCTGCAGTTTTAGCTAAAACTGAGATGGCCACTAATCATTAATTTCAAGTGGTGCTTAGATTTTTTGGGGAAAAACAAACAAACAAACTAGAGCTTCAGCCTCAAACCATTCCCCTTCTAGCATAATCACAAGGTCAGATCTTCTAGGGAAAAAACCTCATACAGGGTCAGAGGATTCCATGATCGCTAAAATTTTCTTGTGGTGTTTTCTCCTTCCATGTGGAGAGTGACACTTTCAGTCTATGACTCTTCTCCATCATCTCTAAGCCCCTCCCTGAGCCTCTCCACCAGGCATGTCGCACTGCATGTCTGCAGTGAGGAGGAGGCCAGGCAAAGGCTGCAAAGTTCTGTTCATCTAAAAACCACGTTCATTTTCTCTGTATATGTCTATAATACAATCAAGATTAATCGGTCCCTCAATTCCCCCAAAACAAGTAAAAAATTGGTGACTGCCTTTCACCACAACCCCAATTTCTCCTCTAAAGAGAGTAATGAAAAGAATCAGATGTCACACAAAGTATGGACCACAAAACCAATGAGTTTTTGATTCAATGGGCTTCATTAAAATTAAAAATGTTTGCTATTCAAAAGACGGTATTAGAAAATGAAAAGATAAGTCACCATCCAGGAGAAAATATTTACAAATCATATAACTAGATCAACTTGTATCCAGAACATTTTTTTAAGTCTTACAATTCAATAATAAGGGCAAACAATTCAATTTTAAAACAAATGGACAAAAGATTTAAACAGATACTTCACCAAAGAAAACATACGGATAGCAAGTAAACACATAAAAAGATGTTCAGTATTATTGATCATTGTGAAAATGCAAATCAAAACCATGATGAGAAACCATAACAAATCCTCCAGCAGAAAGGCTATAATCAAAAAGACAGATAATAAGTGTTGGGGGGGATATGAAGAAACCCTCAGACGTTGCTAGTAGAAATGTAAAAAGGAAAAGCTTTAAGCTTTAATATTGCTGATGGCCCTTTTCCCTGCTTTTTGAACAAAGGGCCAGGCATTTGCATTTTGCACTAGAGGTACAAATAAAGAAGCTGTAATAAAGAGGAATGAAGTAATGACCTATACAGTAACAGGCATGAACCTCACAGCCATTCTGCTTGATGAAACAAGCAGACACCAAAGACCACGGATCGCATGATTCTATTTATATAATAGTTCTAGGGACTCAAACGGCAAAACTATAGATTCAGACAGCAGATCTGTGTTTATCTGGGGCTGGAGGATGGGAGCAGAGATTGAGTGTGAAAGGCCCAAGGGAACATTCAGGGTAATGGAAGAACTCTAAAATGGGATTGTGGAGCTGGTTTAAATATATTTAAAGACTAAGACTCACTGGACTCTACACTTACGATGGGTAAATTTTAAGGTATTCAAATTGTATCTCAATAACGTTGCTTAAAAAAAGAATCTGAAGTCCTTGTTCCTATTTCCCACAACTGACCCACACATCTCATAAGGCAACCTGGCCAGGCCCGCAGACACAGCTGCAGTGTAGGGACTCCTCAGTCCAAAACCAAGGAAACAGGATTCATCCCAAGGCTGAGAACACCTGGGCAACTGAAGATCCACACACACACCCACCACCACCGCCATCTGCAAAGAGATGGGACAGTACTGCCAATACCTGGGTAGTACATGGTACTGAATTTTCTTAAGGAATCAAGAAAGAGTAGAACTCTATTGGCCAGTCTGTCTTTATGGAACCTGTGTTTTCTGTGATTCTGGAATAAGAAAGAATCAAGAACAATCTTATTGTGCTAGACAGAACCCTAAGATGGCCCCCATGAATCCCTACCCACTGTGGTCATTCCCTGCATAATTGCTTTCCCATCAGAGTGGGCAGGATCTGTGATTTGCATCTAGCCAATAGAATATGCAGCCTTGAAATTAAGAGACGCTTGCTCCTTAGAAGGAAGGCCATGTCAAACCTAGACAGTGTATTTGAAAGCAGAGACATCACTTTGCTGACAAAGGTCCGTATAGTCAAAGCTATAATTTTTCCAGTAGTCATGTATGGATGTGAGATTTGGACCATAAAGAAGGCTGAACACTGTAGAATTGATGCTTTCGAATTGTGTTGCTAGAGAATACTCTTGAGAGTCCCTTTAGACCACAAGGAAATCAAACCAGTCAATCCTAAAGGAAATCAGCCCTGAATGTTCATTGGTAGGACTGATGCTGAAGCTCCAATAATTTGGCCACCTGATGTGAAGAACTGACTCATTAGAAAAGACCCTGATGCTGGGAAAGATTGAGGGCAAGAGAAGAAGGGGATGACAGAGGATGAGATGATGATTGGATGGCATCACTAACTCAATGGACATGAATTTGAGCAAACTCTGGGAGATAATAGAGGACAGAGGAGCCTGGCATGCTGCAGTCCATGGGGTCGCAGAGTCAGACATGACTTAGCAACTGAACAACAACAGAATATGGCAAAGAAAAAGAAATTGTGCAGATATAATTAAGGTTTCAAATCAGTTGATTTTTAATTCATCAAAAGGGAGATCATCAAGGGTGGGATTGACTAAATCAGGTGAGAGCCCTCCCTGAGGTCAGAAATTCCCCTTGCTGGCTTAATGAAGTAAGCCCCCATGTTAAGGAAACCCACATGGCAGGGAGTTGTGGGTGGCTTCTAAGATCTGAAGGCAGCCTGCAGCTGAAAGTCAGTAAAAAGTTGGAGCCCTCAGCTAGAGGGCTGTAAGGAAGTGAGTGAAAGTCACTCAGTCATGTCCGACTCTTTGTGACCAGTCCATGGAATTCTCCAGGCCAGAATACTGGATTTGGTAGCCTTTCCCTTCTCCAGGGGATCTTCCAAACCCAAGGATCAAACCCAGATCTTCCGCATTGCAGGCGAATTCTTTACCAGCTAAGCCACAAGGGAAGCCCAACAATACTGGAGTGGGTAGCCTATCCCTTCTCCAGCGGATCTTCCTGACCCAGGAACTGAACTGGGGAAGGAAATCAATTCAGCTAATAACCTGGGGAAGCTTAGAAGCAGATTCTTCTCCAAATGAGAATGCAGTCCAGCCAACACCCTAACTGCAGCCCAACAAGAGCCTCAGCAGAGAACACAGCTAAACTATACTAACCTCCTGACCCACTGAAACTGGGAGATAATAAATGTATCTTGTGTTCAATAGCTATGTTTACAGTAATTTATTAAACAACAAGAGAAAAATATACTCTTGCCCACACAGAAGAAGCATCCTTAACTTTGTCTGACTCTAAGACAGTTACATCTCATCAGGGCATCTGAGAGTAGACTATTAAGTGTGGCAACTGAGTTTGCATGAGTACGTGCTTAGTCACTTAGTCATGTCTGACTCTTTGTGACCCCATGGACTGTATGTAGCCCGCCAGGCTCCTCTGTGCATGGGATTTCCCAGACAAGAATATTCGAGTGGGTAGCCATTTCCTTCTCCAGATGATCTTCCCGACCCAGGGATCAAACCCTTGTCTCCTGTCCCCTGAATTGCTGGCAGATTCTTTACTGACTGAGCCATTGGGATGCTGTGGAAAACCAGAGAACTAAACGTGGTAGCTCAGCTGGTAAAGAATCTGCCTGCAATGCAGGAGACCCGGATTCAATTCCTGATTCGGGAAGATCCCCTGGAGAAGGGTTGGACCACCCACTCCAGTACTCTTGGGTTTCCCTAGTAGCCCAGATGCTAAAGAATCTGCCTGAAATGCGGAAGACCTGAGTTCAATCCCTGGGTTGAGAAGATCCCCTGGGGGACGACATGGCAGCCCACTCCAGTATTCTTGCCTGGAGAATCCCCATGGACAGAAGAGCCTGGCAGGCTACAGTCCATGGGGTCACAAACAGCCAGACAGACTGAGTGACTAAGCACAGCACAGCACACACGACTTTATGGGAGAAATGGGGCTGGATCGGAAATCAATTTTATCCCATTAACATCAGAATGGGTGACTGCTATAGCTTAAAATGAGAAGGTATGTGGAAGGGCCTACAGCAATACCTGGCGCATGATAGTTGTTCCATGTTACTTTCTGAGCTTCTCAATGGCTCAGTGATAAAGAATCTGCCTGCTAATGCAGGAGATGCTGGTGGGACCCGTGGGTCGGGAAGATCCCCTGGAACAGGAAATGGCAACACACTCCAGTATTCTGACCTGGGAAATCCCATGGACAGAGGAGCCTGGCAGGCTACATACAATCCATGGGGTTGCAAAACAGACATGATTTATCGACTAAATAACAAGTGCTACCTTACTCTTAACCCATGTGAAGACTCTTCTTTTCTGCTTAACCCAAAATGTCAGTGTGCATCTTAACAGTGATCTTCTAGAGACAAAAGGCCCAGCTTCATTTTCTTATCTAGGGTATCAGGACTCCTTAACAGGCCAGCAAAGGACGTATTTTTAAAAAGTGATCCTGAAGCTATTACAGAGCCACAATATTTGCACCACCCAATGGCTCTGGCATATGCAGGTGGGCTCACTCATACTGCCCACTCCTACATTAAAGAACAATAAATGACAAGGGCTGCCAGTTGCAGCTTAAATGTATGACAAAGAAGGATCCTACATTCTTTTCTCCCACACAACCCAAGCTGTGAATGACAGCTCCTGGAAGAAGCTGTTCTAACAAAGGACCACCAGGGGGTGTCATAGCATTTAAAAAAAAAAAAAACAACAATGAACGGGCTCATCAGCTGGCTCACTTCAAATTCATTATCAAATGTCAAGGACCCTTTATGAGTCCCTCCACAGAGGTAGCCCTCAAGGTGACCTGTGGTTTTGGGAGTTCTCTAGATAAGGCATAAAGTTCAGATTGGACCAATTGTTATTCAATTCAGTTTAGTTCATGTCTATTGAACCCCAAGGTGCTCTAGGCCCTGGGTTGTGGCTGGACACTCGTGCCCTTGCTCTTAAGGAACTCTGGACAGTGAGGCAGACCATGGCACACACAGGACAAGTGTGCTTGACCCATAAAGACACAGATGACACAGATAAGTGAGGAGGTTGGGGGAAGGCCAGGACCGCAGGTGCCAGGGAAGAGACCCGAAATTCAATTCACCCAGAGATGTGTGGGCTAAAGTTAACTTCTGTACTCTCTGGAGAACAATTTTCTAAGAACACTTTGAGCAGAGAATTTTCAAAACTAGCCTTTATAACATCTATTATGGAATGCATCTGTCAATTACAGCTGTCTCCTCTATTCACTAAAGTAGATCCAAAAAAGTTCTGTTTAGAATATTCTATGAGGTCTATTGTACAGCATGGGGCACTGTCCTCAATATTTTGTAATAGCCTATAATGGAAAATAATAATCTGAACAAGAACATATATGTGTATAACTGAATCATTTTGTTGTACACTTAAAACTAACACAATGCTGTAAATTGTACTTCGATTTTTAAAAATACTTTCCTTTTAACAAAAAAATTTACTTTAAAAATCTTTTTTAAAAAAGAACACTTTGCATGCAAGTAAGTTAAGTTTCTTTACTCTGTGAACAATAATACGGTCCTTACTTTGTATTCCTACCCCGATACGTTACAATCATGTGATAGCTAACCAAGTCCTGCCTGTGGCATCACCTCATATTGTCTTTTCTGTACATATCCCAAAGTAGACAAAATAATATAGATATAAATAATATAATGGACCCTCATGTACCCACTGACCAGCCCCAACTACCCTCAATCCACCAATTTTGTCCTTTATCCACCTCCATCCAGTTCACCACCTACAGTATCATTCTGAAACAAACCCCAGATATCAAATCTTTTCATCTTATATACCTCAATATGTGTCTCTAAAACACAAAAGTTCTCTTTTAATGTAACCACAGCATTGTCACCAAACCTAAACCAAGTGAAGAACAATTTCTCAATATCATTAAACATTCAGTGTTCTAATATCCAAGCTCCCCAAAATTAGCCAAATGGTTGCGGTGTTTCTTTTCAGTTTGTTAGAATCAGGGTCCAACTAAAGTCTGCACATGGCACTTGACTGATACGTGTCTAAACCTCTTTTAGTCTATAGGTATCACCTCCATTCTTTATTTTTCATTTAATTAATTTGTCGAGCGTATTTGTTGTCTTTTAGATCAACTTAACTAAAAGTTACTTAAACTTCTTATGTTAGAGGATCTGAAACTTGGAGGAGTCTATGAAATGATCTTATGGAAGAAGATATTTTTCTCTTTCTCACATTGGTCTTGTTTTAGAAATGTCCATTTTGGAGCTGATATAGGGACAGCCATATCTACACTCCCAGTATGTCCTATTCAGTATCATGACATCAATACAGTCTCCTCTGATCCTACAAGTCAGATGTTGTCTCCTTCAAAGTCAATAGTGGATCTCAAAGGGCCACAAGTACTGAGAGAGTACCCCAGTGCAGGGAGCAAGGCGCAACAGTGCAGGGCTCTTGGACATACTCATTCCTTTGACATTCACCTATCCCGCTTCCTCTGTGAAAGTGTTAGTCACTCAGTCCTGTCCAACTTTTGCAACCGCATGGACTGTAGCCCACCAGGCTCCTCTGTCCACAGGGTTCTCCGGGCAAGAATACTGGAGTGGGTTGCCATTCCCTTCTCCAGGGCATCTTCCCGATCCAGGGATCGAACCTGTGTCTCTACATGGCTTTAATTCTCACTGATTAGGATGACATCTACACCTCTTAGAAAAGACCTAATTACCAAATAATTTCAGAAGAATAAAATACACCAGATCCCAGGCTACCCCCTTGAGCTTTGATGAATGTAAACATTTGGCCAATGAAGATAAACTTGGAGAATTCTCCTTCTCACTTCACTAATGACATTGTCAGGATGCTGTTATCTAGTTGACTCCCAGAGATGTCTGAATTTTTCTGACCTTGATGAGGTTGTACAAATCTTTGCAGGGCAAGAGTCTATACCCCATGGGTTCAGAATGGCCACATCACGTGTCCCAAAGTCCTGCCCAGGAATCAAGAGATCTGGAATTTTCTGTCGTTGCCACTCAACCCACAAGAGACCCTTTCCCATGTGTACAGATCATCCTCCCCAAGCCAGCCTTCCAGACTACTATGGTTTTTCAATGAGATGCAGTACGAAAGAAGAAACACACTTGTTATCCCAGGGCTAGAAGATTTCTACAAGGTCTAAGGGTTCACACAACTCTTTAGGACTTTCTTTATATTTTTTTAATATTTTATTTATTTATTTATTTGGCTGTGCTGGGTCTTAGTTGCAGCATGTGGGATCTAGTTCCCTGACAAGGATCGAAAACCCAGGGCCCCTGCATTGGGAATGTAGAGTCTTAGCCACTGGACCACCAGGGAAGTTTCTAGGGCTTTCTTTTTAATTCTAAATCTTCTTTACAAAGTTTTTTTCAGGCTCTCCCAACCCCCTGAGGCTTTTGTAGCCTTCAAAATGTAGCGTGTAACTGACCACAGTTCCTTCACCTACAAAGAAGCTCAGAAAGCCAGAGATGACTCTATAGAGTGAAGGGCAGCCAGAGTGTGAGAGGCAGTCACCACCATTCAAATGGCACTTACAGTTAAAAGGGAAGCTTTGAATTTTTGATCAAGTAAAGAGTCTAGAATTTTTTTGGCTGGGCAGGAATGAGCCTTCAAGGTTTGGGGGTCACCAGGTGCCGCCCACCCAAGGTTGCCAGAGTCTGTATAAAAGTACATCTCGCCCAGTTACACTCGAACTTCAGATAAAACAAGCAATTTTTTTAGGTTCCATCCCACATCATCCTAAGTAAGCTTTACTTAGCCTCTTGTTTTTTTTCTTTTTACCTTGTTTAAAACTTATTTATTTACCCAATTTGGCTTTTGTTGGTCTTGGTTGCATCTTTGAAAGAAAGTTGGATGAGATTAATCCTTCCCCAGGATGGAAAAGGTCAGTTTGCATTGCAATCGCAAAGAAAGACAATGCCAAAGAATGCTCAAACTATTGCACAATTGCACTCATCTCACACACCAGTAAAGTCATTCTCAAAATTCTCCAAGCCAGGCTTCAGCAATACGTGAACCGTGAACTTCCTGATGTTCAAGCTGGTTTTAGAAAAGGCAGAGGAACTAGAGATCAAATTGCCAACATCCTCTGGATCATGGAAAAAGCAAAAGAGTTCCAGAAAAACATCTATGTCTGCTTTATTGACTATGCCAAAGCCTTTGACTGTGTGGATCACAATAAACTGTGGAAAATTCTGAAAGAGATGGGAATATCAGACCACCTGACCTGCCTCTTGAGAAACCTGTATGCAGGTCAGGAAGCAACAATTAGAACTGGACATGAAACAACAGACTGGTTCCAAATAGGAAAAGGAGTACGTCAAGGCTGTATATTGTCACCCTGCTTATTTAACTTCTATGCAGAGTACATCATGAGAAACGCTGGACTAGAAGAAACACAAGGTGGAATCAAGATTGCCGGGAGAAATATCAATAACCTCAGATATGGAGATGACACCACCCTTATGGCAGAAACTGAAGAGGAACTCAAAAGCCTCTTGATGAAAGTGAAAGTGGAGAGTGAAAAAGTTGGCTTAAAGCTCAACATTCAGAAAACAAAGATCATGGCATCCGGTCCCATCACTTCATGGCAAATAGATGGGGAAACAGTGGTAACAGTGTCAGACTTTCTTTTTTTGGGGCTCCAAAATCACTGCAGATGGTGACTGCAGCCATGAAATTAAAAGACACTTACTCCTTGGAAGGAAAGTTATGACCAACCTAGATAGCATATTCAAAAGCAGAGACATTACTTTGCCAACAAAGGTTCGTCTAGTCAAGGCTATGGTTTTTCCTATGGTCATGTATGGATGTGAGAGTTGGACTGTGAAGAAGGCTGAGCACTGAAGAATTGATGCTTTTGAACTGTGGTGTTGAAGAAGACTCTTGAGAGTCCCTTGGACTACAAGGAGATCCAACCAGTCCATTCTGAAGGAGATCAGCCCTGGGATTTCTTTGGAAGGAATGATGCTAAAGCTGAAACTCCAATACTTTGGCCACCTCA
Organism: Bison bison bison; assembly: GCF_000754665.1. Lineage (NCBI taxonomy): Eukaryota > Metazoa > Chordata > Mammalia > Artiodactyla > Bovidae > Bison > Bison bison. The sequence continues at coordinate 489,536 of NW_011489342.1, read as the reverse complement.
TGTGAAGAGCTGACTCATTGGAAAAGACTCTGATGCTGGGAGGGATTGGGGGCAGGAGGAGAAGGGGATGACAGAGGATGAGATGGCTGGATGGCATCACTGACTCGATGGACGTGAGTCTGAGTGAACTGCTGGAGTTGGTGATGGACAGGGAGGCCTGGCGTGCTGCAATTCATGGGGTTGCAAAGAGCCGGACACGACTGAGCGACTGAACTGAACTGAAGGCAAGATTGCTGGGGTCATCTCAGTCTTGAAGCCAGTCAAGCCTCCCTTATTCCTCACCACAGACTTAATATAAACAGCACACAGCCCCAGCAAGGAGGGGTAGCCAGGCTGCAAACAGACACTGCAGCACCTCGCTAGGTGAAAGGATTTCTACTGAAACAAAGGAAGGCATTATGGCACTCACTTCTCAGATGTCACAATTCTCTTCCCTTTCCTACTAGGTGAATCCACCTCACCCTTTCTCATCCCCTGCTTCTGCTTCTCTACCAAATCCAGTCAACTCTTCACCATTTTTCAACACCTAGCAAGTGCCATCATAAACAGCATGACCTGTCTTGGCTCTCCCGGCCTTTCCACACCTGGGTGAACGAATTCTCCCTCATCTGAGTTCCCTTAGCAGTTTGTTCCTATCGCTAAGATATCACCGAATGTGCTGTATTTATGTACAGTTATTTCTTTATTCTCTGCATCCCAGGGAGACCATGAACTCTCTGGAAACAGGGACCTTATATATCTTTGTAGCTCCTGGTTTATCTGGCCACAGGGATGGAATGTTGGAGCCGATGCTCACCTAGGCTCTAGCCAACCCTCACACTTTAGAACTACAGGAAATCCAAGGTATTCACAGCCAAGACACTGGTCAACTGGCAAAGACCCCATAATGTCTCCTTGGAAAATTTAGGGTTCCCAAAGCACTGGCATGGCAAAGAAAGGAAAACTTCTGGCTTTTGTTAATTACAATGACCTTCCCTTGATGACATTAGGAGATAAATGCTTGCTGAGTGAAATAAAACCTTGAGGACTGGGAGCTGTTAAAGGCAGACATAAGGGCCCCCGAGTGAGGAAGGGTGGCAGAGAGCTCTGAGTGGACTAAGTCAGCATTTGCTGGAGCCTCCTAAGCCCATGTCCCCTTGTAAAAACATAAAAACAGGATCATTTTTTTTTAGGCTTCCTAGGTCACTCAGTGGGAAAAGAATCTGCCTGCAATGCAGGAGACACAGGAGACACAGGTTTGATCCCTGGGTCAGGAAGATCCCCTGGAGTAGGAAATGGCAACCCACTCCAGTATTCTTGCCTGGAAAATTCCATGGACAGAGGAGCCTGGAGGGCTAGTACACGGGGCTGCAAAGAGTCGGGACATGACTGAAGCGACTGAGCACACACCTAAGCACATGGCCCTCTGTACAAGCATAAAGACAGATGACGTCCCCTTTTCAAAAACGCTCCCGCAGCCATTCCCCTGGTGTAGGACCCCCTCATGGGCCCAGGGAAGAATCACTGCTGTCCCTACTGCAGCCATCTTCTTCGCTACCTTTCTGCCCACCAATCAATCCAGAAATGAAATGAAAAGAATGAGACAGTGACCCCAGGATATTCAACAGCTGAGCAGTGGAAACTGCCCCCGGGGTGGTCCAAGAGTCACAGTGTGCAAGGCTGAGTCTCTGGGAAGGAGCTCAGCAGCCTGGTTGCCTCCTTCCCTGCTCCCACCCCTCCCATCAAATGCAGGGTTGATGCCTCCCTGTTTTCCAAGCACTTTGTTCATGTCACTATTGTAAGCACAGTGCACTGAGGTTTAGTTTGCCTATGATACTTGCCTTAGATTAACATGTGCTTTCTGTTAGCTATTTTTAATAGTCTATGGGCCCCATCACTGCCTGTTTGGTACACCAGTTGAGAAGGACTATTTTGATGAATCTTTTTGTAGTTGCGTTGCCATTGAGAAGCATTTCATCCTTGCTCTCTGGTCCTCAAACGTTTCAACTCACCAATAATAATAGGTAAAATGTATTAAACCCTACTGGGTGGGGTCAAGCCCCAGTCCAGGTACCTGACAGGTATGATTTCACTTAATTTTCACAGCAACACTATGATGTAGGTTACTATTATTATCCTTATCTTAGAGATGAGGAAATTGAGGCATGGGGAGGTTCAGTAACTTGTCCAGCATCATTAGTAAATGGAGGAGCTGGGATTCAGGTCCAGTCAATCCAGTTTCAAAAATGTGTGTTTTCCAACACTATACTTTGCTACCTCTCTCCAAGCAAACCAAATAACAGAGGAAGAAAAGCTGAAAACAGAACATGAGTTTCCTCTTCAGCTTTGTCTCCATGGCCCACAGGCTGCAACTATAATTTCTGATGCAAAGGAGTCCACAAAGAAAGAGAATCCCCTCCTCCGGTCTCTACAGAGAAAGAATATTTCTGGGAGGGAAAGCAATATATAAAGTCACACCACTGATAACCACCTACATTTGGGAGAGTAAGGGGTTTGCACAAGGACTGAAAGAAAGCAAGTTTGTGCAAGTTACTTCAGCAGCATTGTGTTCTAAAGCCAAGCTGGGAGTCCTGCCAACTGAGCACATTTATTCTCTTTGACATCTGCCCCCTCATCCCCTCTGCCACCTCCCTGTTCAGGCAGGTGCAGAGATGATCAGGCCTCCTCACCAGTTTTCCTATCCCCTCCAATCCATGCTCCTCACAGCAGAAGCCAGGGAGACACGCCAATCTCAAATGCAAATATGACATGTCACTGGCCTTCTTAAAAGGTCAGTGGTTCCCCATGGCCCACAGTGTGAAGTTCCCGCTCTGGTTTGCCTCCCCATTAGCTCCAGCTTCAGCCCTGGAGAACTTGCAGTTCCACGAGAAGAGGACAGTGATTCCCCACTGTGGCTGGTCTCCCCACTGTACCGTCAGCCCTGATTGTCTCCGAATCTCCACTGTCAATCATAGGCCTGAGCTAGCGCAGAGTATCAGTACAGTTAAGAGGCTGGTCCAAGCAGCCAGCCTCAGGGGGTCTCCTTTGTGCTCAGGTAGGAACTAGAGCACATTCCTCTGCCAGTCAGACCTTGGGACTACAGCCAGAAACTCAGCAGCCATACAGGGCAAGATCTGCAGGCAGGTAGGACAGAGAGCCCAAGTCCAGACAAGAGGACACAGCTTAGGACAGCCCAGGTGGAGATCCCTTGAGCCAAGGACGAAAAGATCAGGGGCACCGACCAAGACAATCATTTGGGCTACAGGCCAAAGGAAACAGAGAGGGCAGCTAGGCTTTCAGTAATGAAGAAAACAGAAACAACCTCAGAGACGAGAGAGCTGCTCTCAGCCACAGCGTGCGTGCTAAAGTCACCTCAGTCATGTCCGACTCCTTGTCAGATTCTATGGACTGTAGCCCGTCAGGCTCCTTTGTCCATGGGATTCCCCAGGCAAGGATACTGGAGTGGGTTTCCATGCCCTCTTCCAGGGGATCTTCCCAACCCAGGGATTGAACCCACGTTTCTTACATCCTGCATTGGAGGTGGGTTCTTTACCACTAGCGCCGCCTGGGAAGCCCTCTCAGCCACAGCAAAGTCCCTAAATCCCTGTTTGAGGACAGTTCCTGAAGCCAGCCCAGCCAGTCGGCAAGGTTATCCGCCATAATTAGGGCTGGCAAATAGACAGCCTACCACTCAGGATTCCTGAAACAAAAGAAGTTATGCCTTGGGATAAAAATAAATAAAACACTTGCCCGTGAGCTGCAGGAAATTCTCTGTTACTTGAATGGGCAACCTCGTCGATTGTCAGTTCCCAGTGACGTTGACATAAAGCAGCCCCAGATTCCACCTGCACAAGAGTTGCTGAGAATATCTAAAAATAAGCCCGATGGTGGACTTGTATCTCACTGATTTTCCTGAGGGTTTCTCTCTGACCATGTTCAGTGCAAACACAGCTGATGAACTGCTGCTGCCTGAGAGCTTTAACTGAGCTGTTGACGGACAGTTGCATAATTTGGAAGCCAAGAAATTCCTGCAGCTGTTATTAGCGAGTGCCCTGTCTGGTTTCCGGTAATAAGTTCATAAAATTCAGTGTACATTTAAGACCAGAAATCTGAAGCTATTAAAGGAATTTAGCACTGGTCCTTGAACAGGACTCCCTATGCCAGCGCTGCCCCCAGGAAGTGCCCAGCCAGCACCTAGGGCTCCACTGGGGGTGTGAGCAGCGGTGAGAGCCCAGCCTCTCCTCAGGGCACACAGGTCCATCCCCTGTTGTCTACTCAAGATCAAGGCTCCTGCCATGGCCGTCCCTCTCTTTACTGGATCATTCTCATCAGCACACAAATCTGTTATATCTTCCATCATAAAAGAAAATGCTCTCTCACTTGACTGCATGCTCTTCCAGATACTGTTCCCATTCTCTGTCCATTTTGTATCTAATAAACCCCCTCAAAGGACTGTAATTACTGCCTCCACTCCTCTGTTCCCAGCCTCTCTTGAGCCTGCCCTAATTGGGCTTTCACCCCCACCACTCCACTGGTGTGGCTCCTGTCAAGCTCGACAACAACTCTGTGTTCCCAAGCCAATGGTTAACCTCAGGTGTCACCCTATTGCGCTTCCACAGCCTGTGATACGTTTGATCACCACCCCCTTATGGAAACGCACCTCACTGACTTCCAGACACCATGCTCCTGGTTTTCCTCCCACCTCACTGGCCGTTCCTTCCAAGCCTCCTTTGAGGGTTGTCCCTATCCCTTCTGATCTTCAACTTTGGGGAGCCCCAGGGCTCAGGTCTTCTCCATTTATTCTCACTCCCCAGGGGACTTGTCCACATACATGCCACCCAGGCCCCATTTCACACCTCCAGTTCCAGTCTCTCCCCTGAACAGCTTCCTGGCCACCTCCATTGGATGTCTCCTAGTCTTCTCAAGTGTAACATGTCCAGAGCAGGACTGTTTTCCCCTCTAACCCTTCTCCTTCCCCATCTTCTTCACATCTGGTGGACAGGATCCAGCAACTCCATTTTTCCAGTTGCTCACACCAAAGGTGTTAGAGTCACCCTCAACTCTACTCTTTCCTAATCCACGTCCACTCTGTCTTCAAAGTACATGCAGAGTGTGACTACTCCTTAGCACCCCACCAGTTCTTCTCTAGTTCAAGACACCACTCTGTCTGGCCTGCATTATTGCAATAGCTTCAAAGAGCTCCCCACCACCCCACCCGTTGGACTGCAAGGAGATCAAGCCAATCAATCCTAAAGGAAATCAACCCTAAATATTCATTGGACGGACTGATGCTGAAGCTGAAGCTCTGATATTTTGGCCACCTGATTCGAAGAACTGACTCATTGGAAAAGACCCTGATGCTGGGAAAGATTGAGGGCAGGAGGAGAAGTGGGCAACGGTAGATGAGATAGATGGTTGGATGGCATCATTGACTCAATGGACGTGAACTTGAAAACTCCAGGAGATAGTGGAGGATCAGGAAGCCTAGCATGCAGTAGTCTGTGGTGTCACAAAGAGTTGGTCTTGACTGAGCAACTGAACAACACCAACCCCAGCCCACCAGCCTATTCTCCAGCCAGAGATCGTTTATCAGAGCACCCTGGTAAAACTGACGGCTCAGCTGCTCAACTGCCTGCCCTCCCTGGCCTTCCATCTCAGACCCAGTATCCTCACCGTGGCTCAGCCAAGGTCTGTGTCCACTTGCCCAAACTTCTTCTCCAACCTCACACCCCACCATCCTACTGGCCCCCTTCACTCCAGCCTCCTAGCCTCCTGACGGTTTTCTGAACACCCAAACGTGCTTACACCTCCAGCCTCCCCAGTTACTTTCTTCAGCCTGGAAAGTACTCTCCTCTAATATCCACATGACTCTCTCAATCACTGATGCCTCTTTTCAAGTCTCCTAGTCAGAGAGGCTTTCCCTGACCTCTTTATCTAAAATAGTTCCTACCCTTCTGTCTTTCTGCCCTGCTTAGCCTGCCTTACGCATTATCCCTTAAGAGTGTCTATGTATTTATGTATTTGTTCATTATTTGTCTGCCCCCCACCACATATATTCACTATATCAGCTCCTCGAGAAGAGAAACCTTATTTGGTCTCCTGCTATATCCCTGGAGCCTGGAACAATGCTGGCTTGTATGCATACCTGTTAAGTCACTCAGTCATGTCCGACTCTTGCAACCCCATGGATTGTAACCCACCAGGTTCCTCTGTCCATGGAATTCTCCAGACAAGAATACTGGACTGGGTTGCCATTTCCTTCTCCAGGGGATCTTCCCAACCTGGGGACTGAACCCGCATCTCTTATGTCTCCTGCATTGGCAGGTGGGTTATTTACTACAACTGTTAACCTGGGAAGCCTGTTGGCAAGTAGACAACCCTTTAATCTTCACTGAGTGCCACCACAGGTCAAATACTGATCTGAGTGCTTTACATAAATGAATCCATTTAATCCTTCAAAGAGATGACAGGGTAAGCAATATAATTATCATTCCCATTTCATGAAGAAAGTGAAGCACAGAGAAGTGATCAAAATCACACAGTTAGCAGATGGCAGAAGCAGGATTCAAATCCAGACAGCCTGGCCCCAGCACCTGCTCTCCAACCACCACACTGAACCTCCCTCAAGAAGCTCAGTGTGTACACTGGAGGAATTCTGTGGCTCCATGCTGCCCAGACTTACACTCCAGCACTCTGGCTCTGGCCTTGGCCCAGCCCTGCTTGCAGGCTCTGCCCTGCACACAGCTGAGCCCCATTCTGGCAGCTTCGCCTCTGTCTTGTGTGCCTGCTCAGTTGTGTCCAGCTCTCTGTGGCCCTGTGGACTGCAACCCACCGAGCTCCTCTGTCCATGGGATTCTCCAGGCAAGAATACTATAAGGGGTTGCCATTTCCTGCTTCAGGGTTTTCCTGACCCAGGGATCAAACCCATATCTCCTGCATTAGCAGGCAGATTATCACTAGTGCCACCTGGGAAGATTAACTTTCACTTTCACCTCTAACTCTTTGGCAAAAGAACCCTAAGCCTCTGTCCTGGTTCACCTGCCCAGAATCCCTATCTCCAGAACTGGGTCCTATGACAGCCCTCCACAGAGACAAGAAGGCTTCTAGTTCTGCACAGGCCAACAGGCCTTCAGGTACTGACCATCTAGCTATCTGAACAGAGCCCACCCTGGGGGCACCATGCCACACTGCAGCCAGCTCCCCCTCAGAACGTGGCTGGAGCCCAGTAGTAACTGCATCCAAAACTGGCCCACAGGGAGAAGCCTGCCCACAAACCCCTTCCAGCTGACCTCACCAGTCACTGGTCTATGGTCACTAACCATCCCTAAGTCACATGCAATGTGCCAGGCACTGTGGACAGCACGTCCCATATATTACCTTATGTAATCCTGTGAATTGGGTGGGTAGTATCAAACCCACTTTACAAATCTATAATGTTTAAAAACTTGCCAAAGGTCAGGGTGGGAATATAAGCCTAATCAGTCTGACTCCAGTGCCTGTGCTGACCTTACTCCTCCTCACCATCATCAGGCAGACCCCTCCCAGCCTGTGGACACGGCCGCTGATGCCTCATGCATCTCAAAGACAACAGCAGGTAGGAAATTCTGAAACATATTGTCCTGACTGTCTGAGTGCTACATTCAAACACACACACACACACCACACACACCACACACACACACACACACTCACACACTCTCTCTCTTTCATAGAGTCCTGAGGCAAGGCCTCAGCCAGTGGATGTCATTGTTCAAAATTAACAGACAGCTGCATTGGGGCATCTCAGGACTATCCCCATTTACATTTAATAATAACAATCAAGTTATTATCTTTGACACTAATTGCAGGAACTTGAACAGATAATCATAGCTCGAGACATGAGCTTCTCTTTGCTTACTAAAAATCACAGGGGACTTGCCACTGACAGAGGCCTGAGTCATTCCATATCCTGCCAGGGCTCCCAGCAGTCAGCAACAATCACAAGACCCTCAGCAGGCATTCCTTGAATACCTACTGCATACGAGGTAGCAAAGTCCAGTGGAGAGAGCTCTGAGCTGACTACTCAAAGGCCCAGGACCCCAGCTCTGCCACTTGCTTGCTGTGTTACCTTGGATAAGTCACTCTGTGTCTCTGGGCCTTGATGAAAAGATAGATGGAACCAACTGGCTTCTAATGAAATCTTTTCTACATCTGGCATTCTATGGAGAGGCAAAGAGGCTTCAGATTATACACAGTAGAGGCCAAAGGAAAATTTCTTTGGGGGAGTCTGCTGTCCATGGAAAAGACCAGGAAGGACTGCTCTGTGTTAGAGATGGTTGGCCTTTTGAGTGTGAAATGCTAATATACTAAAATAACTATCAGAATGATGGGCAGATGCCTGTATGCACTCGTTCACTCATTCATTCATTCAGGACAGGAGTGGTCAACCTAACCTTCACTCGGGTCCTGGCTCTGGAAAAGGTTCTCAGTTTGGAGTCAGCCACTCTTGGGTTGGAATCCCAGCTCCAGCGCTCACAATTGGTATAACGTTTGGGAGATTCGTTAACCTCTCTGAACCTCAGTTTCTGCATCTTTAAAATGAAATAATCATTTCCATTGCCTCCATCACCCAGTCTCCAGAAGACTGAGAATAGATCTGTGTGAGCATACTTAGATCAAAGGGAGTAAAAGTTTGCTACCTCCCCCCTTAATTCACTAAATAGGTCTTTAATATCCCACACTCATCATCAGTATACTTGGGACTCCACATCTATTTTACAGGTTTTTATTGAGCGTCACTTTGCTCCAGGTGTTATGCTAATTCTCAGGATCACAAGTGAATAAATCCACGTGGTTTCCAGCCACATTAAGCTTCAAATCTTCGGGGTGGGTAGGGGAGAAATGGATATGACAATAGCATCTAGAATCGAGAGTATTTTCAGAAGCTTCATCCTAGCACGGAGCAAACAGGTACTTATGAATATTATTTGATAAAGTTTAATATTATCAGAATATTATTTGATAAAGAATTAATTACCAAGATAAGGAAAATCATGAGTGCCATAGGAACACATAGAGGGGAAACCAAAATCAGATATGGCAGGTCACAAAGCCTTCCTTGGGGAAAGAAATGTTTCTGAGAAAGAAAATTCCCAGCAGAGGGAAAAGCAATGCAAATCCTGGAGTAAAGACACAGAGCTCAGCCTGTCAGAGAACTGAGAGTAGGGCAGTGACTGCTGCTCAGAGGTCATCAGCACCAAGGAAAGAGACAAATCTACCTAAGTCCACAGGGACTGGATCTTAAAAGACATTATGGACTCAATTAAGAAGGGCAGATTTTCCTGAGGGCAGTAGAAAGCCTTTAAGGGCTTTTAAAAAGCAGAGATGTCATTAGATATTTATTTTAGAGCTATGCTTCTCAAGTCCCGATGTACTTGTGTATTATCTGAGAGGGGGGGGAGTTATAAATGCAAATTCTGATTCAGCAGATATGGGGTGGGGCCTAGGATTCTACATTTCTAGAGAGCTCTTGGGTAATAATGGTGCTGGTCGGTGGACCACACTCTGAGTACCAAGGGTTTAGAGTGGTCACTCCGGCTAATTCTGATAAATGGATTGGAAGAGAGCAAGACCAAGGAGACAGGTACACCAACTGGATAAGTGATATGAGGAAACGAGCTGAGGAAGTGACAAATGGGACAGAAATACATGAGTAGAGATGGAATATTACAAGATTTGTTGGGGAGAAGAAGGCAAGAATGGTGTTTCGGCTCCTGACTTAGGCACCTGAGTGAATCAGGGTAGCATTCACCAAGACAGGGGCCCAGAGGAGAAGCCAAGTCTGGGAGGGAAGATGATTTTATCTTTGTACATACTGTTCTTTTGAGGTTCCTCTAAAAATTCTAAGTAGAGATATCAAAGTAAGCAGTTGAATATACAGATACATAGTTCAGAAAAGAGTTCTAAATCAAGACTTCCTTGGCAGTCCAGTGGTTAAGACTCTGCCTTCCAGTGCAAGGGGTGAGGGTTTGATCCCTGGTCAGGGAACTAAGGCCCCACATGCTGCAGGCTATGGTCAAAAATCAAAAACAAATAAATAAACTTTTTCTTTAAAAAGTTGTAAAAATAAAAAATTCTAGATCACACACATATAACTGGGAGCCATCAGCATGTATATATTTTTCTCTTCTCTGAAATACCAAAGAGACTAGAGCTATAATTTCCTTCCTTCTGGCAGCTTCTGAAATACTTCCAATGTGATGGGTCAGGGAGCTTATAGCTCCACGGCACTCCCCTTCTTAGGCTTGCCTATTGCTCCTTCAAGGGTCCCCACAAGCAAATATGGTTGGGATCTGCTGGTGAGAATGGGCTTCCCATGTGGTGCTAGTGGTAAAAAAAAAAAAAAAAAAAACTGCCTGCCAATGCAGGAGACCTAAGAGGCCAATGAAGGAGATGTAAGAGACTTGGGTTCGATCCCTCGGTCAGGAAGACCCTCTGGAGTAGGAAAAAGAAGAGGAGACTGGCAGGCTACAGTCACTGGTGTGGCAAAGACTTAGCCATGACTGAGAGAGAGAACAGTGCTCCCTCTCACATACTTATGGGAAGGTCATCCTGGGACTTTATTTACACCCACTGAAATCCACACTCAATCTCCTTCATAGAACATTTTAGAAAAGAAAATGAGAGAAGATTACAAAGGGTGTCTGGCATAATGCCTTCCAGAGAGTGGAGAGAGGGAGCTAGGTTGTAGTCATGTGCAGTACTTTGCCCGGGAGAACCAGCAAGAACTCAGCAGGGCTTAAATCCCAGAAGGTCAAATAAGCCCCAGATAGGAGCAGGCATGAGAAACAAGAAATACAGGAGGAAACCCCACATATACAGTCAACTAATATTTGACAAGGGATCTAAGAACACTCAATGAGGAAAAAAAAAAATTAGTCTCTTCAACAAATGGTGTAGGGAAACTGGATAACCACATGCAGAAACATTAAATTGGACCCTTATCTCACACCACTCACAAAAGTTAACTTGAAATGAATTAAAGACTTAAACCTAAGATGGGATACCATAAAATTCCTGAAGGAAAACATAGGGGAAAAGCTTCTTGACAGTGGTCTTGGCAACGATTTTTGCATATGGGACTGGACTGACAAAAACTGGGACCCATTTCAGAGACTGAGGTGACCATGTAGCTCTGACTGGGATCTTGGAAAGATGCTATTTCACATTTCCCTGCCTTTACTGACTCAGCTCACTCCACCCTTTCCTTCACCTCGCCACCGTTTCCTTTCAAAGCCCAGCTCAGGGACTCCCTGGTGGTAGAGTGGATAAGAATCTGCCTGCCAGTGCAGGGCACATGAGCCAGCAATGAAGACCCAGCACAACCAAAAACAAAATAAACATATAAACAATAAATAAATAAAGTACAAGAAAAGGCATAGTAACAGTCCTAAAAAAAACAAAACAAACAAAAAAAAAACAGCTCAAGTCAGCATGTGCCAGAAGACTTCCCATGCCTTCGTGTCCCCATTTACCCTGAATAGATGACCCACATATCCTGCACATCGATTTATTGTGTATAACTGCCTCCTTCAATAGACTGAGTTTCACATGGTTATTGCACTAGAGTGATATCAAGATAACATTCGAATGTAATAGCCAAACTCTTCTGCTGAGTGAATAGACTGACTTCCATCTTCAGCAATATGATAGACTTGGAAGTCGACTCCTGGCACAAGACACCTAAAATACTAGTAAAACTTTTTTTAACATCTCTTCATTTACATGTCTAGGCTGGTGTGAGAATGAAAGAAATGCTCAGAGGTTAGGAACAATGAGAAACCATAAATTCAGAGAGATAAGCAAGTACTGAAATCAGCATGCTCTCTAGAGAAATCTGTCAGTCCCTATTGGCTTAGAGACCGATTTTAACGGTCCTCGTGAGCATAACAGGACAGGAAATAAAGTCTGGAACCAAAAACGGGTGGAATACTAATTAGAGTTCTCACCAAAAACCTGGACCTCCAAAAAAGCACCATCCTTAATGGTATGAGCTAGATTTAAAAAATAAACAAATAAATAAACCTTTCCCACACTATGGGTAGACAGTGGAGATCTTGAGTGTTTTGACCCTGACTCAGGCTAAAGTATGAAAAAAAGAAGCGGGACGGGAATCTCCCTAAAGATTTCTTCATCACAAGGTTTTACTCATATGGATTCAGAGCTGGAATCTACACTACCTGTAGGGAAGAAATTCCCAAGTCAAACATCAGTTTAACGTGACCCCAGGTTGACCAGAAAACTCCAAGCAGAATGAAAACAACAACAAAAATACCATGCCAAACACACTATATTCAAACTACAAATCATTAAATATAGAGAGAAAAATCTAAAAAAGCAAAAAAAATTTAAAAGCTGATTATCTGTGGTCAGACAACCATTAGATTAACAGGTGACTTCTTCCTAACAATGGAAGTTAAAAATGATGGGATTGCATGGCATGTGTGAATCTCAGGCTGATGTAGGCCCACTAGGTGATCTGCATACTCACCTCTATTTCATGTGGCATAAACCTTCTCCTAGAAAAGAGCAGGGAAGCACACTTTTAGAGCCATCTCTTGTCTCTTACTTTGTGAGTTCTGTTTTCCTTTTTCTCCAATATTATTTCATTCAGCATAAAAGGAAACCTAATAAATGTCAGTAATAATTCCTAACATGGATGTCATAGCTTCAGAGTAAAGGCTCAATTAATCCAATCACATTTTACTCTAAGTTAGGGTGGGAAAAAGCATGATATTTAAAGTAAAGAAACATTGTTCTGGCACCACCATTTACTAGCTTTATGACTTTG
>NW_011489342.1:458245-476628 GCF_000754665.1 Bison bison bison | reverse complement strand
GTATAAGTAACTTCTCTCTGAGCCCTCACTGTTAAAAAATAGATTTGAATTTGAAAAAAAGGTCTGCAATCCCTTAAAGGACTGAAAGATCCATTTATACTTCTATCTATGCCCTTAGCTTGCATTTGGCTCTTTATATATATATTTATATAAATGTTTCTAATTTCATTTATTACTTTTGACTGTGCTGGGTCTTCACTGCTGCGTGGACTTTTCTCCAGTTGTGGAGGGGGGACTACTCTCTAGCTGTGGTGCACAGGCTTCTCATTGCAGGGTCTCGCCCGCTGCAGAGCACAGGTGTGCAGGCTCAGTAGTTCCCACACAGGCTCAGTAGTGGTGAGCACCAGTACTGAGCATGAGCCCCTAAGTCAGACAGCCTACATTCATGTCCTAACTCTCCCATATATTTGCCATCCTTAAACCAGGCTGAATAACCTTGAACAGTCAGTTCTTTCTGGGCATTAGGTTTCTAATCTGTAAAATGGAGGCGATCACACCTTTCTTAAAGCATGTTTACAAGGATTAAACAAGATCACATTTGTAAAACACTAGCGTAGTGCCTGATGTTTAGTAGGCCGCGAATAACTGTTCCTTCTTTCTCCCATCTCCATTTTTCCCCTCAGTGGGAAGGAAGAGATGGGCAAGCAGAAAGACCAACCAATCAGAAGAAAATGAAGCTGAGAAGAGTCCACAATGGCTTTACCTTGTATGAATTAAAAGAAAGAAATGAAAGCTTTCCCCTTGAAGTCCAACTTACACACTTTTTTATCCCCATCCACCTCCATTCCTGACCTTAAAGGTGTCCAGAGACACCATTGCTGGTCTCTGAGAGAAGGCTTTCTAGGAAGACCTCAGTCAGCTCCCTAGAGTTGGGCCCATTTCTCCTTGACTCTTGTCTTGAAGTCCTAGCCACATCATTATTTTTGTGACGAGTATTTTTTTCTTTAGGCAAAAGTTGTTTTAAGGCAAAAGTTTGGTTGAATTAACCTGATCCACCATATTCTTGGAAATAGAACTTAGATGCTTCTAATTTTTCACTCTCATAAATAAATTGTATTAAAAATTATATTAACTACATATTTATGTATATGCATGATTGAAAGGGGGCTTCCCTGATGGCTGAGCTGGTAAAGAATCCACCTGCAATGCAGGAGATCTGGGTTTGATCTCTGAGTTGGGAAGATCCCCTGGAGGGGAGCATGGCAACCCACTCCAGTATTCTTGCCTGGAGAATCCCCATGGACAGAGGAGCCTGGTGGGCTATAGTACATGGGGTCGTCAGTAGTCAGACATGACTGAGCAACTAACACTTTCACTTTCATGACTGAATCCTTAGAATAATAGCTTTGTTGCTATTGTTCAGTCACTCAGAATAATAGTATAATAACCAAATCATTCCTTAATCTTAAAGCACATAAGAGATTGCCACTCTTCCCTTCAGTAATTCCTGTGCCTTTCCTAATACCTAAGCACCCCTTTCAAAGCCTCTCACCACTGGGTCTTAGGACAATGTTCACATCTCACTACCCAAATATCCCTCAGTGTGTCCTTACACATGTAAAAAGAATTATAAAGACTACTATAAATAACTTTATGGCAACAAATTAGGCAAGTTAGTTGAAGTGAACAAATTCCCCAAAAGATTCAATTTACTGAAATTGACTCAAGCAGAAAGAGCAAATCTCAATAAACATGTAGAAGTATCTAAAATATTTTACAGATTTCTTCTCCTTCTGATATATCTACTATGTTTGAAGCTCTATAGATCTAAAGAATATTCTGTGGTCTATCATTTAATTGTTTTCATTGTTTAATTTACAAATCTATGACATAAAATGAAAATATTGGCCTTTATTTCAATTGTAAATTAAGGCCAATTTCCTAGGATGGATCAGCCATCCTATTCAGTAATTATCTCCTGAATAATTCCAGGAAACATGCTTGCTTCAGCCACTAGAAGCCTGAAACAGCATTTTTAAAAATCACAGACCTGGCATTCAAATAATTTAAAAATATAACCATATGAATTTGGAAATCTCTTCAGAATTCCAGCCAAGTATTAGGCCAAAATTTGTGGCAACACTCAAATCATATACTTTCTCTTCTTGTTGCCAAGAAATCTTAACACCCCTTTTTATGTCTTCCCCTAACCACATTTTATGAGATATTTTCCCTACATCACAAACAGTTCAATATTTATAATAAATATATACCTGTTACCTTTTGCTTAAGAAGGATAGGAAAAAATGCAGGTCACTAATGACATAGAAATGACATCATATAGAGCTGTTATTGTACAAGGCTGTTTGTGGAAAATTTCGTTGTTGAGAAATAAATATACAAAAGGGGCTTCCCCTATGGCTTAGCAGTAAAGAATCTGCCTGCAATGCAAAAGCCCCAGGAGACACAACTTTGATCCCTAGGGTTGGGAAGACCCCCTGGAGGAAGGCATGGAAACTCACTCGGGTATTCTTGCCTAGAGAATCCCGTGGACAGAGAAGCCTGGCAGGCTACAGTCTATAGGGTCACAAAAAGTCAGACATGACTGAAGCGACTTGGCACTCACACACACAAGTATACAAAAAGTTTCTGAGTTGCCTGACCCTCCACTGGGAACCCTAGGGGTTAGTAATTAAGGTGCATGGTCTGGTAGTGATGGAAAGGTTGTAGAAAACTATGAAATGACTCTCTGGTTAAACATTTCTTCAAATAGTAAGGGATTATCTGGAAAGAACTTCACAGAGGAAACTGTTAAAAGGGCTAAAAAATGAAGACTGCAGAACAGGCATGATAGGGATCTCCAACTATTTGATGGGCTGCTCCAAGGCAAAGGCGATCTCAACTGAGCTGTAACTATTCATTTCTTCAACAAATATTTGAATGTATACTATGTGCCAGTATACTGTTGTTGTTCAGTCGCTAAGTCATGTCTGACTCTTTGCAACCCCAGGGGCTGCAGCATGCTAGGCTCCCCAGTTCTCCACTACCCCCTGGAGTTTGCTCAAATTCATGTCCATTTAACCATGGACATGAATCATCCAACCATCTCATCCTCTGCCACCTGCTTCTCCTTTTGCCTTCAGTCTTTCCCAGCATCAGGGTCTTCTCCAATAAGTCAACTCTTCACATCAGGTGGCCAAAGTATTGGAGTTTCAGCTTCAGCAGCAGTCTTTCTAATGAATATTCAGGACTGATTTCCTTTAGGATGGACGGATTTGATATCCTTGCAGTTCAAGGGACTCTAAGAGTCTTCTCTAACAGCACAATTCAAAGGCATGACTTTCTATTCTAAACTATACTAGATGCCAATAATACAAGAATGGGGAGAAACAGGCACCAAGAAGGAAAAGACATGTGAAACACATCACCTCGCCACGTCATAAGAACAGCAATCGAGCAACATAGGACGGAGCACACTATGAGAGTGCTGGTTGCTCAGTCGTGTCTGACTCTTTGCAACCCCATGGACTGTAGCCCGCCAGGCTCCTATGCCCATGGAATTCTGGATTCAGAATACTGGAGTGAGTAGCCATTCCCTTCTCCAGGGGATCTTCCAAAACCAGGGATTGAACTCAGGCCTCCCACACTGCAGGCAGATTCTTTACCATCAGAGCCACCAGGGAAGCCCCACTGTGAGAGTAAATGTGCTGTGAAAAATCAGGGACATCTTCTTAGAAAAGGTGACTCTTCAGTTGAGTTTACAGAGAGAATCGAAGCTGCCTAGAAAGATGAAGCATCAAGGAACCACAGGCAAAGACAGGAGCAGAGGCGCAGAGAATGAAAAGGGTGGGATGTGTGGGGATATTTGTGATTCCATCTGCTCAGGTGCCAAGTGAGTGTGAAAGATGGTTGCAGAGGAGGTGAACAAGGGCACAGAGGCCAGTCAGGATGGACTTAAATCCCTACCGGCAAATCAGGAAGGGAAATTATATATATGTATATAGAGACTCTTGCCTGGACAATCCCATGGATGGAGGAGCCTGGTAGGCTGCAGTCCATGGGATCGCTAAGAGTTGGACACGACTGAACATCTTCACTTTCACTTTTCCCTTTCCTGCATTGGAGAAGGAAATGGCAACCCACTCCAGTGTTCTTTCCTGGAGAATCCCAGGGACCGGGGAGCCTGATGGGCTGCTGTCTATGGGGTCACACAGAGTCGGACACGACTGAAGTGACTTAGCAGCAGCAGGGAGACCTTATATGCTTAAAATAAACTCATTGAGGAAATTCCCCAGTGGGTTAATGGTTAAGATCCTGTGCTTTCACAGCCAAGGGCCCAGGTTCAATGCCTGGTCAGGTGACTAAAATGCAACAACCTGTGCAGTGCAGCCAAATAATAAAAATAAAAAATAAATTCATTGATGTAGAATGTTCCCCTCTCTGAGGACATAGCATCCTGTGTATATCTCTAAATTCACAGCATATTATAATTGTCTCCCCAACAAGAGTGTGAGCTCTCCACAGAAAAAGACTCTCTCTTGTTCAGGTTTATAACACGGTACCTGGCACAGAGGTGTCTGTCACAGAGAATGATTTTGTAATTGCATGAACGGAGAATGAAGCAACGCCTGAGTTCTAATCCCAAATCTGCCTCTTACTCAAGACATGATTTTAACAAATCAGTCTCCTTCTCTAACTCTGAATTTCCTCATCCACTTTTCCTAACTGTATCCCAGGGAAAGATGCTCTATGCAAAATAACAAAAAAGAGAGTGGAGAATTCTGAGAAATCTTCAGGCTAGATTCTGCTCTTAAAAGCAAAATGCACATTTCCAGAACAAACCAATAGGGACTTCTCTGGTGGTCCAGTGATTAAGATTTTGCCTTCCAATCTAGGGCATGCCAGTTCAATCCCTGGTTAGGGAGCTGAGATCCCACATGCCTCTCAGTCAAAAAACGTAAAACAGGACAAATATTGCAACAAATTCAACAAAAATTTTAAAAATGGTCCACATCAAAAAAAAAAAAACCTTGAAAAAAAAAAGTCCAGCAGTGAGGAAATCAGTTTGACTTTGTCTTCCCAGCAGTTCTCACGTGCATTTGGCCATGAAAACTTTTCTCATGGAGTTAGTGGTGCTGGGAAAAGCTAAACAAGAAAGACATTCAAGGCTCTTCCCTGCTCTGATGATTTATAGTTTTGTCCCAGAATAGCTCCAGGTGAAGTTGAAAAATACTCAAGCTAGACAGTAGAAATGAAATCACAAATGTTAAGACTGAGCTCATGAACATATTTTAAATAGTGCTTGTATTTATAGGGCCATAATATAGAAAGTCCCCTTCCACATACCTTCTATGGGCACTGCTGAGCAAGCTCCCACTGTCACACAAACCTTCCAAGCCAAAGTCATCCAGATGACCTGTGCTCTTCACCATGACTCTGAGAATCCACCTTCACTTTGCCTAAGCAGTTCTTGAGTAAAATGCATCCATTTTCCATCCAAGCTCCCAGCTGGCATCAGCTTCCATTTTGCTTACCCTTGGCAAATTGCCATGGACTAGACCTAATTGACACGCCATTACCTACACTAGTGACCTCCAAAGTGGTGTCTTTTAAGATCCATTTATTTATTTATTGGCTGTGGTGGGTCTTCACTGCACCAGGTGGTCTTTCTCTAGTGGCAGCAAGCAAGGGCTACTGTCTAGCTGCAGTGTACAGGCTTCTCGATGCAGTAGTTTCTCTTGTGGTGGAGCATAGACTCTAGGCACTCAGGCTTCAGTAGTTGCAGCGAGTGGGTTCTAGAGTGCTGGCTCAGCACTTGTGGAGCACAGGATTAGTTGCTCCGAGGCATGTGGGATCTTCCCAGACCAGGGATCAAACCCATGTCCCCGCCTTGCAAGGCAGACTCTCAACCACCACACCACCAAAAGACCACCCAAGTGTCTTGACTGTATACAAACCAGCAAAAACATTTTTATATGACTCCCAATACATTCATTTCTAAACTGTGGGTGTGTTCTGCTGTTGTGATATAACTATAGAACTCACAGAAATGTAAGTCAGATGAGGAAACAGAAGTAAAAATTCTAGTGTTTTCACATGGCCCCTACAGGTTGCCTTGGGTTCCTCTGCTGTGCATGAGCCCCACTTTCTGTACTCCCCCTCAGGTTACCAGCCTAAAGGAGGAAGATGTAGAGCCCGCCTCAGGCTTCTGAGCTGAGCAGATAAGGGGAGCTTCTCACTTCTGAGAGAGGTGACTAGCCTTTGTGGGGAGATCCTGTAGCATTTCAACAGGGTGTGGCACAATATGGGCTTTAGCTTGAATTGGCCCTGCTTTCAAATTCTGACTGTAGCTCTTTGCTGGCATGTGACTTTGAGCACATACTATTAAATAATAATAATAGTAATAGTACCTCTCACTTATTAAGGATTTACTAGGTATCAGGCAGTCCACTTAGCACTTCGATGCTTATTATCTATTTATCCTTATGTCTGTCACGCAGTAAAGATATTATCATCTCTGTTTAATAACTCAGGAAGCCAAGGCACTAAATGGATACGTCATTTGCCTAAAATGAGACCCACATCTGCCTGACTCCACACTCCTAACTCCTGACACCACTCTCTACTGCCTTCCACACTCACCCTCTCTGAGCCTCTGTTGTTGTAAATTCAAAATGGAGAGAATCAGGATTTATACAGTGTGAACATGGCACTTGGGTTCAAAAATGTTAGCAGTTATTGCTGAACTCTCCAGGTGCCAAGGTGAGTCATCAGGATAAGAGTATAAAGAAAGTTAATCACGTCAGGCCTTGTCTGACAAAAGAAGGTGCTAGAGAGGGAGTTGCAGTGAGCCCCAGTAAGGGCAAGAATGTGTGGGCATGTGCCCTGCCCTGCCCTATCCCTGTGGCTGGCAGACCCACCTGAATAGGAGGTAGAAACCCAGGACCTTCCCAGCTTCATGACGCCTGGCTTTAAGATCATCAGTTACTTCTATTCTGACTCCACGGTCACCACACGAACTTCTGAAAGCCTTTCAGTTTACCATGGAAAGAGTTCACTGAGCATGAATGCTTTAAATAAGGCAACAAAATTACTAAACTGACATCTTTTAAACTCCAAGACGTGGGGAAACACCTGGATCCCATGTTTTCTGAACAGCTGGATTTTGCAAAATCATTTAGTCTCACCTCTCTCCACTATACACTTTCATTTCCCCAAATTTCTGATGTTCCTTTGCTCTTTTCTGAGTTCTAAACTATGGCACTTAAATCTCTTGCCTCACCACTTTCCCTCTTTTGAATTAATCAATATTGGTTTCCAGAGGTGTATTGACCCTCCAAAAGAAGAAGCCATATTACAAATGTAAACTAGTCCTAAAATCACTCATAACTAATCATTAAAGGTGACTTGAGGCATGGAATGGAGAAGGAAATGGCAATCCACTCCAGTACTCTTACCTGGAAAATCCCATGGACGGAGGAACCTGGTGGGCTACAGTCCACGGGGTGGTGAAAAGTCAGACATTACTGAGTGACTTTACTTCCACTTTTCACTTTTATGCATTGGAGAAGGAAATGGCAACCCACTCCAGTGTTCTTGCCTGGAGAATCCCAGGGACAGAGGAGCCTGGTGGGCTGCCATCTTTGGGGTCGCACAGAGTCAGACATGACTGAAGTGACTTAGCAGCAGCAGCAGAGGCAGAGAAACATAAAAGTTTCAACAATTACACTCTTGTCCTCTCTAAATATGCAGAAATATTGGCTCAGTTTGCTTCTCTCGGTTGACCGTTGATTCAATTTGCAATCAGCGTGAAAGCCCTCCATGATTCAGTCTGACTCCATTCAATAAACACTTTTTATACCCCTACACTTTGACAGAGAGCCCTCTAAATCACATTTTATGCTGACAGATTCATCAATCCATGCAATAACATTCTTATTTAGTACTAGTCACAGTGTTAGGTACTGGGGGTGAGGGATAGGGCTACAAAAGGACAAATGCCCTTTTTTCATTTTTTTTTTAATTTTAAGGGTAACAAGTTTAAGGAAAAATGAAATTACAGTAATAATCCAAACCTTACTCATACTACCACCCCCAACACAAAAATTGTCGCTAGTCCATCAAATCTTCCATATACACACATTTGTATTAGCCCAGTGACTAAGCAGCTGGGCTGGAGAGTGAATGGCTGGGTCTGGATCCTGTCTCCTCCAGCTGGGAAAATGGACCTGAGACTTTAACAAGTTCTCTTGCTTCTCTATGCTTCCCTTTTCTCGTGGATAAGATGGGAATCACAGTGGTGGTCCATACCTCACAGAATTGTTATACAGGTAAAGCATTTGGAAAGTGCCTGCCACATAGCATGAATAAATGGAGGCTGCTCATTACGGCACCTAACTAGAGTTTAAATTTTCAGTAGTTGTTATTTACTTGTCCACTAGCATTGATGACTCCACATATTCTTTGTGCCGATGTGCTCCATATACAGGGCTTCCCAGGTGGCTCAGTGGTAAAGAATCCGCCTGCCAATACAGGAGACATGGGTTCAATCCCAGGGTCAGGAGGATCCCTGCAAGAGGAAATGGCAGCACACTCCAGTATTCTTGCCTGAAGAATGCCATGGACAGAGGAGCCTGGTGGGCTATAGTCCATGAGGTCACGAAGAGCTGGACACAACTGAGCACACACACTCCAATTACAAGGGGGTAGAGGTGCTTCCTGGAGCTGTTTGGTTTTACTTGACTGAAACAGAGAAGCAGGGAGACACCCGCTTCCAGTGTAAACTCTGCACAGGGTGATATAGAGGGACTGGGCAGAAGGAAGGAGCCAGAATGGTATAAACTTCTTCATTTCTGCTTGTCCCTTTGCCCCTCTTACTGATACAGGCTCCCTCCATATCACCTGTGTTAACAACTGATGCACAATTTGTACTATATATGGCACCCCACTCCAGTACTCTTGCCTGGAGAATCCCATGGATGGAGGAGCCTGGTAGGCTGCAGTCCATGGGGTCGCTAAGAGTCAGACACGACTGAGCGACTTCACTTTCACTTTTCACTTTCACGCATTAGAGAAGGAAACGGCAACCCACTCCAGTGTTCTTGCCTGGAGAATCCCAGGGACGGGGGAGCCTGGTGGCTGCCGTCTATGGGATCGCACAGAGTCGGACACGAATGAAGCGACTTAGCAGCAGCAGCAATCACATGCAAACTTTACAGAGAGGGGTATATATGAGTATGTGTCTATGAGAGATGAAAGGGTTTGTTCTCTTAAAAATGAGATCATGCTATGTAAGCATCTTGCTTCTCTCATTTAAAATACTTCAGCTGGGACTTCCCTGCTGGTCCAATGGTTAAGAATCCACCTGCCAATACACAGGACACAGGTCCAATCCCTGATCTGGGAAGATCCCACCTGCCAGGGAGCAACTAAAACCGTGCACCACAATAAGAGAAGCCACCACAATAAGAAGCCTGTGCACTGCACCTGCCCTAACTGGAGAAAGCCCATCTGCAGCTATTAAGACCCAGTGCTGCTGCTGCTCCTGCTAAGGGATTTTCCAGGCAAGAGTACTGGAGTGGGTTGCCATTGCCTTCTCCGAAGACTCAGTGCAGCCATAAATAAATATATAATAATTTAAAAGAAAAAATAAAATTCACCTCTGCTGAAGGTGGCTTCTTTCTAAGTTTGTGCTTACAATTTTTTGATGGAGTATTTATTTCAGCAAGACTTTGGGAGCCCTGTGGGACTTGGGTTGAGGATACATCTCTCTGGCATGTATCAGATTTTCTTTGCATAGAACCCAGGAACTACCCACCCAAATCTACTTTATTTTGTAAGTTATTGTATATTATACAAATATATATATTTGTATGTTATATACATTGGGTATATTTTACAATACCCCAGAGCATACAGGGAATGTGAATCAAGAACTCAAACACAAGTAACAGCAAACCTGCAGAGATAAAGGCTAAAAGGGGGCTTTTCCTTTTCTCCACTCACACCTAAAATTAAATAAATAGCATACCATTATTTTTTTCTTATTGTTGGTCTTTTAGCACATTCCCACAAGGGCCTTAACTTTATGTAAGTGTTTCAGTTCCAGTCCTCTAGTTAACTCAGGTCTGAGCCCCTATCTCCTGTCCCCCAGAGAGGTTAAACCCTGGTTACTGAGATCTGCAGCCCCATCTCACTTCTTTGGCCTCCAAGAAGTTCCCTGAATTTCCTGCAAACTCTCAGCTCTGCATTTAAAAAGATGTGTTTATTAATTATTCTAGGAATTTATAAGAAGAGGTTTTCAGGATACCTATTTCATTATAAAGAAGGGATGGAACTCAGAAGCATATTGGTATAGCTGTGTACCCATGAGATGCACACCCATTCCCCATGCATTAGATCAATGAGTCATCATGCTTATGGAATGCAGAATACTTTTTAAAGTGCCTTTCACCCCCCCTTATATTCTTTGGTAAACTCAACAATCCTATAAGCTAGATGTTACAGGTATGATTATCTTCATTTTACAGAAAAGAAAGAGATTTCCAGAGAAGCTGCGTGTCTTATGCCACAGAGGCCAAAAAGCAACTGGAAGTGAAATCATCACCCACTGTCTTTCGTCTGCAACATCAGGCTGCTATCACAGCAACACCCTGAGATTTAGTCCCTGGTCTCACCTATGGACTTTTCCTCCACACTTCTGAGCTCTAACCATGAACCAGACCCAGGGTCAGGAACTGAGATTTAAAAACCAAAGAGAAGAAAAGGAAGTCTTTCCTAGGAGCTCCTAGGTTGGGAGGAGAAAATAAATAAAATCTTCAAGTATTCTACACTCAGGTACAACTTGTAGAAAGAACAGCAAGGAAAGGAACATAAAATTCTCCCAGATGCCACTGAGGACCTCTATTTTTGGTGGAGGTTCAGAAATATGATGAAGAAAACACTGCTATTCTAAGCTGGCTGCAGATTTCCTCCTGTTCAGCAAAACATATTGATGTTTATAATAAAACCCCTCCATATGCAAAAAAAAGGGAATCCAGAGAATCCAATTACATGAAATGCTTAAGGTGCATTATTGCAAGGTTAATGAAAAGCAGTATTTTTCAGAAGGGTTTCCAGTTACTGTATAATGCCCATGCGTGTGGGACTGTGGGGATGCTCCTTGAAGCTGCACAGTTTTCCTGGCTAAGATGGGGAGGCAGGGAAACACAGCTCCAGTTAAAACCCTGCACAGGTGGGGACAAGAAGGGAAAAGCCAGGATCGCACAGGGCTGAAGCTCTGTGCCTGACCAGCCTGGTAAGGCAGGCTGGTGCCTGCTTCCCCCTAGAAGACAGACAGTGTCCTAAGACAGAGGACATTTCTTGGCTCAGACAGGGAGTCAGGAGCACTTTACATTAAACTGAGGAAGTTCCACGTGATCAGAGAGGAGTCACTTCCATACTTCACCATACTCTCTCATCCCTACAAGTGACGGGAATTTAAAATCCAGCAGGGCAGAGGCGAAGGAAAATTGTCCATTGTGTTATATCTGAATTTCATCATCCCAGGGCACTATTATTGCTAGGTTTTATTATATTTACTTGTGAAAAATAAGCTCCAGCATATCAACACAAGAAGAAATGAGACTAAGAGAACTAGAAAACTCTCCATAACAGGTGAGATGAATTCTGAGGAGTAGGAAGATGATAGATATTAGGTAGGAAAGAGAAAAGAGCAAAGCAAAAGAGGTATGTCAAGAGATGGTGCAAAGAAGAGTTTAATGTATGGTATTAAGCAGTTTGCTGTGCTGAGCTCAATGTTAGCCATCTCCTCTGTCCCTAAGACTTCTATAAACAGTTACACCCACAATCCTGGGTGGATGGTACTTTGGGGAATGATAGAATCAGAGGGCTACCCCATGAGGCTGTGGGGTGGTGATGCGCAAGCAAAAACATACAGAGGAAAGAAACGGACAACTTCACAGAATCTAGAAACTGGAAACTTGGAGTGACTACAAAGATTGTGCCCAGTGCATTAATTGGTAGAGAGTTCTGAACCCACCCTTCTTATAAATAAAATTCAAAGAGGCATAAAAGACTACTCAGCCCTAAATAAATACATCTTGAAAATCTGAATGGAATAGAAATTTGTAGGAAAATATGATTTGCCTGAAGATGTCACAGAAGAAACCAAAAATCTAACTGGTCCAGTTGCTGGAGAGAAAGAAAAGAAGTTATCGAAAAAACTGCCCCTCAAAAAAGCACCAGGTCCATAGTGTCCAGTGGAACTATACAAACTTCCAAACAGCAGGTAATTTCAGTGTTACTTGAACTCGTCTCGGGGGTGGGGGTGTGGGGAGCTTTCCAGATGGCCCTAGTGGTAAAGAACCTGCCTGTCAATGCAGGAGACATAGGAAATGCGGGTTCAGTCCCTGAGTTGAGAAGATTCCCCTGGAAGAGGCTATGGCAACCCATTCCAGTATTCTTGTTTGGAGAATTCCATGGACAGAGGAGCCTGGTGAGCTGTAGCTCAGAGCTGCAAAGAGTCAGACACCACTGAAGTGATCTACCACACATGCAGAGTTTAGAAAGAAAGAGAAACCTAAGTTATTTTTATAAAAAGTATTACACTGATATCAAAATCTAATAAATATTTCACATATATTAAAAACTAAAGACAAATGTCACTTAAGAATACCAATGCAAAAATCCTAAATACAATATTAACCAACAGAACACAGTAGCACATTAAAATAACAATATGTTATTTCCAAGTAAAGTTGATTCTATGAAAGGCAGAAATTGTTCAATATTAGGAAATTTATTGATTATTCATATCTGTTGATTTAAAGAGAAAAGTCTTGCTCATTCCTTGAATAAATGTAAAGACATGTTCATAAAAAGGACAATTCAGCAACATTGAGATGTTAGTTTCCTCCTAGGTTAACAGATAAATCTCTTAATTCAAACAAAAATATCAACAAATTGAGTTTTATCTCTAATTCATTCTTAACTAGGCAAATTGATTCTAATATTCATATGGAAAATAAAACAGCCAGAAAATCTCTGAGGAAGGAAAGCAATGAGCAGGCCCTACTATTACTAAAGCGAAAGGCACTCAGTCGTGTCTGACTCTTTGTGACCCCTTGGACCATACAGTCCATTGAATTCTCCAGGCCAGTATACTGGAGTAGGTAGCTCTTCCCTTCTCCAAGGGATCTTCCCAAAGCCGCAATAATTAGAACACTGTGGTTCTGGCACAGAACAGCAGGTGGACTATGCTGCTTTTCCTCCAATGGCCATTACCCACACTTCATCTCCCACCTTCTCTGCCCCGCTGCTGTTTTCTCCATGTATCCATTGATGTTTGCCCTCTAGCTTCCTGTGGGTTCAGCCAAGCGGAGGCCCTGGCTGGAGATCAGAGGGTGAGAGAAGAAGGTCAGATGGTTCCCTCCAGATCCCTCACTGCTTTTCAGGCAGTGGCTCTGATGCCTCCTACACAGAAATCTGGTAGGATTCTCTGCTCTCCTTTCTCCCTCAGGCATAGGAGCACAATGGTTTTCCACCATCGCTAGTCTGGGTGCTTTCTCATCCCTAGCAGGTTCCTTGAGCCTTGACCAAACTTCCATGAAACTCCCTTCATTTGAACCATCAGAGTGGAATTCTATTTCCTTCCAGGAACTTGACTGATACATAGATAATGAAATGGAATAGACAATCCAGAAAGATTCAAATGTATATAGGAAGTCAGTGTATAATAAAGTTAGCATCTTGAATCAATGGAATTATGATAGACATTTTAATAAATACTGTTGAGATAAACAGAGAGCCACCTGGAAAAATATTATGGTAAATCTTTACCTGACATGGTACACCAGAATAAACTTCAAATGTAATTAAATGGGAACAAAATAAAACCACAAAATCATAACTGTAGTATAGTCATACAACGGAATATTACTCAGCTAAAGAAGTGAATTGTTGGGACTTCCCTGGTGATCCAGTGGTTAAGAATCCACCTGCCAATGCAGGGGACACAGGTTCAATCCCTGGTCTGGGAAGATCTCTCAGATCATGGAGCAACTAAGCCCGTGCACCACAATTGCTGAACCTGCGCTCTAGAGCTACTGCTCCGCAACAAGAGGAGCCACCACAGTGAGGAACCTGTGCACCACGGCGAAGAGCAGCCCTGGCTCACCACAACTAGAGAAAGCCCGTGAGCAGCACCAAAGACCCAGTGCAGTAAAAAAAAAAAAAAAGTTAATTAACTTAAATTAAATTTTTAAAAAGAAATGAATTTTTGATACAACCAACAGAGATGAATCTCAAAAACATGTGGAATGATATAAGGTTTACAGAAAATAATCTGTGCTGTATGATATTCCACTTATAGAACATTCTAGAAGACATAAAAATGAATGCAGAATGGTGAAAAATCAGAACAGTGAGTCAGAAGGGTGAATCTGTGGGTGGGAACAGGGTGGAGATTGTGAAGGGGCATGAGGGGACTTTCTGGGATGATGCTATTGTTTTCTACCTTGCTAGAGGTTTAGGTTACATCCTTAATATTTTCATACTTTGTCATATATAGATTTTACATCAAAACAAAAAAGGGTCAACAAATATCAAACTCTAGTTTGTGGTATGCATGTGGATTTACTTAAGAAAGAGTGTACTTATATCTGCAAAATAATTTTAAATGCAAAAATAAGATAAATGAAGGGATGAATAGAGGGATAGATAAATAGATACATGATAAAGCAAGTACAGTAAATGTAAACGGTAGTATCTAGGTGGTGGGTATAGGAGTGTTGCTATAAAATTCTTTCAATTTTGCTCTGTTTTAAGTTTTTAATTTTTCAAAATACTAGAAGAAAAAATTCTGACACTATTATGATATGGATGAACCTTAAAAATACTATACAAAGAGAACTAAGCCAGTCACAAAAGGACAAATACCATGTGATTCTACTTATATACGGTACCTAAAGTAGTCACTTTATAAAGCAAATTCTCAAGCCTCTCCTTTCCAGCAGATTAAACCTCAGCCTTCACAAAAAAGGAAAGAGAGATGAATCTGAATGTAGAAAGTAAAATAGTGGTTGCCAGGGGATGACTGGGGTGGTAATGGTGAGATATTAAATGTTTCTCAGTGGGAACAGAGCTTTAGTTTGACAAAATGAAAAAAGTCTTGTGGATGGATAGTGATAATGGCAAAACAACAACATGAAGATAATGCCACTGACTAAACTACCTTAAAAATTCTTAAAATGGTGAATTTTATGTTACGCATATTTTACCAAAATAGCAAAATTAATTTTAAAAAATAAAACTACTAGGAAAATGTGGGAAAATTCCTTGATAGACTTGGATAAGATTAGAGAAGAAGGCCTTTATCTTTAAACTGTGACTCAGAATCCAGAGATGTTTATCACAGAATTGTTGATAATAAATAAAATTGGAAACAACTCCACAATCCATTGATTTGAGAGTGAGAGATAAACTATACTATACACAGAAGAGCATCCATTAAAAACAATGATGTATAACTATACTGATATTTAAAATGCTCATAAAATATTACTGAGTAGAAAGCATTATATCATAAAATAGCAAGTATAAAATGATATCTTTTATATAAAATACGTGTGTGTGTGTGTGTGTGCACCTAAAGAGATACTTGGAAGGATAGTCTACAAAATGTTAAAGTGGTTATCTTGGGCTGTTTGTTAATGCTTTATTCTTTGCACTGTTCTACACTGACATTTTTTCAACAAGCTTGTATTATGTTTATAAAAATAATAAAGCCATTTTCCACTCATACTAAAATACTAAAAGAAGTAGGTATCTACTACCATATATTTTCCTTGATCCCTCCTAGCTATAGAGATTCATTAATGCCATGTATGCCCAAATGACCAGCAAGGACTGTGTGTGTATGTGTGTGTACACACCAAGTTAACCCTCAGGAAAGATGGACTCACTGACACTTGAGCTCCCAAGTCTCTCCTTCATAAAGGTTACAAGTCAGATTTCATGAAAGGAGGAGAGGTGAATCTGAATGGCTTAAAGCTAAACCTCCATCAGTCTGCACCTTATAAAAGTTCCCGTGACAGCATTACTCACAGATTCCAAAAGCGCTGTCATACGAACAGCATAGTATGTTCAGTATGTCGCACAAACAGGTGAAGATGCTGTGCTCTGGAAAACCGTCAGATGACCCCAAAGTGCCTTTAGTGAAGACAATAATACTAGTGATAAAAAAAGCTTGTAAGAAGAGTAAATAAATGTGTTTGGGCACATAATGAACATGCAGGTATTTGTTAAGTTATTGAATAAATCAGATCCAAAAGAAAAGTGTTTTATGAAATGTAAGAGTGGGAAAAATGATATTCTAAACTAATAGAATTGAGATTTTGAGATAGGTGTAACTTGAGATTTTGAGATAGGTGTAACAAAGTAACAAAATAAATATTAAAATATTTTTTCTAGTCCTTTCAAAGTTTGTATATTCAAGTAAGCCATTAAAAAAAATTTTTTTTTGAGGAAACTTCTCAAAGGGGAAAAAGAGGACTCACCTTGTACCGGGGGTCATTTCATTTTGAGACAGCTAGAAAAGCAATGTGGGGTGCAGGCAGTGATCAGCGGCCCCTAATTATCTGACACTCTCATCCTCTCCCTGCTTCCTGACCCAGTAGAGCCCAGATCTCAGGACATATTAAGTGAAAGGCTGGAGGCTGGAGAGGATTCCTCCTCCCCGGGGAGCCCAGAATTAGTATGGCTATGGAAAAAGTGACAGAGTGGAAAAAGCAGAAACTCTTACTGGCTGGCTTACAGACTAGTCATCGCCAAGGTCACAGAGTGAATGAAAATCCCTTCAGCAGCCTTTCCCCCAGAGTGGGGCAGGGTCTGGTTCTCAGGGAAACGACATGTCCCTCGGGCAGGTATAGAAGACTGGATTCACCAGATTCTTACTCCTTGTTCATACAAGGGCAGAAGTTCCTTGGCATATCTTGAATATTACTCATTGCAAGCAATGAAAAATTACTCCCAATTACTTTCATGCTGATTTTAAAAGCCTTTAATATAATTAGACATGACATAATTGGAGCAGTTGGAAGAACGGGACAGGTGAAAAATGTAGGAATACAGGACTTCCTTGGTGGTCTAGTGGTTAAAAATCCACTTGCCAATGCAAGGGACAAGAGTTTGATTCCTGGTTGGGAAGCTTCCACGTACTGCAGGGCAACTGGGCCTGTGTGTCACAACTACTGTGCCTGGATGTAGAGCTCTCGAGCCACAGCTACTGAAGTCTGCACAACTAGAGCCCATCCTCCCCTCAAGAGAAGCCATTGCAATAAGAAGCCCAAGCACCCAAACCAGAGAGTACCCCTGCTCAATGCAACTAGGGAAAGTCCACACATAGCAACGAAGACCCAGAGCAGCAAAAAATATATAAATAAATAAATTAAAACTATGGGGGAAAAAAAGAACAGAGGAATAAACTTTCTCAATAGGGTGTTAACTAGCCACTCAGAAAGCAGACTAAAAATACACACACACACACACAAACTACTGTCTAGATTGAGCAATTTGAGTAAGTTACAGACAATATAACACCAGGGATGACGTATGTGTGGGATCTTTGTCCTTAACCCCAGAAGTGGCAGTCTAGGGCCTCTAACATATGAGAGGACAGAGTTAGAGGCAAACAGTGGTAAAGGGATTATTAGCCCACCACAGTGGTATGATATTTACTTTAAACTGAAAACATCTGATCAACAGCAACAGCAAGAAACACTTTCAAAACTTAAGCAGAGTGTCCAGAAAATACAGCTGCCATTGACAACCCCCTTCCCCGCAAGGGAGTTTCAAAATTGAGGAAAGACTGAGCCTTAGCACTAGGAAGTCCACAGTTTCAGCTGTCCCTTAGCATGGAAAAGTTCAATAAAACCTTTCACATTTTCTTTCCCACTGAAGCCCTAAACAGCCTCTCTTTTTGTCAAGTTGGTATATAAATCTTTACTTCTAGCTATTCCGCAAGTTACTCATTATTAAGTACTCCCTCGGGTGAATATAAATAAACCTTGTCTTTTCTCCTCTTAAGCTACTGTCAGTTAATTTGCAGGCTCCTGACTATAAATCTAAGTGGGTAGAAGAAATCTTTTCCTCCCAAAGGCAGTAACCTTATCAGGAGTCACAGAAGACGTAGATGGAAACCAAGTAGCAGGCAATAAAGTTCACCAAGACAGGGAATTCCCTGACAGTCCAGTGTTAGGAGTCAGTGCTTTCACTTTCAGGGCCAGGGTTTGGTCCCTGGTCAGGAATTGCTGCTGCTGCTGCTAAGTCGCTTCAGTCATGTCTGACTCTGTGCAACCCCATAGACGGTAGCCCACCAGGCTCCTCTGTCCCTGGGATTCTCCAGGCAAGAACACTGGAGTGGGTCGCCATTTCCTTCTCCAATG
>NW_011489342.1:446938-458145 GCF_000754665.1 Bison bison bison | reverse complement strand
TCATCTCCAAGCCTGTGTGACCCTATGGACAGCAGCCCACGAGGCTCCTCTGTCCACAGGATTCTCTAGATAAGAATACTGGAGCGGGCTGCCATTTCCTTCTCCAATGCATGCACACATGCTAAGTCACTTCAGTCGTGTCCAAGCCTGTGCAGTCCTATGGACAGCAGCCCACCAGGCTCCTCTGTCCACAGGATTCTCTAGGTAAGAATACTGGAATGGGTTGCCATTTCCTTCTCCAACTAAGATCCCACAAGTCACCAGGCATAGCCAAAAACAACCAACCAAACAAATTCAGCAAGACAGTGTTTCAAGACCATCATCTGACAAATACTGGTTGCAGTCTGAAACCAATTCTTGCAGGATACATCTTTTCCAAATGTTAAAACAGCAGTACAAAAAAAGGGGTGAGGAGATAACAACTGAAAATTGAAAAAGCCCCAACAATTTTAATACACAAAT
Source organism: Bison bison bison (assembly GCF_000754665.1). Classification (NCBI taxonomy): domain Eukaryota; kingdom Metazoa; phylum Chordata; class Mammalia; order Artiodactyla; family Bovidae; genus Bison; species Bison bison. The sequence continues at coordinate 457,683 of NW_011489342.1, read as the reverse complement.
TATTAACCAAAAATTACCCTAATCAATAATGTCAAAGTCTCTCTCCATCCAGAGAAATTTCTGACAAAAGCTAGGAGCCTCAGACAACCTATTTCTGATGATTACACAATAGGTAGTTGTGACAGGTAGTTGTGGAAGGTTTTTTTTGTTTATTTGGTTATTGGTTTATTCTGAGCAGGTCAGGAAGCAACAGTTAGAACTGGATATGGAACAAAAGACTGGTTCCAAATATTGTCACCCTGCTTATTTAACTCCTATGCAGAGTACATCATGAGAAACGCTGGGCTGGAAGAAGCACAAGCTGGAATCAAGATTGCTGGGAGAAATATCAGTAACCTCAGATATGCAGATGACACCACCCTTATGGCAGAAAGTGAGGAGGAACTAAAAAGCCTCTTGATCAAAGTGAAAGAGGAGAGTGAAAAAGTTGGCTTAAAGCTCAACATTCAGAAAACGAAGATCATGGCATCTGGTCCCATCACTTCATGGGAAATAGATGGGGAAACAGTGTCAGACTTTATTTTTTGGGGCTCCAAAATCACTGCAGATGGTGACTGCAGCCATGAAATTAAAAGATGCTTACTCCTTGAAAGGAAAGTTATGACCAACCTAGATAGCATATTCAAAAGCAGAGACATTACTTTGCCAACAAAGGTCCATCTAGTCAAGGCTATGGTTTTTCCTGTGGTCATGTATGGATGTGAGAGTTGGACTGTGAAGAAAGATGAGCACTGAAGAATTGATGCTTTTGAACTGTGGTGTTGGAGAAGACTCTTGAGAGTCCCTTGGACTGCAAGGAGATCCAACCAGTCCATCCTAAAGGAGATCAGTCCTAGGTGTTCGTTGGAAGAACTGATGCTGAAGCTGAAACTCCAATACTTTGGCCACCTCATATGAAGAGTTGACTCATTGGAAAAGACTCTGATGCTGGGAGAGATTGGGGGCAGGAGGAGAAGGAGACGACAGAGGATGAGATGGTTGGATGGCCTCTCTGACTTGATGGACATGAGTTTGGGTAAACTCCGGGAGTTGGTGATGGACAGGAAGGCCTGGCATGCTGTGATTCATGGGGTCGCAAAGAGTTGGACACGACTGAGCAACTGAACTGAACTGAACTGAGATAACCTTTTATTAAAAGTGAATCAACCTCATCCTTACTTTCTACCAGTGAATGGGGTCACAAAGTTCTAACAAACAAGCCTACAAACACCATGCTTAATATAAGCCAGATCCCGCCTCAGGTTTTGATACCATATCTTCACAACAGTATCATAAGACAAGAGTTAGGAAACTAACACCATCCTCAGTGAGACAAATCTCAGGACCTCAGAGCTTTTAATGTAGATAAGGGGAAACATCTGGCCTTACTGGCCTGACTCTCCCAAGTCTAACTTTCCCCTTAAAATTTTTGGCTTTAAGTATCATCACAGTAATATCCAAGGTGACTGTTTCTTCCTTAATCTGATATCTCCCTCCCAGAACCAATGTACCTTCCTTGGTTTCCCTGAGTATAGCTCAGAGAATACAAAGCTTTCAAAGAGTATTACTAAATATTAGTAAACTGAAGGACTGGAAAATGGGAAATAAACCCACTTAAGACAAGTAGTATAGAGAAACAGATAAGAATCCCAGAATTCAACTATTTAGGTTTAAATTCTGGCCGTCATTTTTTAGCTGTGTGACTTGACCTCTCTGTGCCTTGATATCTTCATCTGTAAAATGATAACTAAATGACCCATCCCACCATCTTGTAAAATAACATCTGGTACATAGCACACAAATATATATTCAGTTTGGCTTATAAAGGAAAGGTTTTAGTTTGCAGCACAGCTACTTTTCTCCCAGATTCACAAGTTCTGTGCTGTTCTACCCAATACCTGGAGAAATCCAATCTATTCCAAGCAAGGGCTACCCAGACTCACAGGTAAACGCAACTCATCTCATTTTTAAAGATGATAAAACTCAGCCTTATCTGCAATTTCAACTATCTAAACTCACCACACTTCAAAGATTCAAGTTCTTTTTTTTTAAGAGCAAAGGATAGAAATTGAATAACTTTGTGTAAGTATCCTTAGGTGATATAACACTCAGAATGTCATCTTTAATTTGAAATTTTCTTTATGAAAGAAAAGAATGGAAAAAAAGAATCTCATTTTCTTTATGAAAGGAAGGAATGGAAAAAAAGAAACTCATTCAATCAAAAAGTTAAAGCTAATAGTATTCCCAGGATGTATTCATCAAGTCTAGAACAGAAATTAATTCAATGAAAATTCCTAGAAATTAGCTTTCAGGAATTATGCAATATACAAATCTACTGTTCATATCACCAGAGGTATGATGAAAAATATGTGAATATTCTTCCATAGGCATATATAGTTGTAATTTAACTGATATCACACACATATATAATCTAACATTGAATCATTTCAGAAACAATTCATGTTTCATCCAATGTAACTGTGATAGACTATAAGATCATATAAAAAAATTTGGATCCTACACATTAGAAAATATTAAGCCTCCAGATGCTTGAATAATACCTTACATTTGTATAGTACTTACAGTTTACAAGTTGATTTTATCTCCATAGTTTCCTTTGAGCTTCATGGCATAGGAGATGGCACTACAACTCTATTTGTACTCATTTTAAAAGAGCAGATAGCACAGGTTTAGGAAATAGAGGTCTCCTGCCCTAGGAGGCGGAGAAGGCGATGGCACCCCACTCCAGTACTCTTGCCTGGAGAATCCCATGGATGGAGGAGCCTGGTAGGCTGCAGTCCATGGGGTCACGAAGAGTCGGACATGACTGAGCAACTTCCTTTTCACTTTTCACTTTCATGCGTTGGAGAAGGAAATGGCAACCCACTCCAGTGTTCTTGCCTGGAGAATCCCAGGGACAGGAGAACCTGGTGGACTGCCATCTGTGGGGTCGCACAGAGTCAGACATGCCTGAAGCAAGTTAGCAGCAGCAGCAGCAGCCCTAGGAGGCAAAGCTGAGCAAGACCTAGGTACCCTGACTCCAAATCTGGTTCTCTTTCCACTAACACCACAAAAATATCCTATAAATGGAAAAACTAACATATTTTATAATGATAAATCCATGCAAGGGCAATGTGCATGTGTATTCTTTTAATTTTTGTTTTAAAAAGCTGTTTGAGTGAAATAATAACAAATAAAAGCCATAAACTCAAGAAAATTCTCAAGGGAACAAGGATACATATATCCTGGCCTCTCATGAGTCAAAGTGTGAGTCAATTCCTTGCTCCACTTTTTCTCTTTAGAGGAACTAATATTGCCCACTAAATCTAATGAGTCCTTCTTGAAAACTCAATGGACAATAGCAATGAGCATCACAACCTTGCTTGGGATGAAAGTGAGGATTTATGTATGAGACCAAAAGACCAGCTGATGTATTTAGTAACCTTTCTAGTGTGATTTTTTTTTTTATTACATGTACCAACTAAGGACTTTTCCTCCCACTTACACAAAAACAGGACCTACCCTATGAAATGGATCTTTGAATATCTTAAACCCAAAACTGAAAAGTTTTACAACTCCCTTCAGTTTCAGCTGAAAAGTTTTAGAGATCTTGTTCAGGTATAGCACTCAGTACTTCTACATACACTGTGTCTGGTTAGGTTTTCTAGCCACCTAGTGAGAAATGTCTTGGTATCATCTCTATGTCACAGATAATAAAACTGAGGCACAAGGAGAGTATCCTGCCCACGATCACAATGAAAGCAGGTGATGGAGATTCAGACCCACCACCAACTCCAAATCTCATGTGCTCTCTTCACCTCTCTCTTTACCCTTAAAATGTCCTCCTCCAACCACACACCCCACGTCCCTTCAGCAGACACAGGTTTCCTTTTTCACACATGGATAAGTCCTGGACAAGCAGGAATCTCCTGTCCTTCTCCCCGTTCCCCTGGGAGAAAGGTACACCTCCTTTCCAAAACAACAAGGACGATGTCTCCCCGCGGTGCGGACGCCAGTGCAAAGACGGGGAAAGGGACCCTTAGCGGGTTAACTGCCTTGCCAGCTACTGTTTAAACGCCTGTGAAAGATGATCCTTCTGAAATAAATCCTTATTGAAATGAGTCAGAAATGAGTCTTAACTTGTGAAAGTTAATGGGCAATTTTTATGGGCAAGAGATTCTGGGCAAGTTATGAGCAAGAGAACAAAAAAGCCGAAATCCTGTTGAGAGACAGAGCTTTCTCTTCTCCCTTTGAAGTTAAAAAGGGCAGCTTTAGGTCTCCACGGAGCGGCTCCCCGCGATCCTTACAGAAAGAAAGAAACTTACCCGCAGCGCTGGGGCTTCGAGACAGCTGAGACTGAGGCATACTCTCGTCACTGTTCAGCACCGGGGACAGCTCCGGACTCGCCAACTTCGCGCGCGCCTCTGGGCTTGGCGCTACCCGCTGAGCCTCCCAGGCTGCCGGCCGGGTGGCCGCCTCTCCACGCCCGGGTCCAAGCCTCCCGGTCTTGTGCAGCGCGAAACGGTCTTCGCGAGCAGCGGGGTCAGCCGGAGGCGCCTCGGGCTGGGGTGGCGGCGACGAGCCCAACTGCACCACAGCGTTGCGGGACCGGGACCGCGCCAGCGCTGAGGAGACGGAACCCATCTCAGGGGGCCGGGCTGGGCCCAGATGAGCGGCCAAGACTCCCGGTGGGACCCACACCCCTTGCCTGCCAAAGGTTTACTCTCTTCTCGCGCCGGGGCACCTCCAGCCTCTGCTCCGCCTCTGACTCCGCGGGTGGCAGTCCCTCCTCAGCGCGGGAGAGAAGGAGGAGGCAGCAGGGAGGGCTGCGTACCCACCCCAGGTGGACTGAGGAGGACCCAGGCGGTGTCTGCGCCTGTCTGATGATCCAGGGTGGATGACGACACTTGGAGGGGTCCGTGTGCAGAGGTTGCCCCGAGACTTTACTGGGGATTGGAGGGGAGAAAGGAGAGTGGCATTAAAGGAGGCAGACTTTCTTCCTCTACTTTCTGTACTTTGGTCACCTGGGGCCAAAGGACTGGCACCTTCTTCCCGCTCCTGTCGACACTTCTGGGCTGCCACTGTCCCTGGGGAGGATGAAAGGTTTAGCCAAGGCAGAGGAGGAGCCTACATTTGTTTTCTTCTCTTCTCTTCTTAGGGCTAACACCACTACTCTTCCAGGCTGTGCTTTCCTGCAAAGCCAGGCTTGGCTCCTGGCTGTCCCTGAGGAAGGCGTGGCAATCCCCTTCCCAGCATTCCTCCTCCCCATGCCCTCATCCTGGAGGGGGACTGAGGCCAGAGAGGGAAGCCATGGTGTAAGGGGAAGCAACTCTGCTGGTTCTCCTCAGGAAAGCGGGGAGGCAGTCACCAGCCAATCCGCAGGGTTTCCATGAAGGGAACCCAGAGCAATCAGGGACCCTATTAATGGGCCTGCCCTGCTGGCCCCCTCCCTTTTCTGACTGCAGTGGAAAGGTGGTGACACCTAACTTGGATCCAGAAGCAGGAAGAGCAACCTGGGATTAAGTTTCAACTAAAGAGCCTCTTGATGAGGGTGAAAGATGAGAATGAAAAAGGCAGCTTAAAAATCAACATTAAAGAAAAACTAATTAAAATAAATTAATTACTTTTTAAAAAACTCAAATCATGGCATCTGGTCCCATCACTTCATGGGTAAAAGGTGGAAGCAGTGACAGATTTCCTCTTCTTGGGCTCTAAAATCACTGTGGATGATGACTACAGCTGTGAAATTAGAAGATAATTGCTTCTTGGCAGGAAAGCTATGACACATCTGGTCAGTGTGTTAAAAAGTAAAGACATCACTTTGTTGACAACGGTCTGTATAGTCAAGGCTATGGTCTTTCCAGTAGTCATGTACAGATGTGACAGCTGGACCATAAAAAAGGCAGAATGCCAAAGAATTGATGCTTTCAAATTGTGGTGCTGGAGAAGACTCTTGAGAGTTCCCTGGACAACAAGGAGATCAATCCAGTCAATTCTAAAGGAGATGAATCCTGAATATTGACTGGAAGGACTGATGCTGAAACTGAAGTTCCAATACTTTGGCTGCTGCTGCTGCTACTGCTGCTAAGTCGCTTCAGTCGTGTCCGACTCTGTGCGACCCCATAGACGGCAGCCCACCAGGCTCCCCCATCCCTGGGATTCTCCAGGCAAGAACACTGGAGTGGGTTGCCATTTCCTTCTCCAATGCAGGAAAGTGAAAAGTGAAAGGGAAGTTGCTCAGTCGTGTCTGACTCTGCGACCCCATGGACTGCAGGCACCAGGCTCTTCCGTCCATGGGATTTTCCAGGCAAGAGTACTGGAGTGGGATGCCATTGCCTTCTCCAAATACTTTGGCTACCTGATACAAATAGCTGACTCATCGGAAAAGACCCTGATGCTGGGAAAGATTGAAGGCAGAAGGAGAAGAGGGTGACAGAAGATGTGATGTTTGGATGGCATCACCAATTCAATGGACATGAACTTGGGCAAAATCTGGGAGATGATGAAGAACAGGGAAGCCTGACGTGCTGCACTCCATGGAGTCACAAAGAGTTAAACATGACTTGGTAATCGAACAACAATACTTCTGAATGGAATGGTAAAGAGCCACCCTAAGTTCTCAGCCACCCCCTCAACCCCGCCGCTGCCTGCCATACTGGCTGACCCACACCTTTCCCCAGAACACACACACACCCTCTCCAAGAGGGAGACATAGCTCAACTAAGAGTTTGACTGTTGATGCTGCTGTTGATAATCAGATTCTCCCCAGTTCTCCTCCAAGTGGGAAGTGGTAAGCCTGGAAAATTTAAAACAATCTTGTCTTTTAAAAAAGGACCACATATGGTGAGCTAGAGCTTGGTTAAAGAGGGAGTTGTTAGAGAATATGCCAGCTGTAGGTGATCTCATTCTCAAACCCTTGCCTTTCCTTTTTCAGGCCACTGACCTCTTCAATCAAGGGCAGGAGTGCTCCCATCCAGCCAGACTTCCACCAGTGGGTGCTCAGCAGAGTGCACATTGAAGGGCCTTGGAAAAATCTGACTCACCCCTCAGCATCCTTCGAGGATGTCACAAATTGATTGACCTTGGATCCTGGGAGTTTTACCACTGACAGTGTTGAATATTACCTGAAAGAGTGATGATGGAGAAATCCCCCATCCTTTCATGTCCTGGAAAACAGCTTACAACCAAAAAATCACCCTTTCCCAGATGACTTAGCTAACACTCAAGAATGTCCCTTTGCTTACTTATGACAAGGGTAAACAGTGACCCTACAAATTCCCATTCATTGCTTCATAAATGATTAGCTGAACTGTTTCATCTCCACTGATCAATCAAACCAAATGCTTGTTAAACAAACTGTGGTTAAGCTCCTCTCCTTCTTCCAGGGCTCTGCACTGTGGCCCAGTCTCAGCCTGAACCAGCATACAGCCCCTCCTGAGAACTGAATTGGACATTCAAATTTGAATTTCATACAATTTTCACTTGTCACAAAATATTATTCTTGTATAAGAATATCAAAAAATATTCTTGATTTTTCCCCAACCATTAAAAAAAAGTAAAAATCATTCTTAGCTCTAGGAACAAAAACAGTAGCAGACTAGATCTGATCAGTGAACTATCACTTGCCAACCCCTGCTCTGGAAATCCTGATGAAAAACTTTATTGTAGGGAGGAAGAAAGTCTCCCTGGTAAAATTTTAGGATCTGTGTGATTGGGAAAGCAAAGTAAATTTACCATTGCTGAGATTTGTTTGGGGATAAGATATTAAATTTATTTTTAAATTTCAAATACCATTTTTAAAGGGCTTGAGATTTTTTTTTTCCTTCAAAAGAAGCATGGGTTCCCATAGGTTACAAAACACTCCTCACCACATTCACCAATGTGGCCACTACAAAAAAAAAAAAAAAAAAAAAAAATATATATATATAGTATCTTATACTATATTCTTGTATTGGCATGGATATGAAAAAAAATTAGAACTCTGTGCACTGTTGATAACAATATAAAATGGCCCAGCTGCTATGGAAAATACTGTAGTAGTTTCTCAAAAAGTTAAACATAGAATTATCATATGATCCAGCAATACCAATTCTGGATATGTACTCAAAAGAATTGAAAACAGAATCTCAGGAAGATTTCCCTATGCCCAGCAGCATTATTCACAATAGCCAAAAGTCCAACCCAAATGTCCATCAATAGATGAATGGATAAAGAAAATGTGCTAAACACATTCAGTGAGATATTATTCGGTCTTGAAAAAGAAGGAAATTCTGTCACATGCTATCATATGGATGAACCTTTAGGACATTTGCTGAATGAAACAAGTCAGTCACAAAAGACAAATACTGTATAATTTCACTTTTATGAAGTACCTAGAGTTGTCAAGCTATCAGAAACAGAAAGTAGAATGGTAATTACCAGGAGCTGGGGGGAAAAAGAGATGGGGAGTTCTTTAATGGGTGTGCTGCTGCTGCTGCTAAGTCGTTTCAGTCGTGTCCGACTCTGTGCGACCCCATAGACAGCAGCCCACCAGGCTTCCCCATCTGTGGGATTCTCCAGGCAAGAACCCTGGAGTGGGTTGCCATTTCCTTCTCCAATGCATGAAAGTGAAAAGTGAAAGTGAATTCGCTCAGTCGTATCCAGCTCTTAGCGACCCAATGGACTGCTGCCCACCAGGCTCCTCTATCCATAGGATTTTCCAGGCAAGAGTACTGGAGTGGGGTGCCATTGCCTTTTCCATTAATGTTTTGCAAGAAGAAAAAGTTATGGAGATTTGTTGTACAACAATGCAAATTTATGTAATACCACTGACTTGTACACTTGTAAATTATTATGATGGTAAATTTTATGCTATTTGTATTCAACCACAATTTTTTAATCCAGTTATTTAAAAGATTCCCTAAAGCAACACAGAATGAACCTGTGCTGCCTCTAGGTGATAAAATTATATCTGAAGATACCTATTGTGCTCCCACCAATCTTCTCTTTTCCAAGCCAACTGTTGGCTTTATCAGTTCATCCCCATATGACAGGCTGCTCTGGCCCTTTGTTCTCCTTCATTGTGCTTCTTTTAATACTCTCCAGTTGTTGTTTAAAGTTGAATTCCCTTAAAGTTGGATTCCAAGACAGAAGACCATGATCCAGGGGTGGTCTAATCAGGAAAGAATGAGTATCTTGAAAGTGTTCCTCCCTATAATCCAGCAGACCCTGCCTTCCATCCATTTGCTTAGAGAATGTCATCTACAAAAACCCCAGGGCTGTTTTGTGGACGCTACTTTCCCCATATGTTTCTATGTTACTTAATTTCATGTTTTGCCTCAGCTGTGTTAAATTAAACTGAACCACTTCAAAGAAGCAAAGAATGGGGGGAAAAAAATTAGATTTCTTGGTCTAAGTAAAAAGAAAAAAAAGACCAAATTTGAAAGTCACATAAATCTCCCTTCCCAGTTTTTTCAACTGTTCTTCTCATGATAAATTTCAACAACTAAGCTTTCTTAGATGAAGACCGAGACAAAAATATCACACACGTGACAAATCAGTCTGGTTGAGTGTGCCTGCATTTGACTGGTAGTGGCTGCCTGCGGCACTGCGCTCAGCAGAACCTGAAGCCATGTGAAGGCAAAGCAGGGAAGACGCAGGGATCTGTCCAAGACAGAAGCAGGAAGAGAGAGGCAAGCATGCCACTGATTTCCCAGCAAGGCCCCGTGGGTTTTATTGTGGGTGAATTTCTGCCAAAGGTCCTGTGATTGAAATCTAAAGGCTATTAGCAAGAGTGCTTCAGTTGCTCTTAACTGTCATTACACTATAGCAGGAAATAAAGCTAGGAAAGGAAACCTAATATCTGTAATTCCCTCAGACTTTAAAAGACATCTGCTCGTATTGGGCTGATTATTCTGTTTTGTCCCTTCCCACCCAGTTTTGAGCAAGTGTCTGAAACAAAAACAACAAACATAATTCATGATGTTGTTTTTAATTATAGAGAATATAAAACATATGTATGTAAAAATATTCTTTCAATTGTATATGAAATTTGTATGTGGGTTGTGTGTATGTGTGTATCAACCTATGCTCACTAAGGTAGAAAGACATATACATTATCAGTTCACTTGCTTAGTCATGTCCCACTCTGCGACCCCAGAGACTACAGTACACCAGGTTTCCCTGTCCATCACCAACTCCTGGAGCTTGCTCAAACTCATGTCCATAGAGTCGGTGATGCTATCCAACCATCTCATCCTCTGTCGTTCCCTTCTCCTCCCACCTTCAATCTTTCCCAGCATCAGGGTCTTTTCAAATGAGACACTTCTTTGCATCAAGTGGCCAAAGTATTGGAATTTCAGCTTCAACATCAGTCCTTCCAGTGAATATTCAGGACTGATTTCCTTTAGGATGAACTGGTTGGATCTCCTTGCAGTCCAAGGGACTCTCAAAAGAGTCTTCTCCAAGTTCAAAAGCATCAATTCTTCAGTGTTCAGCTTTCTTTATAGTCCACCTCTCACATCTACACATGAACACTGGAAAAACCATAGCCTTGACTAGATAGACCTTTGTTGGCAATGTCTCTGCTTTTTAATATGCTGTCTAGCTTGGTCATACCTTTACTTCCAAGTAGCAAGCGTCTTTTAATTTCATGGCTAGTCACCATCTGCAGTGATTTTGGAGCCCCCAAAAATAAAGTCTCTCACTGTTTCCATTGTTTCCCCATCTATTTGCCATGAAGTGATGGGACCAGATGCCATGATCTTAGTTTTCTGAATGTTGAGTTT
>NW_011489342.1:442921-446838 GCF_000754665.1 Bison bison bison | reverse complement strand
TTTCAATGCCATTCTCCCAAATCATTCCACCCTCTCCCTCTCCCACAGAGTCCAAAAGACTGTTCTATTCATCAGTGTCTCTTTTGCTGTCTCGTACACAGGGTTATTGTTACCATCTTTCTAAATTCCATATATATGCGTTAGTATACTGTATTGGTGTTTTTTTTTTCTGGCTTACTTCACTCTGTATAATAGGCTCCAGTTTCATCCACCTCATTAGAACTGATTCAAATGTATTCTTTCACTTTCATCAAGAGGCTCTTTAGTTCTTCTTCACTTTCTGCCATAAGGGTGGTGTCACCTGTGTATCTGAGATTATTGATATTTCTCCCAGCAATCTTGATTCCAGCTTGTGCTTCCTCCAGCCCAGCGTTTCTCATGATGTACTCTGCATACGTTAAATAAGCAGGGTGACAGTATACAGTCTTGATGTACTCCTTTCCTGATTTGGAACCAGTCTGTTGTTCCATGTCCAGTTCTAACTGTTGCTTCCTGACCTGCACACAGATTTCTCAGGAGGAAGGTCAGGTGGTCTGCTATTCCCATCTCTTGAAGAATTTTCCACACTTTGTTGTGATCCACACAGTCAAAGGCTTTGGTATAATTAATAAAACAGAAGTAGATGTTTTTCTGGAGAAGGCAATGGCAACCCACTCCAGTACTCTTGCCTGGAAAATCCCATGGACAGAGGAGCCTGGTAGGCTGCAGCCCATGGGGTCACTAAGAGTCAGACACGACTGAGTGGCTTCACTTTCACTTTTCACTTTCATGTATTGGAGAAGGAAATGGCAACCCATTCCAGTGTTCTTGCCTGAAAAATCCCAGAGATGGGGGAGCCTGGTGGGCTGCTGTCTGTGGGGTTGCACAGAGTCGGACACAACTGAAGTTACTTAGCAGCAGATGTTTTTCTGGAACTCTCTTGCTTTTTCGATGATCCATTGGATGTTGGCAACTTGATCTCTGATTCCTCTGCCTTTTCTAAATCCAGCTTGAGTATCTGGAAGTTCACGGTTCATGTACTGTTGAAGCCTGGCTTGGAGAATTTTGAGCATTACTTTGCTAGCATGTGAGATGAGTGCAATTGTACAGTAGTTTGAACATTCTTTGGCATTCCCTTTCTTTGGGATTGGAATGAAAACTGACCTTTCCCAGTCCTGTGGTCACTGCTGAGTTTTCCAAATTTAGTAGCATATTGAGTGTAGCACTTTCACAGCATCATCTTTTAGGATTTGAAATAGCTTTGCTGGAATTCCATTACCTACACTAGCTTTGTTCATAGTGATGCTTCGTAAGGCCCACTTGACTTCACATTCTAGGATGTCTGGCTCTAGGTGAGTGATCACACCATCATATACATTATACCATATACCATATACAAGGACATATAAAATCACAGCAGAAATACATAGGAAAAGGAACAACTAATCACAATATCTTCTGTATTGCCAGCTGTTATATTTAAACACACTCAGTGTATTTTTATGTTAAGAGGCAAACAATGGTCCCTGAGCCAAATCTGGTCTGTTGCCTGTTTTTATACAGTCTTGAGCTAAGAATATTTTTTACAAAGATCCTTAGTTAGGAAACGGTTTTTACAATTGTCCTCCTGTCAAGACAATATTCTCAAAGCTTACCGATCAAAATGATAAATCCATGAGATTTCTTTACTTTCTCTTTTTGAAAATTTAAGTTCTGCCATTTTTTTTAAGTGAAATCTTTGAGTCACTGTTGCTTCTACTCTCGCAAACCAGAAAATTGGAAGAAAAAACAAAAAAAAACCTCTATAAAAATTAGACTAAGCTAAGATATACCAGCTTCCCAAAACCAGTCTGTTGACTTTTTTTTAGAAGCACATTCTTGAATATTGAATGGCATCAGCCAATTAGCAATTGTTCTGCCCCTCTGTCCCAACCCTACTTTCCTACCTGGAGCCCTGCTTCTCCCTCCTGATTGTTCTTAGGGCTGCTCCCCTCCTCTGTCCTTCTGGAGCTCACAAATTCCACTGGGCTCACTGAGGTTTATCAATGGCAGTCACCACTTTTACATCATTCTATAGGCCAGAGCAACTCGCACAGCCAAACCCAAGTCAAGAAGGCAGGGAATGGTCTTTTAATACAGTATTCATATAAAGCAACAAATAATGACGTTATGGGGGAAGAGAAGGCAGGGAAGTAGGCCCAACCCAAAGGGAGGACTAAAGAACTGGGACCAAAGACAATCTACTCACAGCATCTGTTTCTGCCTCTGAACACTGGTGTAAAAGCATAAGCAAGCTCATGTCTCCTGTCCTGCAGCTCCAGCCTCGAGGCTCCTCAAACTCATTAGTAAAACAGAGCATAGTAGCAAACTGAGTTTGGGAATAGACAGATTTGGGTTTGTTACCTAGTTCTCATCATGTATACCACTGAAACCTTGGGCAAGTTACTTAACCTTTCTCTGACCCTCATTGGTTTCATCTGTAGAAGAGAGATAATAATTGTCTTCTTTATATGTAAAACATGACATGTTTTACCAATTAGGGTATGACAGGAAGGAGGAAGCATCCCCAAACTGGACAATATAAGTGATAAACAAAAGGTCTCCTATGGCTGATTCATGTTGAGGTTTGACAGAAAACAACAAAACTCTGTAAAGAAATTATCTTTCAATAAAATAAATAAATATTTTTTTTTTAAAAAGGGTCTCATCTACAAAGGTGTGGGTAGAGTATAGAAAAACCAAGAAGAGGGAATGGTTAGGCAGACCAGTGGTTAGACTCTGCACTTCCACCGCAGGAGGCACAGGTTCAATCCCCAGGAGGGGCACTAAGATCCTGCATGCAATGCAGTGAGGCCAAAAAAAGAAAAACCAAAAAGGGAGAGCATAGTATCCCAGGATCAGCAAAGGCAGGAGACAGACCACTCAGAGGCCTGAGAGTCAGGGGAGGGAACAGCCACTCAACCCCAGAGCTGCGGTCAATCTGGACTGAGTCTGAGGAGAATACCCCCACCTCCTCCTCTTCCTTCACCCTCCCTCCTACCAACGTCTCCCACTGATCAAACCTAATGGGAAGCCAGAAGACAAAAGCCTGTTGATGCAGTGAAGACAGGACAGCCTCCTAAACTAGGCTTGGCCACTTTAATAAAAATACAGGAGCCCAGATATGTTTAAATTTCAAATAAACAAGAAATACCTTTCTACTACAAGTATGTCCCAAATATTGCATAAGACATACTTACACTCAAAAACTGTTTACTAAACTTCAGATTCAAATTTAACTAGGCCTCCTGTATTTCATTTACATCCCAGGGTACAGCACAGGATAAAGAAGAGTGATGATGCCAAGTCCAGCTGCTTTGACCGCTGCATGGGTCACTGCAGCCTTATCACTCACCTTGCCTGGTCCAAGGATTGGCAACTTCATCATGTCCAGTTCTGGTGACTATGAGATCCTTTACTGAGATGGCTGGAGGCTGTAAGCTGACAAGGGATCACTATGAGAGCTGAGACCGGGAGAGGGCCACCTACACCTACGTGCTGGGCTGCCATGGCTTTGGTGCGTGGCCAGATGGCTCAGATAGAACCACCAACTCCCTGAGCAGCTTCCACAACCAGCGTGGAGGCTGTGGACAACTACTTCTGCAAAGTGCACCACTTCCAGTACACTTGTGCATGCACCAAGGCACTGAGCCTCGTGGTTCATAGTCATGGCAGCCACGTGACAAGCGTGCAGTTCACGCACGATGACTTGCACCTGCTCACGCTGGGCACACCTGGGCGGCAAGGCACCAGCAGCTTCCAGTAGGGGATGCTGAGCGCTAGAGGCCCGGCGTCTGCCACACCCTCTCGAACCCCCTCGATGTCCCCAGTTTCCTCTCTGGAAATCAAACCACTGCAGGGTGGCCCCGCCCTCCCCAAGTCCCTGGAGAGTGCGAACA
>NW_011489342.1:430477-442705 GCF_000754665.1 Bison bison bison | reverse complement strand
GTTGGGCCGGGCAGCCCCAGCCTGGGCCCTGACTCTAGGCGTCTGCTGAGTGAGGATAAACCAAAATCTCAAAAAGAAAAAGTGGAGGTGGCTGGGTGGGCGGGGTGTGGGCGGAGGCGCTAGGCTAGTGCAAAATAAACAGTGCTCCTGTGCCTTTTGTTGCTAATCCTATTCTACCGGTTCCCTTTTCTCCTTGTTGGTTCTGAGTTTCTCAGGGCAGCCTTTGTTTTTGTCAGTAGTAACTAGTGAAAAACACCAGGCATGGCCATGAAAAAGAAATGCCCTCCCACCTGCTTATGAGAGAAACCTCCCCAGGACAGGCCTCTCTTCCAGCTGCAGAAAGGCAAGCAGGATTCTCACCAAGTGGCCCTTGCTGGTGGCTTTTCTAACAAGAAAAGCTTGTTAGAGGCTTGTTAAAACTTTCACCTCTTAAAATCTGTAATTCTACTTTCACTTCTTGAAATACGATCTTTCTTAATAATGTATTGCCTGTGTAATGATACTGAAGTTGATATCTTTATTTTCTAGAAGGTACAAATATTTAAAAATTTTTCCTTAAGCCAGGAAAAGGTTGATGGTACTTTGCTTGTCTCCCACATGCACAAGTTAAAATCAAACTGATGCCTCTGGCTGGATGTTTCTACTTAAAAAGTTTTCACATCTGTATTAAGATTAATGTTAATTATAGTCTCATTGTGAAAATTAAATGGGCTAATCCCTGAGAAGTAGTTAACAATTACACATGATGAACTCACTCCAGACTAGCTATCAAAATTCTGAACTAAAATTTGTGTACCGGTCCATTAGAACAGAAACTCATAAAGTGGAACAAACAAAAGTAGGAGGGACATTACACACGGCCAGTATGGGGCAGGCCTAGGACCCAGCCCCGGAGGAGAGAAAAGCAAGACTGAGGAGCCTGGTCCCCAGTGCCTGTCTGGGAGTCTCCATCAAGAGAATGAAAAGCCCAGCAGGAAGGCAAAAATGGTGACCAAGAAGCTATAAGAAGCTGATATACACAAGGGCAAGCCAGCAGACCACACCTGACAATAGGAAGTTGGGGGTCGTCTCTTCTAAAATAATTTATTTGATCATAAGTTATATTATAAACTAAAACTAATTTTTAACATTCTTCAGTGTTTTTGCATCTGTTAGCTTGTATTATTATTTTACCTTCTTTGGAATATTTTAAGGAATTTCAAACAAAGTCATCTAATTAATGATTCTTCATTCAGTGTGCTTAATAACAATAATAATCATAGAGAGTCCCCCTTAAGCACTTCCTGTGAGCTGGGGGATTTGGTAAATGCAGCACTTAGCTGATTGTTCAGGGCAGGGCTTCTGATAATGTCCTAGATTCAAAGCCCAGCTCCACAATTAACAGCTGTGTGATGTTGGGAGATGATCTCACATCTCCATTTTTTCAGGTTCTTCTTCAGTGAAATGGGTGAAGATAGTAAGAAATTTGACATTGAACTCTCTCTATAAAATTCTGGCCATAGTAAATATCAACACCTGTTAGCATGTCACTTTATCATCATGTCATCATTATAACACAGCAAGGGTCAAGCTTGGATTAATCCCATTTTATGGACAAGGAAATGGTTCAGGGGGATTAATCTACCTGTCCAAGTTTATGAAGGTTCAAATCTAGGTCTTTCTGACTCAGACCCACGCATGTTCTTAACCACTGTGCTATGTCAGACTCCCACCATTTATCAAATCTGCAGCATTTTGAAAGTGACAGAGGTGGTTTAGATCTGTGTGCGTTTGCTTTGTCTATTTTTTAACATTTGAAGAACTTTTTTGCCAGTTTGGCTAACAGGCTGTTTATTCAGAATAGAAGTAGGGTCTAGCAGACGATGAAGCCATGGCTGGACAACCAAAGAACAAGTCACCAGCTCTGTTGTATGAGGAGAGGGCTGCGTCCCAACCCCCAGGGAGGTACCCAGGGGCAGCCTAACCAAAACAGGTCAAAGCAGGAGAAACAGCAATGCCCACCTGAGACCAGGGCATTTCCACTTCCTCTGGTCCCCGCAGTAACAATTAAATACAGGTGTAATTACCCAGCAACACGGAAACTGTGAGACAGAAATGTTAAATGACTTACCCTTTAGGTAAACGCTGTAGCAGGACTTGTACTAGAGCTTAAGATGTGGGGCATGGAGGAAAAGAAAGAAGGTGCAGATAGCACAACAGAGCACACTGCAGAGGGGACTGAGATGGCTGCAGGTGGAGCACTGCGTCTACACTAGTGAGCTGTGGGGAGCTCCAGGAGACTTGTCTAGGCTGAAGGGACCCCAGCCAAGCAGGACACACCCAGGTCCAACTGAGCTGGAGCTGCCTCTGGGCTCTTCCTCCAAGCAACAGGCTGCTGCTCCAGTCAGCAAATGCCATTCTCCACAGAAGGCAGGAGCGTGGATGGAGGTAAACGAAGGAGAGAGAGCTCTGTGGGGACCAGACCCCAGCGCACTGCCTAGCAACCAGAGCAAAGCCTACATGACCCCAGATCACGACCTCAATTCTGCAGCTGCCTCGGGCTGCAACTTGGAAACCCCAACTCTGCACTCTAGGTGAGGACAGTGAAGCATCTGATTTCATCTAGCCTGAAAACAAAGTGGGGGGAAAAAACTTGGGTTCTGTGTCAGCTGCGAGTATCAGGAAAACCTGACCAACAGCGGCTTGCTTAACCACAACCTTGTGGAACCGGGAGACTGGACGCTTGTCAGCGGGGGAGCTTTGCTTTCCAGACCCGTGCCCAGCTCTCAGGCACGTGGGCATCCGTCCTCCTGCCCTGTGCTTCCACGTGGCCCGAGTGAGTGAGCTTAGTGGGATAGCCCTACACTGTCAGAATCCAGCTAACCCTTCCGGGCCCTGCCTTATCTCCTTGGCCTGCCGCCTCAAGGCTTTATTGACTGCCCGGGAACGGCCAGCATTGTGCTGCTGCCACTAAGTCACTTCAGTCGTGTCTGTGCAACCCCATAGGCGGCAGCCAACAGGCTCCCCCGTCCCTGGGATCCTCCAGGCAAGAACACTGGAGTGGGTTGCCATTTCTTTCTCCAATGCATGAAAGTGAAAAATGAAAGTCAAGTCATTCAGTCGTGTCCGACTCTTCGAGACCCCATGGACTGCAGCCTACCGGGCTCCTCCGTCCATGGGATTTTCCAGGCAAGAGTACTGGAGTGGCATGCCAGTGCCTTCTCCGAGCGTTGTACTAGGTCCTGGCAACTGTGGACCAAGCAAGTTTTCTCTACTCTTGAGGAAAAAAAAAAAAAAAAAAATCCTGTTTCACCTGGGGCTTCCTTGTAATTGCAACTCTGTGTTCCTGCTTCATTCTGTAACAAAGTTTCAACCAAGAACAGGCTGTGTCAGTGGCTGCAACTGCCTCATCTCCCATCACATTTTAAGAATTTTTTTTAGTTTACAAAGAGTGTAGAAAAGTAAAACAAAAGAAACCCACAAATGTATTTATTTATCTCACCTAAGAAAATTTCTGGAGATAGGTAGTTCCAAGGGTGTTCTGCTTTTGGCCTTCTTCTCAGCATCACAAGATGGCTGCCAAAGCTCCAAGCATTGCATCCTCACATAATAACGGTCCAAGCAGGAAGAAAGAGGGCTAGTGGGAAAGGCCTTTCTCTTAGTACAGACCTCTCTTTTATTAGAGAAAAAACTTGTCCCTAGAAATCACATAGCAAATGTCCCCTGCTGTATCCCACTGGCCAGAACCAGGTCATATGCCCAGTTCCTTAAACCACTAAGGAAGGGAAATGAGATCCCATGATTAGCTTAAGCCAATCCTGATTCCTCACCTGGGGCTGGGAAATCGTGTCCCAGACAACATGGGGCTTTTCTGTATGGCACAGGGAGCTCAGCTTGGTGCTCTGTGATGAGCTAGTGGGGTGGGAGGGAGGTACAACAAGGAGGTGCTATATACACATAGCTGATTCAATTTGTTGTACAGCAGAAACTAACGCAACATCATAAAGCAACTATACCTCAGTCAGCAAAAAGAAAAGGAAAACACAGGCTTCTTTTAACAAGATTAGGCAAGCAGCAGTGGCTCTACCTCCTACTCCCAACCTACCCGGTACCCTTCCCAAGAACTCGGTCCTTGATTAATCAAACCCAAGTTCTTCTTAATGAATAGGGAGGCACTTTGTGTGAGAACCTGTGTCTGCTAATTATACCACAGAAGTTCTTCCCACGAACATTACTCATAGCACCCAGGCTCTGCTATCCTCACATCCAAAGACTTGGCAATTTTGATACATCCTAAAACAGACCAGTTCCTCAACAAATGGACTGGTCATAGATATTTCACTGAAGAGTCCTCAGAAGCAGACACAGAGGAGTGGAGAACTTCAGTGCACAGCCCTTCACCCCAACAATTCTCCCTGGAAACACCCCTCCAGACCTACTTCTGGTATCTCACCACGTCCCGTCTTTGCCCTTCCTTCACACATCCTCTGTAGAAATTGCCCTGAGCAGTCTCTTACCTCCAGCCTACTTTATCCACTCAAAGGCCCAATAGCCATTCTTGGGTTTGTAACCAAATAGTATTCCTCAAGCAAAGCATTTAAAATTATTCAGTATTAAAGATGTTGATATTGGAGAAGGAAATGGCAACCCACTCCATTGTTCTTGCCTGGAGAATCCCAGGAACGGGGGAGCCTGGTGGGCTACGGTCTATGGGGTCGCACAGAGTTGGACACGACTGGAGCAACTTAGCATAGATGTTGATAAGCAGGATGAAAGGAGAGCAAGGGATAATGGGTGGAGAGTAAGCTGAGTAATTTCTGATAGGTAATATGGTAAGGAGAGTGTTGATTCTCATATCTTCAGGCAAGTGTTTGTTTTTTAGGTCACCTAAGAGTAGCTATCTTCTGTGATTAAAATTCCTGTCTTTGTAAGATTATATATATATAATACACCCCAAATAGCAAGTCAAAGTCAGTTCTAGTTGTCATACCTTATTTTCATTAACCCTAATTTCATGTTCAAACTTTTTCTATACAAGTGTGTGTGTGTTAAATATAAAGATTAGTCAAATGGACCCAGTTCCCCAAATCTCTCAAGACCTTGCTGTGATGAAACTAACTTTACAGGCGTCTGTCTCACACAGCCAGCCAATTACTGGAATCCCTGAAGAATCTCAATGGCACCTGAGGATTTGCATGTTTCCTTTCCATCTGGTGAGATTCAGGCAGAACAGGCAGGGCATAAAGTAAATGAGGTGCTCAAAGATCCATTGACTCTAGTCAGCCATGAGCTGAGGCTGACAGCTCATGGAGGGGTGCACTTGCTACCTTACTGAAGATAGAAACCAAAGTTGAACAGAATCACTCGGGCCATTGACTGAGAAGTTTTCTTCTTCTTTGTTTTGGCTGCACCACCTGGCATGTGGGATCTTCCCCACAGGGATCCAGCCCCTGCCCCCTAATTTGGGAGCTTAGAGTCTTAACCACTGGACTGTTCTTTTTTTTAATTAAAAAAAAAAAACCCTTTTATTTTTAAGATGACTTCCCCTTTGTCCAAATGGCAATTCAGAAAAAAGGGCCAGAAGTCAATCTTGCTGAAATTAGAATCACTGATCTTTCTTTGAGACTTCCCTGGTGGCTCAGACGGTAAAGCATCTTCCTACAATGTGGGAGACCCAGGTTTGATCCCTGGGTTGGGAAGATCCCCTGAAGAAGGAAATGGCAACCCACTCCAGTCTTCTTGCCCGGAAAATCCCATGGACGGAGGAGCGTACAGTCCACGGGGCTGCAAAGAGTCGGACACGACTAAACGACTTCACTTTCACTTTCACTTTGTTTGGAGAGTGATTTGGTGAGTATGCGTCTCAGCATGCTCCTTCACCTGAGATGTAGGATAAGGTCTACAAGATGGAGAAAGTTCCAATTTCATATTGAAAAAGTACAATAGGAACTGCAAAGAATTGATTTAATTCACTTCATTATCAATTGTCTAATTCTGTATCTTCAAATGTTTTAAGGCAATAACTTTTTAATGCAGTGGTTTAGAACTTGAGAGTGTTTGTGGAAGTTCCATTTACTGGTAATTTTCCTTCTGCTATTATTTTTTACTGTCAACTTCTAGAATTTATGCTGCCCTTAAAAATTTCAAGGCAGTGCCTTTTGAAAGTGTAGTGTGGGTTGAAAGTATTTCATGAACAGTTCCATTTAAAACATTGTAAGAAAGTCATTTTTTGTGTGTGTGTTTTCTATTGGAGTACAGTTGCTTTACAATACTGTGTCAACTTCTGCTGTACAGAAAGGAAATCAGCTATAAGTAAACATATATCTCCATTTTGTTTTGCTTTGTTTTGGATTTTCTTCCCATTTAGGTCACCACAGAGCACCAAGTAGTTCCCCGTGCCATATAGTAGGTCCTCACTAGTTATCTATTTTATACATAGTCGTGTATATATGTCAATTCCAACCTCTCGGTTCATCCCATCCCCCACCCCCTGAGAATTTCTCAAACAGTGAATCTGGATGCCCTCTAGGCAAGCTGCTCTCATCCAACAATTGTGTAACTGTGAGTGGTGATGGGGCTTTCCTTGCAATGCAATGGACATTTCCACTGTTGACAATTCTGAGTAGAGGAGCCCTCAAAGGAGATGGAAGAAGAATATTCAGAGAAGGAGTAGGATCAGGAGAGACCTGGACAGGCAACCAGAAGAAGGCAGATGTTGGTCAACAATGCAACCACCGGGGAGAGGTCCAATAAGAACATGATTCAGTACACCCATATGTTCTGGAAACTGCCCTTGGCAGAGTGTGTCCGTGGAAAGATGGAAGCAGAAGTCATATTATCTGGCTATAAAATGAAGCGGGGATACAGAATTTTAAAGATCGGTTGTGGTTTTATCTTTTGAAGGAATAGGGTTCTATTATGAAATTAGAAAGGGGAGAAGCATTAGAAGACAAAGTGTAGTGTAGGCTAAGTCATCTCCCAGAGAAAATCAGCTATACTGTCATGTAGAAAGAGCCCTGGATTTGGAGGGCTCTAAAAACTTAGATTCAAATCTTGGTTACAAGATTCGGGGCTTGTTTTCCAATCTCTTTAGACCTTAGTAAAATGGGGATAGTAATACCTCAAAATAACATTCAATGACATAATCTTTATTAAAAAAAAAAAAAAGTAGAAAGCCTACCATATACTATCTGCCCAGTGTGTGTTATTGTAAAGCCTCAGAGAGAGAGCAGCTACTACCCTAGGTAATCAGGTCAATGATCTTGACAAATTCCCATTGCATTCCTCGAGGTTTTTATTTCATTTTGTTTTTATTAATGTATGCTGGCTGAGTGGGGTTTCAGAAGCAAAAAGTAAGAGCACATTGTCCAAATGCTTCAAACTCTTTGTTAGTAAGAATCTGTTTCAGGATCTGTTTCTAAATAAGGACCTGGGAGATGATCCTGCCTTGCTTTGTTTTGATTTACCTTACTCAACAGCAAGGCCCAAAAAGGAGATCCCAGAGCAGATCCTAGAAACCAGGACCCCTGAAATCAGTCCACTGCCCTTTCCACCTCATAAAATAGACCCTGTGTGAACAGCTTCTTTGTATCGCCAAGGAAACAAAGCAACAAAGAACCAAAGCAGTTTGGAGTAGAACTGATCCAAATCCCACGCCTCCTGAACTAACCTGCCTCCTATCACCCTCCCCCAAAACCCCCACTCCCATCTAGCACCCAAAGGAAGAATTAACTACTTGAAATAGACCATTTTAGGTTTCTTTTCTGTCCTAAAGAGGGGGAAACGACTGCACTTTCTCTCCTCTAGATAGCATCCTAATTTGTCTCCACTTAGCCACAGAGCTCAGGACAAGAACCTTTGAAATTAATGATGCTTTTCTGAGAGTAATTGCTTCTGCTCTAATCACATGCTAGTTCTTGCTGCCCACGGGGCTCAGCATTAAGACTGCCTAAAGGAATCAGCAAATTGCCCAAAATGCACTGCTCTCAAGCTTCCAGATTGCTTAATACATGATGATGAGTCACCCTAAGCCAGGTAGTCACCTCACTCACATCCCTTATAATGTGGGCTTGCAGGTCAATACGCTCCCTGGGGCACGGACATATGTATACCTATGGCTGATTCATGTTGATGTTTGGCAGAAACCAACAAAATTCTGTAAAGCCATTATCCTTCACTCAAAAAATACATACATTTTAAAAAATATGCTCCCTGGGAGGCAAATCAAAATATGGGGCTGTGAAAACTAGGGGCTTGGATTTTTTTTAAAAACTGTCCTGTATTTCTTTTACTGATAGTAACATTCACAAAACTTACAATTAGCCATTTTAAAGTATACAGTTCAGTGGCATTTTATTTACAAAATTGTGCAAACATCAATTCTCTCTAGTTTCAAAACATTTCATCACCCCATAAAAAAAACACCCTGTACCCATAAAGCAGTCCCTCCCCATTCTCCCCTACCTCCATCTCTGGTAGCCTCTAATCTGCTTTCTGCCTCTATAGGTTTTCCCAAATCTATGGATTTGTCTATTCTGGATATATCATATAAAAGAAATCATGCCTTACATGCCTGGCATCATTTCATGTTTTGAAAACACATGTTTTCAAGGTTCATCCACGCTATAGCAGGTATCAGTACTTCATTCCTTTTCGTGGCTGAATAATATTCCATTGCACAGATAATTTTCTGTTCATCTATTGATGGACATGTGGGTTTCCACCTTTTGGTTATCATGGCTAATGTTGCTCTGAGCATTTTTGTTTAATCTCTGTGGATCCCAGCAGTTTTTGATATGCCTCTTAGCTCCTTTAGCTCATTGAGATCACCTGACTAGAACAACTTTACCAGAAACCCCCACCAAGAAGAAATAAGATATTCTTAAGAAGAAAGGGATGTTATTTTGGTCATTTTATTTTCACTTGCTACATGATGTTATAGAACAGTCTTTTGGACTCTGTGGGAGAGGGAGAGGGTGGGATGATTTGGGAGAATGGCATTGAAATACATATAATATCATATATGAAACTAGTCGCCAGTCCAGGTTCGATGTACAATACTGGATGCTTGGGACTGGTGCACTGGGACGACCCGGGGAGATGGTGTGGCGAGGGAGGAGGGTGGAGGGTTCAGGATGGGGAACACATGTATACCTGTGGCAGATTCATTTTGATGTATGGCAAAACCAATACAATATTGTAAAGTTAAAAAATAAAATTAAAAAAAAAGAAAATGCTTAGCATGGTATTAGAAGAACATCATATTCCAAACAGACTCAATAGTACCACTATTCCTGGATATTGTTGGCATATAATATCATATGAACACCTGTAAATTGACTGACATAATGTAACTTTGGGTTCAATGATTTTTGCATATTTTCCTAACTGTCTTGTTTAACTAGATAAAGGTAAAGTCTCTGTGCATTCAACGGAGTCAGATGTGACCAGAAAATGTGATTAGTCTCACAGATTCTGGATCAATAAGGAGCAAGAGATGGGGAAACACCGAGACCTGCTGCTCACAGACAATCTTTATCAACAGGGTTGGATTATAATCCTCAAATCTCCCTAAAAATTTGGCCCCTGAATATGGCCAAATCCAGCCTAAGTATTCACAAATGTGTATAAAATACCTTAAAATACAAAAGTAATGTTAAGTAATGAAGGAGCAATCAATTTAAGCCAGGGAAAGACAATACAGATTGTTAAGTCATATATTCTGTCTGAGGATCATTTTTCTCCCAAGTTCATAATTTATAGTACAAATTGAGTATCACATGATGAGTTAACATTAGCTTCTCTCAGCACTGGAACTTAGATGAGGTACAATTTAAACCTGTTTATGCTGCTTTCATAGCTGGAGGTTTTTTAAACCTTAACTTGAAGGAAGATAAGACCATCAAAGCAAGGGAATATTTTTTTTAATACCCTTGAAATGGAATTGGGCATCAGTTTTTGGACCTGTCGTGATTTCAACCTTGCAAAAGGTGGAAATTCCACAGGCTGTATCCTTCAACATAGGCAGCTCTCCCTCTCAAGGATCATTTTAAAGCTAGTTCAGTGTATTCTTAAACTCTAAATATCTCAAAACAAAATGTTTACCTCTAAATGAACTTGTTTTAGCCACACCAACATGTCTGTATCTGAATGTCAAGATGTCTTCATAAACAGGTCGAAAACTACATTTCCATTTGTGCAAGGAAAGAAATCCAAATGCAGAACTCACAGATTTCTCAAATAGTTACTACTATTACACAGCTTTAACAAATGGTCCTTTTATCATGCTAAGTTAATTCTTTCTAGATATAAGTTGTGCTGTAAAGCTTATCAGACTAAAATAAAGTTGTCATTTGAAAACTTTTTAAAGGTACTGTAGAGTATACCAGTTCTGCACATGCACACACACACAAACTTAAAGAAATTTGCTAGCTTCAATTTTAACCTCTTATTATATGAGTCTAAAACTCTTGCCCGATGGCTGGAGCAGTGAAGAATCCGCCTGCAATGCAGGAGACACAGGAGATGCAGGTTCGATCCCTGGGTTGGGAAGATCCCCTGGAGAAGGAAATGGCAACCCACTCTGGTATTCTTGCCTGGAAAATCCCGTGGGCTACAGTCCATGGGGTTGCAAAAGAGTCGGATATGACTTAACGATTCAACCAAAACTCTAAATGTGATTGAAATCTGTTTGATCCATAGTTTTGATTTTCAACTCACAGAATTCAGATCAGGATGTATTTTCTCCCTTTTGAAAGACTGGGCAGAATGAAGGTTCCTAGGGTTTCTCCACTTAAGCAAATCCCCTCCTCTCTTTCTGACCTGAATTATTCAAGTTGAATGTACACTCAGTCTGTATAAAATGTTCAGTCCTCTCTTCAGCTGTGTAGGCAGTGTGGGGTCTCACTTAGGAAAATGTGGTAAACTGCCAGTTTGTGAATAACAAAATCCTCAGTGAGCTTTGCCCCACCATTGTTTTTACTTTGGATAATTCTTCAATAATATCCTAATGAAACAATTAAGGTTTATTTACCAGTACTTTTTTCTTGACATTCTCCAATTGTTGAAATTATTTTTCAGATAAAATCTGATAGTTAAAAAATCATTTTCCCAAGACACTTGCTACTTCAGAATACAAAAAGCAATGCATATTTAATATGAATGAATTAATCAGACAGAAAGAAACAAAGAAAAGGGAGAGTGCTTATGCATTTGGAGATATTCATAACAAAGTCATCTATTTCCTATATGAAAAGGCAAACTAATGTGTCAGACTGGATACATTCTAATGGATTTTGATAGTCTTTATTTTGGGGAAATCCATAAAATAAAATTAAAGAGGGAAAAATGAAGGGTAGAAACTAAAAAATATAATGTAAAGGAATAATATGGAAGAGTATATTAAAATGCATCTCAAAGAACTAGGCAACTCTGTACATCTTCCAACTTCAATCTGCAGCTCACTAAGACAGTCAGACTTTGCTCATCAGTTTGATGGTAAGTTTACAGCAAGTAGCTCTATTGCTGTACATAACTTTGGAATTTTAAGATTTAGAACTTAAAGTAAGTGTGAGTAGTTATCACATGTTTTAAGAAGTGGTGGTTTAAAAGTTATGATGTTTTCCCAGTAGAACTGAAGGCAATTCAGAAAACTGCATTTACTTATAATTACGTCACCACTGATTTTTCTAACTCATATGAGAAGAGAAATGGGTCTTTGGCCATTTTTAGCTAAATAAAGTTCAGTTCAAATTAAGCAAAACAGTTAAACTGGTTTATTTGACCCTGAAAGTCAACATTCAAGGTATCTCATGATTCCCTAATGTTCATTCAAAATAAAGCCCTAATTATTCAAATATTCATAATATTATTATTACATGTAAACTAGTACATGTACATGCCTCTTGAGAAACCTGTATGCAGGTCAGGAAGCAACAGTTAGAACTGGACATGAAACAACAGATTACAAAATGTTGAGGTCATTCTGACTTTGTTTCCTGGGAGGGGATTCCTTTTCCAAATAGGAAAAGGAGGACGTCAAAGCTGTATATTGTCACCCTGCTTATTTAACTTATATACAGAGTACATCATGAGAAACGCTGGGCTGGAGGAAGCACACACTGGAATCAAGATTGCTGGGAGAAATATCAATAGCCTCAGATATGCAGATGACACCACCCTTATGGCAGAAAGTGAAGAAGAACTAAAGAGCCTCTTGATGAAAGTGAAAGAGGAGAGTGAAAAAGTTGG
>NW_011489342.1:418105-430377 GCF_000754665.1 Bison bison bison | reverse complement strand
GATTTTATTTTGGGGGGCTCCAAAATCACTGCAGATGGTGATTGCAGCCATGAAATTAAAAGATGCTTGCTCCTTGGAAGAAAAGCTATGACCAAGCTAGACAGCATATTCAAAAGCAAAGACATTATTTTGCCAACAAAGGTCCATCTAGTCAAGGCTATGGTTTTTCCAGTAGTCATGTGTAGATGTGAGAGTTGGACTATAAAGAAAGCTGAGCGCCAAAGAATTGATGCTTTTGAACTGTGATGTTGGAGAAGACTCTTGAGAGTCCTTTGGACTGCAAGGAGATCCAACCAGTCCATCCTAAAGGAGATCAGTCCTGAATATTCATTGGAAGGACTGATGTTGAAGCTGAAACTCCAATTCTTTGGCCACCTGATACAAAGAGCTGACTCATTGGAAAAGACCCTGATGCTGGGAAAGATTGAAGGCAAGAGGAGAAGGGGATGACAGAAGAAGAGCTGGTTGGATGGCATCACCGACTCAATGGACATAAGTTTCAGTAAACTCCAGGAGTTGGTGACGGACAGGGAGGCCTGGCGAGCTGCAGTCCATGGGGTAGCAAAGAGTCAGATATGACTGAGCGACTGGATTGAACTGAATTGAAACTAATACATAATGTGTTTTAATAGGAAGTTATCTTTAACAATCTCAGAAATATATGTAAAGTCTGAATTATCATGAGAGGATTATGTTACATAAGGAAATTATATAATTATGTACAATTATATTATATGACTGTGGTCTCAAAGTACCATAAGAACAAAGGTAAAGGTTACTTGTCACAACAAGGCAAAATAATACAGACATTTCTCATTCAAGACAATTAAATTAAAAATAAAACAAATATTCCTCTATCCCTATCCTAAAACCATAAAGAAGTGTTCCAAGGTTTAATTTTTTTTTTTTGGCCTTGCCACATGGTTTGTGGGATCTTAGTTCCCCAGCCAGGGATTGAACCTGAGTCACAGCAGTGAAAGCACCGAGTCCTAATCACTGGACTACCAGGGAATTCCCTGTTCCAAGATTTAAAACAGAGATCTGATGCTTTAATATTCATCCTTTTTTTTAAAACTGAGTTCCAAATCCAAAGAAAATTTTAATTCAAAGTATAACATGGTAACAACAAAAAAAGAACTACAACATACAAAGAAAATGATATCCAGTATATCGGTATAGACCATAAAACCACTACTATGGGAACTTTTTGAGATGCCTTGAGCCCCTGTAATTTCCCCATATGTGTTACTTTGGCTGCTGATTAGCAGGAAAACTTTTACAACAAAAAAGACCTGTAGGGAGGTTATTTTGTGCCCAGTCAAGACCCTCATCAGAAAACACCTCTTCTTGGGAGTTCCCTGGTGGTGCAATGGCTAAGACTCCAGGCTTCCAGAGGCCGTAGGTTTGATCCTGATCAGGGAACTAGATCCCACATGCCACAGCTAAGAGTTCACGTTTTAGCTAAAGGTCCTGCATGCTACAACTAAGACCTTGTGCGGCCAAATAATTAATTTTTCTTAAGTATTAAAAAAAAGTGGCTTAGATTGTTTAAAAAAGAAGGAAAGTGTCTCTTCTTTCCACAGAGAGTACAGCAGTAAAGCAAAGAAAGATTATGGAGGTTGAGCACAGGCACCAGGCAAAGCATCAGATGGAGAGCGTGCTTCTCAGAGAAGCAAGAGGAGCCCCTCCCAGGAAACAAAGTCAGAATGACCTCAGCATTTTGTAAAACATATGGGAGAAAACAGCCCTCAGTAGAAGTCAACAGATGAAAATCGTTAAGAAACGCGAACTTCTTGCAAACAACTGCAAAAGTAGAGTCAGAGGCCTTGATCTAAAGATAACATCTACTGGGATTAACCCCAACAGAATGAGAAAAACATGGGACAAATGGAAGACCGGTGACAGATTCAGGATACAGAAAAGTTGACTTGAGCAAGATTATTCCTGTGGTTCGTTGGACAAGAGTTCTAAATTGATTAGCATCCTGCCAGCAGCAAAACAACAATAAACTAGTCAGGCCTCCCTTCTCTTGCTCTCGAATCCTCCACACTGTCCCTCGGCTTTCAGATTTGACATATATATATATATATGTATGTATGTATACGTATGTATATACATATACATATATATATACACACACACACACATACGTATTTGTATATGTGTGTGTGTGTTTTGACTGGGAGTGGTTTCAAGGAATAGTTGATGTCCTTGCTCCCGGGTTACCCCAGCCTTCTTACTGCCATGCACAGCCCCTCCCTCCCACAAACAAACACATCACCTGTCTGCAGCCTCTGTAGCCTCGGAGGACTAGGAAGAGGGGGCAGGTATTGATGACAGGAGGGTGCTCAAGTCTGGCGCCTCTGCCCCTCATGAGGACCCGGGGAGATCTGGGTATCTCTTGACCTCAAGCTTCTAGCAGGAACCTGAATCTTTCCTTACTCTGGAAAGGATAAGACTCAATACCTCCTGAGCACCTACCACAGGCCAAGTCCTGTACATTATTGTCTCATGGTGATGCTCCAAACAGCTCTATGTTTTTCACAGTATCTCCCAATGTCATGTATTGAATACATATACATATACACATATATATGAAAACAGATGTGAGAGTTGGACTGTGAAGAAGGCTGAGCGCCGAAGAATTGATGCTTTTGAACTGTGGTGTTGAGAAGACTCTTGAGAGTCCCTTGGACTGCAAGGAGATCCAACCAGTCCATTCTGAAGGAGATCAGCCCTGGGATTTCTTTGGAAAGAATGATGCTAAAGCTGAAACTCCAGTACTTTGACCACCTCATGCAAAGAGTTGACTCATTGGGAAAGACTCTGATGCTGGGAGGGATTGGGGTCAAGAGGAGAAGGGGACGACAGAGGATGAGATGGCTGGATAGCATCACTGACTCGATGGACGTGAGTCTGAGTGAACTCTGGGAGTTGGTGATGGACAGGGAGGCCTGGCGTGCTGCGATTCATGGGGTCGCAAAGAGTCGGACATGACTGAGCGACTGATCTGATCTGATGAAAACAGACCTGGAAAGTAACTTGCTCCATGTCAAATGACTAGGAGTTGACACAGCTAAGACTCAAACCAAGCATTTGTTGCTATTGTTGTTGTTTAGTTGCTAAATGGTGTCCAACTCTCTGTGTGACCCCATGGTCTGTAGCCCACCAGGTTCCTCTGTCCATGGGATTTCCCCAGCCAGAATATGGGAGTGGGTTGCCATTTCCTTCTCTAGGGGATCTTGCCAACCCAGGGACCAAACCCTCATCTCCTGCCTTGGCAGACAAGTTCTGCCACCAAGGAAGCCCCTTCAAACCAAGCATGGTTAATTCCAAAACCTCACACCCTTTCCTCCTAACACATGACAAGAGGCCAGTGCCTCTTCACCTCAGCATATTTCCCTTAGATCAAGACTCAAGTTGACATTCTTGGGAACTTCAGAAAGCCCCAGTCTTCCCAGAGACAAGGGTGAAATAAACCAGACCATTTGCCAGGATATCTTCTACTAATACAAACATAGTACCCAAACCGTGCCTACAGGTAAACCACTCCTTCACACACATCCACTTAACACAAAGCCTTCTGTTTGCTGGGCCAGCTATTTTTCCGCTTTGGGTTTATACGAGGAGGGATTGATGTAGAACAAGCCAGAGCAGAAGCCTACTCCTGTTACTTCCCTCCAGGGGAACACTTTCCAGGGCTTGGAATTAAAGGTATTCAGTACCCATTAAGAGGAGTGACTTTGCCTACAGGAGGAACAAGCTTTAAAGAGTCCAGGTGATGTATGTGGCAGTGTTTTCCAGCCTGGGGAGTGTGTTGCACTAAATAAGTGGATAATTTTAGTAAGCACACCTGCAGATGATTTCCCCAAAGAGTCTCTGGAGAAGACTCCTTCCCTCTCAGGGCAGCATGATCTAGACTTCTTCTTTCATCTCCTGGAAAACTGGATCCCATATGAAACCCTTCGCCCCACTCAAGAAGCCCTTAGCAACAATCGCCTTGTTCTTCTGTTTCACCCCTGGGCAACAATCCCACTGATTCTTAGGCATTTAATGATAATTCTTAGGCATTTAATAGTAATGTGTCTCCATTGCTCCCAGCCCTGAGAAATGCATCAAGGAAACTGGCAAGGTCTAGATGCCTTCAAAGAACCTCCAGGGATGGAGTTGCATTTTTCTGACTATTAAATGAGACAACAAACGGAGATGCTAGCATTGTTTCTGAAACACGGAGGCGCATGGTCAATGTTGATTTTTGTTTTCCCGTCACAGTCTTCAAATATCTTTATGAGAATTGAGCTGTTGATTTCTCAGAGCTTCCTTGAATCCAATTTGGAATGAGACAGAATAAAAACACATAAATAAGTACAAGAATCTTCTGAGCAGAAAGAGGCAGGCAGGGACTTCCCTGGTGGTCCAGTGGTTAAGATTCCATGCTTCTACCACAGGGAGTGAGGATTAGATCCTTGGTCAGGAAACTAAGATCTCACATGCCATACTGTCAAAATGTTTAAAAAAAAAAAAGAAAGAAAGAAAGGGGCAGGCAGTATCAGTCTCATCTTTACTTGAGGAAATCACAACCAGTGAGGCCACGGAGCAGCACAATGGGGAAGGGCACAGTTGAGGAGCCCAGGTTGCAATTCTAACCCTGTCATATCAAAGCCCAGACTTTGGGCATGAACTCTCTGCCTCAGTTTGCTCATGTGTAAAAGCAGGTGTGACGGTTAGTTTCGAGTGTCAGCTTGACCAGACTATAGTGCCTGGCTATTTTGTTAATATCTATTTGTATTCATTTATTTGGCTGCACCAGATCTCAGTTGCAGCATGCAGGATCTTTAGTTGCAGCATGCAAACTCTTAACTTGCATATGTGGGAATCCAGCTCCATGGCCAGGGTTCAAACCCAGGCCCCCTACATTGGAAGTAAGGCAGAGGCTCAGCCACTGGACCACCAGGGAAATCACTCAGCTATTTAATCAAACTCTAATCTAGGTGTTGCTGTGACGATATTGTGTAGATATGTTTAACAGCTGCAATCCATTGACTTTAAATGAGGGCGATTACTCTCAATATTGTGAGTGGTGTTGTTCAGTTGCTCAGTTGTGTCCAACTCTTTGTGACCCATGGTCTGCAGCACACCAGGCTTCCCAGTCCTTCACCATCTGCAGGAGCATGGTCAAACTCATGTCCATTGAGTCAGTGATGCCATCTAACCATCTCATCTTCTGTCTTCCCCTTCTCCTCCTGCCCTCCATCTTTCCCAGCATTAGGATCTTTTCTAATGAGTTGGCTCTTCGATCAGGTGGCCAAAGTATTGGAGTTTCAGCTTCAGCATCAGTACTTCCAATGAATATGCTGGACTGGTTGGATCTCCTTGCAGTCCAAGGGACTCTCAAGAGTCTTTTCCAACACCACAGTTCAAAAGCATCAATTCTTTGGTGCTCAGTCTTCTTTCGGAGAAGGCAATGGCACCCCACTCCAGTACTCTTGCCTGGAAAATCCCGTGGATGGAGGAGCCTGGTGGGCTGCAGTCCATGCAGTCACGAAGAGTCGGACACTTTTAGGGGAAGCACACTGATTGAAACTGCCCACCCTGGCGAGGCACCATAGTAACCATTTGCATGAGTTGTTTTATGACAGGAGATCCTGATAAGGAATACAGAACTAATAAGCCACCACCAACCGGAAGAGTTTGGGAAAGGTCGAAAGGAGACACCACGTGTCTGTCCACTTCCCAGAATCCCTCTCACTAGCATCCATCTTGGTTTAGCCATGCGTGCACCACCAGGAAAGACTCTGAATTAGAATAATTGGCCAAAGACCACCCTATTGCTCTCCACCTGGGTGCCCTTTCCCAATAAAATCTCTTGCTTTGTCAGCACATGTGTCTCCTCAGACAATTCATTTCCGAGTGTTAGACAAGAGCCCAGTTTTGGGCCCTGGAAGGGGTTCGCCTTCCTGCAACAAATGGCGACTCTGGCGGGGACTCTTCTTTGCTGAGACTGACATCCTGACCACTCGAGGTACTCAGGGGCCAGCTTGCCTGCCAATGGACCAGATCCAGCGGCCACAACTGGGACCCTTTTGTCCCTGGTCTCCTCCTGACGTGGACAACTGGCCAGAGTGCCCCAACCGGGTAAGGAACAAGAGACTTTATTGACCTCTCTCCCCTTCCCTCTCTCTTTCCTCTCCTTAACCCTTCCTATCCTTCCCCGTTTTTCTAGTCCCCCGGTCCTGGACGCAGGAATCTGGTCGAAAGGCCCTCAGCCTGAGCTGAGGGTTAGAGACTGATCACCTCCTCTTGGCAGAGAACTCGATTTCTGGTTCTGGTCTGGTCTGATTTCTGGTAGGGCCAAGTTCCAGTCCTCCCTTCTCTGTAAGCCCAGGGAAAAGCCCCATAACGCCTGGGTATCTGTAGGTGGCAGGAGACGTCTGTAAGGCCACCCCTTTTGCCCTCCTCTCCTGCCTCCTCCCCCTTCTTCTTTCAACTGGGCTTCCTTTCCACCCTTGAAATCTTTGAAGACCTGAGATGTTAGTACTTGGATCTGAAGTTCTGTGTTTCTATAGGAGGTTTTCTGAGAGACTGTATTCTTGTATTTAAGGGAGTGTCTGATGAGGACTGCCAGGTTTATATGTGTGTGTTTTAACTCTGTGTTCTGTGTTGTGATTTTTGATGGCCATTTTGCTTTGTCTGGCCACCATTTGGTTTAGACCTGCCGCCATTTTGTTAGAACTTGATTTTCTTTCCCTGTGTCTTGAGACCAGGGCTCTCAGGAACACTTATCTAGACCATCTCTAACTCCTGAAACTGAGGGAAAAGGGGAAAAAGACTTTAAATTTTTTATTTATTTCAACTGTTTTTTTATAAACTGGTAAATTTTATATTGTAATATCTAATTCATGACTAAACTTAGAAAATGAAGCTAGATCTTGCACTGTGTCTGTCTAAATATGTCTTGGTATGTCTTTGTCTCTGGGTAATATTTTTGAGGTTAATTTGTAAATGAGCTCTATTTAACTGGCTTAAAAAAGGTAAGTGTTTACAAATCAAATAATTCTAAATTAAACAATAAATTCCAGGTTCATGTGAATTGGGAAATATTCAGTATTAAATACCTAATATTAATTTTGTTTGTTGACCTATCTAATATAGAAATATAGACATGTCTTAGAGTAATTAACATTAAGTAGAATATTTTCATTGTACCTAGGTTTAATATAAGTTAAATATTATATCTGTTACAAGTTTGTTCACAAGGAAATTACCTCGAGTGAAGAAACTTCTAAAAAAATGTAAATGAGCTTTTATACAAACTCTATCAAGAATAATTATTCTTTAGAAATATCTGTCTAAAATAGTCTCTCCAGATTGGCATAACTTAAATTTCTAAAGGTTGTGCTAAGTGTTGGAAGTCTATTGAATAGTTAGGTCATTTCCAAATAAAATAAGATTTTGAAACATTTACTACTAAACAGTAATTTCCTTTTACAGAGAAACTAAAGAGATTTGGGACTATAAATGAATAATGTTTGGTGCCATCCTAAAATGTTCTAAGAAAGCAAGGGTTTTAGAAATTATCACTGGTATTTATGCTCACCAATCTATAAAATGCTAATATAAAAGTTAGTTCTTGGTTGCTAAATGAAAGTAGGAAGTGTGTTTTCAGTATAAAAAAAGAAAGAAAGAAAAAGGTGTGAAAAATACTAAAGAGTTATGCATGATCAGGATTTTCTAAAGTTGGATTACAATTAGTTAGATAAATGGATTTTGTTAGAAATGACACAGCCATAAGAAAACTGGTTAGAACCTTGGAAACAGGTTAGGACATTTTGTGTCTTTGCCTAGAGTTGAGAAGATAACATTGCCCAGTGTTCACCTCCCTTTCTTGGAAAGAGTATCATAACTTTCTTTGGGGAACCAGCTCTCTTCTACTCTGACATGATGTGATTAGATGATCTCTATTCCCAACCCCAGGATTGGAACTTGTGACTCAGGCATTGTTTAATCAATGGAAACTGCTTCTCCCTAACTATAGCTGTGGGTTTACAAACGTGTATTTGCTGCAAATTGGTTTAATAAAAATGAGTTTGGGGATTTCGGTGGGCCCCACCAGGAAGAACTGAGTTTTCCTCTCAACTTGTATCAGCGAATATGTGTGTCTGGAGCCTGAAGCTAACAGAGAAAAGGCAAAACCAAGACTCAAAGATCCCAATGACATCCTTTCAGTCGCTAAATCAGATCACACTTGAAGCCAGATCTACTCCCAGGCTTTTCAGTTACCTGAACCAATAAAAGATGCTTACTTCTTGGAAGGAAAGTTATGACCAACCTAGACAGTGTATTAAAAAGCAGAGACATTACTTTGCCAACAAAGGTCTGTTTAGTCAAGGCTATGGTTTTCTCAGTGGTCATGTATGGATGTAAGAGTTGGTCTATAAAGAAAGCTGAGCACAGAAGAACCGATGCTTTTGAACTGTGGTGTTGGAGAAGACTCTTGAGAGTCCCTTGGACTGAGAGGAGATCCAACCAGTCCATCCTAAAGGAGATCAATCCTGGGTGTTCATTGGAAGGACTGATGTTGAAGCTGAAACTCCAATACTTTGGCCACCTCATACGAAGAGCTGACTCATTTGAAAAGACCCTGATGCTAGGAAAGATTGAGGGCAGGAGGAGAAGGAGATGACAGAGGATGAGATGGTTGAATGGCATCACTGACTCAATGGATGTGGGTTTGGGTAGACTCTGGGAGTTGGTGATGGACAGGGTGGCCTGGCATGCTGCGGTTCATGGGGTCACAAAGAGTCGGACAAGACTGAGCGACTGAACTGAATTGAACCAATAAACCAATACATTTCTCTTAAAAAAAAAAAAGAAAAGAAAAGAAAACTGGTTAGAGTCAACTAGGTCCAAGATGGCGGAGCTGACTTTCACTAGACCTTGAGCCTTGGTATTTAGGCCTATTGTGCCATATCAACAAGCTAAATGATACACCCATCAACATTGACTAAATCTGACCAAATGTTCTAAACTCTTTTAATTGATCTTTTTGATGAAACTTCCTAAATAGAATTCTTTTGAAGTTCTTTTGACCTCTAGCTAACTTTGGGGTGCTTCAGAGGGCCCCTGAAACATCCCAAAGAGAAATATTAAACTGTGTTTATTTGGGTGGTTAAATTATATGAAAAAGATTATCAAATGAGTAATAAATCCACTTATGTTATAATGTATGGTAAAATTACTAATACAGATATCCTAGAAATTATATGGAGTTCTTAACATTCTGATATGTCCTGGTATTCTAATAGAAAACCTGATGACTTCACAAAAGTTAACAGAAGGACTGAATGAACCAGCGAATGTGGTTATAACTTTTATGGTTTCTATCTGAAAAATTACGGGTTTTCAGGGAGTAGGGAAAACCTTCCTCTCAAACGAATTATGACAATACTTTGGTAAAATTAAACGTTATAAACAAAACAATTATATTTTCTCTCTATCTGACTCCTCCAAAAATTGAAAATTCTTAGGTTTCCAGTATCAAATGAGTTAGGAAATTTATCTCAAGGGTACAAAAATCTCGAGAAATTTTTGAGACCTTAAAAGGGAAGAATTCACCTAGATTTGTTAGGCAAAATCTGTGATAAGCCTTTGGTGTGTGTTTCCCAGCCCTGTTTTATTTTAAAAGTTCAGTCTGAGACTCTATAAATGCTTCAGCAAAATAAAAAGTCTATAATCCATTATGGTTATATAAATCATCAGACCAAAATTAGTGAGAACAGACCTATTTTGCAAACAAACTAGCCTTAATTTGGTTATATTTGATAAAAATGAGGGTAACTCTAGGGAGAAAAAGATATTTCAAAAAATATTAAATCCCAGTTTGTTAATGGAGGTCTGCATCTAGTAAGACTCATCTCTTAGATAGTTATTTGCTGTTATGTGATATTAATGTAAAATTTAATTAAATTCTTAAAGAACACCCTAAGTTTGTTTCTGAAGTTTATCTCAGTAATCTATCTTTGGATGAAGATCAGATGCCTCATGACCTGCAACCAGGACTGGAAAAAGACATAATTTAAGGGACTGTCTCCAACCTGGATGGAAGGACTTTTTTTACCAGGTACTGTTAACTAGCTCATGCACAATGAAACTGAAGGGAAATTAATTCTTCGATTAATTCCCACTTCCAAAGGCCCCTACAGTGGGTTGGTCTATAGAGAAGACAGCTGACCTGATCTCACCTTAAAATGATGCTCAAGCAGGAGAAACTACATTACACCAGGATGAGAAGACGATGACATCAGAGGTAGACAGCTTGCCCAAGATGCTGGACCTAATTCGTATGATCATTTATGTTTTCTTGACTTCTTAGACCTTTGCATATAAACCAAATGCTTTTCTATCATAGGCCTGATTCTATGCTAGTTTTAGAAATCAATTCAATTGTTGGGTTTGTAGCCAATTACCTGTGTCTAGTTCTGGGTTACCTTGTTAAATTTCTCTACTACAAGACTCTAACTGGTTGGCCCTGAGAAATTTACTATAAAAAAAAATTATAGTCATATTCAGGTTACTGTGATATTACTAGATGGGATCCCCTCACCAGGCCAATTAATAATGCCTGCTCTGACTCTGGCCATAAATTTGAGCTTTTTTCTATTACTCAAGCTTAATCAGAGCAACAAGAAAAGTTTCAGCAAAGGAGGAAAAATCTCCCACAATTATGGGATGGATTTATATAGATAACACCAGGCTGTGGTAATTTAGGTTTAAAGTTTACTCTGTGTTGGAAACAATTAAATCATACTAAGGACAATCAGTCTAGTAACACTAGAAAACGGGGCTATGTGCCTTACAGACGGTGCCAATATGTAATTTCCCTGGAAGATAACGATTCTACAGAGCAGACTAAGTCAGATGACCTGAGATATACTGGGCTACATCTAATGGAAGCTCTTAAGTCTTATTTGTGACTTTACTAATACTGCTGGCTATGTTATTTGTATTTCACCTGTTCTACAAAATTACTGTTTCTTACATCATCAAATGTGTATCTGAGGCCTCTAATAGAATAATATATAGTCCCATATGAGATCAATGATGGTAACAGTGTAACTCTAGATATGGGAAGAAGCAACAAGAGGGAATATTTTCCTGGACCAAGAGGCTAGTAAGACAAGTGGTCCAGAGAATTTTGGATACTATTTTATGGCCTAGTCCAGTAACAGCACATTGAGTGGCCTATCAACAGAATCTTTGCCAAACCTGAGAATGGACATTCTCAGCACCATGGGATAAAATGGTCATGAAATGCCCCCCTCAAAATCATGGTCAAGTTTATGAGCAAAAAGGGGCTCTGCCAACTGAAGACTGACATTTACCATCTACATCTACAAAGATTAAATCATGGCCACTGCAACTGCTGACTTTCAATGCCCCTGAAAGGAGTTCAGGGTGAAAATCAGGAATGAGGCACTCTGTGCTCTGGGAAAAACTGGCAGAACAGGCCTTCAGATAGTTAGATCTTTTCAGGAGAAGATTTTACGAGTCCCAATTCTTGCATCTTCTCATACCTAGAGAAAACTGACATCATTAATGGTGAAATCCGCTTTGGCTATTAGAGTAGCTACGGGTTCCAATATCCTAGGAAATAACTAGGTGATGTTATGGGTGTACTTTCAGATTAGACCTTGTATTGCTAAACACTTGAGTTTTCTGAATCGTGTCAGGCTTGGATGCCACCATTCTCAAAACAGTGTCTGCTGGAAGCTAGTAACTGCGACCTTACTTTTTACAAAACTAGGCAACTGGCTACCTGTCTCCCTGAAGTGCCAGGTCCAGACTGGGTTTCAGGCCTATTCTTATAAAAAGAAATGAGATTTATTTTGTCTACTAAATTCCAGTTATCCCTCCTCCAACTACTTCTAATTGGGTCTGTTACACTAAAATGGCAGACCAAGGAATTGAGATTTTGTAATCAACAGATCAGATCAGATCAGTCGCTCAGTCGTGTCTGACTCTTTGCAACCCCATAAATCGCAGCACGCCAAGCCTCCCTGTCCATCACCAACTCCCAGAGTTCACTCAGACTCATGTCCATCGAGTCAGTGATGCCATCCAGCCATCTCATCCTCTGTCGTCCCCTTCTCCTCTTGCCCTCAATCCCTCCCAGCATCAGAGTCTTTTCCAATGAGTCAACTGTTCACATGAGGTGGCCAAAGTACTGGAGTTTCAGCTTTAGCATCATTCTTTCCAAAGAAATCCCAGGGCTG
>NW_011489342.1:414490-418005 GCF_000754665.1 Bison bison bison | reverse complement strand
CATCAATTCTTCGGCACTCAGCCTTCTTCACAGTCCAACTCTCACATCCATACATGACCACAGGAAAAACCATAGCCTTGACTAGACGAACCTTTGTTGGCAAAGTAATGTCTCTGCTTTTCAATATGCAATCTAGGTTGGTCATAACTTTCCTTCCAAGGAGTAAGCGTCTTTTAATTTCATGGCTGCAGTCACCATCTGTAGTGATTTTGGAGCCCAGAAAAATAAAGTCTGACACTGTTTCCACTATTTCCCCATCTATTTCCCATGAAGTGATGGGATCGGATGCCATGATCTTCGTTTTCTGAATGTTGAGCTTTAAGCCAACTTTTTCACTCTCCACTTTCACCTTCATCAAGAGGCTTTTTAGTTCCTCTTCACTTAGACTCAGATCTAGAACTTGGAACTCAGAAATACTTCCAATTCAGTGTCTATACTCCATGCTGAGGCAGTCCTGTGCTCCATTTTGACAGGAAGTTATCACAGTCATAGTTGCCTAGTTCCCTAAATTAAAACTGAGTAGAACTCTGTGGGGCTCTGGAGTAGAGATCTGTTCTGTGTTCTTCATTTCTTGTCTGTAGGATATAGGCTTCATTCAGCCTCCTTGACCTTCCCTGAGTTCCAAAGGGTGGATT
This sequence comes from Bison bison bison, assembly GCF_000754665.1. NCBI lineage: Eukaryota > Metazoa > Chordata > Mammalia > Artiodactyla > Bovidae > Bison > Bison bison. The sequence goes on along the minus strand of NW_011489342.1, from coordinate 417,370 downwards.
CAAACCGATGCTAATCAGGGAAGGGGCGGGATACAGAAACAGGAGAAACAATCAAAGGCTGGTACAGCCTCCAGACAGAGCCCTGGTTCCTACTCAAATAAATATGCATAACAATGTCTTTGAGCCCCCACACAGGTGGAGGATTGAACTCCAGACTGAACACAAGATTCCTGGAGCACAGCTCTGTTGCCTCACCACCAACCAATCAAAAAGGGTCACAAACCCTACAGCCCTCACCCCAAATGTTGCCTTCTGTTTCTGGGGACCAGAGATGACCATCCTGTTAGATCTCCTGTTTGGCCCTTGTCTATTTCGTCTCTGAGAGGGGCCAACAGTTTCAAACTAAATTGCTGTTACTACAAGGGTGGAAGCTGGTTTCAGATGTGGAACACCCCAACTTAGATCAGGTAGAGAGAGACTTCTGCTCTGCTAGGCAGGCCTACGCCCATGCACAGCAGGAAGAAGTTACAGAAGGAAGAGACCCCCGCCCCAATTCCCAAGAAGTATCTTGAGTATGAAGTCTCTCCGGGGGAGTTGTTAGGGGAAGCACACTGATTGAAACCGCCCACCCTGGCAAGGCACCATAGTAACCATTTGCATGAGTTGTTTTATGACAGGAGATCCTGATAAGGAATATAGAATTAGAAGAGTTTGGGAAAGGTGGAAAGGAGACACCGCGTGTCTGTCCACTTTCCAGAATCCCTCTCGTTAGCATCCATCTTGGCTGAGCGATGTGTGCACCACCAGGAAAGACTCTGAGTCAGAATGATTGTCCAAAGACCACCCAGAATCTAATCCCATCACCATAAAACCTGAAACTGTGAGCCACATGGCAGAGCAGTTCTCCTGGGTTCCCTTACCCTATTGCTCTCCACCTGGGTGCCCTTTCCCAATAAAATCTCTTGTTTTGTCAGCACATGTGCCTCCTCAGACAATTCATTTCTGAGTGTTAGACAAGAGCCCAGTTTTGGGCCCTGGAAGGGGTCCGCCTTCCTGCAACAACACGACTGAGGGACTTCACTTTCACGTTTCACTTTCATGCTTTGAAGAAGGAAATGGCAACCCACTCCAGTGTTCTTGCCTGAAGAATCCCACAGATGGGGAAGCCTGGTGGGCTCCCATCTATGGGGTCACACAGAGTCGGACACAACTGAAGCGACTTAGCAGCAGCAGTCTTCTTTATGGTCCGTCTCATCCAATTAGGTGAACAACTTTATAAACCAAAACTGAGGTTTCTCAGAGGAAGAAAGCCTATTGATCTGCCCTACAGACTTCAGATTGGCCAGTGCTCACAGCTGTGTAAGCCAGTTACTTGAGATCGATAGATGATGGATAGATAATAGATCTGTAAAGATAGAGACAGAGAGGCAGAGATCTCATCTGGCTTAGTTTCTCTGGATAACCCTGACTGATTCAGGGGACAATAATACATCCCCTTTCATTGTGCCATTGCAAGGATTAGCATGCTTAGAACAATGCCTGACACAAAGAAAAAAAAAAAACACACCAAATTCACCTACTCGAGATCACTTGACTGTGGCTGTGAGCTAGGGGCAGGAGGTGTTTATACCACACCCTCTGTATGCTCTGCCAGTGCCCCAAAGAACCACTCGAATGAGAAGGTGAGTGTATATTTTCCTAATTCCTAGCCACCCACTCTCTCAGTCAGTTCACAGAATGGCTGGGTCCCCCTGCTGGAGTGATGGAGAGCCAACTAGAATCTGCATCCCTTTCTTCCCTAAGGGCTTCAGGATTACTAATGGTGACTTAAAAAATAGTCACAACCTAAAAGTTGAAAGGGTTATGTTTTATTCAGTTGGAATTTTTAGGACTTCAAGCCCTGTAGACAGCATCCCAAGTAACCCTGAGAGAACTGCTCCAAGGAGGAGAGGGTCATCTCCAAGCCCCAGCCACTAGGCCAGCAGGAGGCCAGGCTCCACTGGGTGAGGTCCTCACCTCCCGACAGGTCATCATTTGCTTCCTCAGATAAAGCATGGGTGGAACAGAAGAAACAGGGTGTCCGTGGGAGGCTCATTTATGGTTCCCATCATGATGGAAAATTCCTGAAGCTTCTTCAATCTCCACCTGCAGTGATGTGCACACCCAATCTGGATGTGGGAGGAAACCTGGACCAAATTGTACCCCCTGAGCATTTCACTTCTTCCCCAGCCTCCTCTCACCCTCTGGAAGGCACAGCCAGCCTCTCCCCTGACTCAATGCTCTCCACTAATTAAATGTCACACTTCCAGCTATAATCACTAAGAGATGCTCTCCAGGTACTTGAGCAGAGGGACAAATAAGGTTCCTCCTATTTCTTACTACCCCTGGGAGATGGTGATAGTGAGGCTGGCTAAAACCAATGACAAATAACAGGGTTGCTATGAAGAAGTGTTAATGGGGCCCATGGCCCAAGAAGTTGCAATTAGGAGACAATTGTAAAGGGGTAAATAGATTCCTTCCTAGGGATCAGGGGAAGCGAGTGAGCCCATGACCCATGTATCTATGATTTATCCCACCCCATGGTCATGATCTTCTACTCGAGTATATTTCTCTATTTTATAGAAAATATAATGATCAATTATTTTGTAGGCATTCTGAAAGATGCCACAGTTTTTTCCTGGAAAGTGGTAGGGTATAGACTCAAAAATCAACCAGGATCCTGTTTTAGCTCTTCCCTGAATTATTTGACTCAAATCTCTTGAATTGTTTTGCAGATATGAAAACCCCCCACCAAATGGAAGATGTTAACTACTTGATGACCATGAGGATATGAGCCCAGGCCTCCTGGAGCCTAAAGGACTAATAAAGTTTACTCCTGTGACACTGCCCTATTCCCTCATCTTCAGCCAATCAGAGAATTTTGTATGATCTGATCACTAC
>NW_011489342.1:413973-414390 GCF_000754665.1 Bison bison bison | reverse complement strand
TTATATAGGTCAGTTCTTCTGGGTCTTTGTCTTCCTTCCAAGCCATTTATCTGGTTTCTTCTTCCACACCTGACTTACCCTGGGACCCTCCCTTGGGGCACACACATACACCGCTCGGCCAAGATGGATCTTGAAGTGATGGCTTCTGGGAGGAGCTAGACTTATTGTGGCCTGGAGTTATCCCCCAACTTTTGACTCCAAGAAGTCTTTCTGAGACCTCTGAAATCCCTCCCTTCAAACTGGCTTTGTATGTAGCACTTCTCTTACAAATCCATCAGATAAGCCTGAATGGGTCTAACCTACAACCTCCAAGAGATCCCTCATCCTCCTTGTAAACTAGAGAACACAAATAGATCCTTCAGAGAACAGAATGCCTTAACACTACCCAGGACTCCATTTGGAGCCAGGTTCGATTTT
>NW_011489342.1:405547-413873 GCF_000754665.1 Bison bison bison | reverse complement strand
ATCTAACTTTTAAAAATGCTTTGCTGAAAGTTCAGGACTTTTTAGGATATGAGCCACCCATCTTCTTGCACAGCCTTGCAATAAAAGTTTCTCTGCTCAAAACAAAAAAAGTCAACCAGGATGTTATCAGCTGGTGTCCAATGACAATGAATAAGGATCCAGAATCGATCCTCATATCAATACAGAAAGTTGGCCAAGTTAAAGCATTTCACATCTGTGAACCCCCTGCATCTTCAGAATATCTGTGTAGGATGGGAAAGGCAAGAGGTCCTGCCCCAGTCTTAAAGACGAAGAAACCAAGAGCCAAAGTGGATAAATGGCTTGCCTGAGCTCACTCAGTCAAGTAAATGAAAGAGCTCCTACCCCTGACTGCGATTCCTCTCCATGTGGTTTCTACTCTGACAGTTGTCAGGTTCACTGTCATTGAAACAAAAGAAAAAGAAGAGGCAGTGAGGAGAACAGGAAGCACAATAGCTTTAAAAGTGTAACCACAGTATCCAAAATCACTAGATTCCCAAGTCATGGGAGGGTGGAATGGGGTGGGCGAGGGGACGGAGGTTCAAGAGGGAGGGGATATATGTATACCCATGGCTGATTCATGTTGATGTATGGCAGAAACCAACACAATATGGTAAAGCAATTATCCTCCAAAAAAAATTTTTTTAAAGAAGTCATGGGAAGATTCGCAGATGTGGGAACATGCCTCCAACTTCCAATGGCTACCAACACACAACAGATTCCAAACACACCACAGTTGGTGGTGATGGGGTGGCATTTGCTAGAGGGGGAAAAGGAGCACGCTTGGGCTTTGCAGATGTTGTTATGGTACACATGCAGGTTGGAAAAGAATTTCCAGACATGAGGCAGAATAAAATTTATTAGAGTGTGAGATGCTGTTAGAACAGCAGACCAGCTCAAGGGAGAGTGGAACACTTTCGCAGGCTAGTAGACAGTGTGTATAGCCTCAAGAGACAAAAATCCTACTCAAATGGTGGTGATCTTGGCAAGGCAGCAGTGAGCAGTGGCATGAAATTAGATCTTAATTCCCTGCCCAGGAACTGAACCTGGGTAGCCTGGATGAAAACCAGGAATCCTAACCACCAAACCAGCAAGGGCTAGATGCTAGAAGCTAATTTTCCCTGGATCCTTGTCCCCAGTGAAAAATGCACTTATCACGGAGGCAGAAAACTGTAAATGCAGGTACAGAGTTTATCAGTACAGACATGCCACAACAACAAGTGGGAGAGCGCAGAGAAATGGTTTGTTTAGCTGAGATAGAAGCAAGGCAGAGATGCACACCCAGAGAAAGGGTGTGGGCGTCCCCCTAGTGAGGAGGAGCACAGTGAAGAGGCAGTTAAGTCATTTATATAGGTCAGTTCTTCTGGGTCTTTGTCTTCCTTCCAAACCATTTATCTGGTTTGAAGTGATGGCTTCTGGGAGGAGCTAGACTTATTGTGGCCTGGAGTTATCCCCCAACTTTTGACTCCAAGAAGTCTTTCTGAGACCTCTGAAATCCCTCCCTTCAAACTGGCTTTGTATGTAGCACTTCTCTTACAAATCCATCAGATAAGCCTGAATGGGTCTAACCTACAACCTCCAAGAGATCCCTCATCCTCCTTGTAAACTAGAGAACACAAACAGATCCTTCAGAGAACAGAATGCCTTAACACTACCCAGGACTCCATTTGGAGCCAGGTTCGATTTTCAGCAGCACCTGTATTCCAGATTCCCATCCCCACCACAAGCAGAATCCATCCTTCCCTCTCCATGTGCTGCAAAAGCTAACCTATTCACCACACTGGATCATGGCTAGGGAGATCTGGCTCCCAGGCAGGCAGTGAGCTTCCAGAGGGCAGGCACAAAGTAGGTGTTGAATAAATGACTGTATTGTTCATGATAAACAGGAACATTTTGAAATCTCCTTGTCTCTTTATTTTACTTCCTCTGCTAACCTTAAAGGTAATTGCTCTGTAAGTTCAGCCATTTTCCCAGTAGTAATGCCCATTTTCTCAAACTTGTCTTAAAAGATAGCTTCTTACTCTATTGATATCACTTAATTCAACAAATCACATGAACACTTGTGCCTAGGCACTGAGCTTTGTGGTAGAAGAATACAAAGATGAAAAGGGCTCAATTCTTGGGGGCAATGTTGTGGACTAAGTGACAGCTTGAATTGTTGAAATGGAATTTCTGTGTCAGAAAACATAAAAATAAGTTGATCCACAGTCTCTTTAAATAGTAGTAATAACTACTGCCATTTATTGAGCACTTACTATCTGACTGAAAACTATACTGGATGCATTGTATATATTATTTTAGTTTTTACAACTCTGAGAGGTGGCTATTTTTTCCCAGTGAAGAAATGAGAGGATTGAAATCGGAGACATTAAGTAGACACCTAAACTCACACAACTAATAACTGATTGATTGGAATCAGAGCTCAGGGTGAGTCTGATTCTAGAGCCTGCATTTTTATCCATGTTACATACTTAGAGACAGTTTTTTTTTACACCACCTCACGGAGAAAAGATGAAGGAAAAGATTCCTCCTTTTCAAAAACAAGTGTAAAATACTATTGATTCAACCCTTTACCTGCCCTTGTGGTGTGATCCCAAAGTAAGTATAGCAGAATGGAAGACCAGACTTGATTTGAAATGCAGAATCTGGAAGAAACGAAGTTGCCTTGGCTTCAGCAACTAGTAGCCTGGTCCACAGTGTCCTCTGGTGGCCAGCTCATGTCATGATTTTTCTTCTAAGGTTCAGGAATGAAATGTTCAACAACCTAAGATTCAGACAGGTTCAACCTTGGATAAAGCAGATGCAGAGTTTTCCAGCCATTCTTTGTTCCAGTCTCCTGCCAAATGACCTCACACTCCTATGACTGGAGTAGGCACACCATGGATTTGAGCATCAGGCTGACTGGAGATCAAGTGCCAGCTTCATCACTTAGAGTTAGCAGTGAATGGTACTCATGGGCGCTGGGACCATGCTTGGGGCTCCCTAAGCTTCTTCCTGTTACCAGCCAAAGCCTAAATTCATCACTGCTCCAAGGGTCAGTAGACCATCCAGCCAAACTCTTAAGATAGTCAATCACCTAATCACCATTAATCCTTGCTTTCTACATCTCACTGACTATTTAGGTATGGATTTTTTTTTCAGAATATGTATAACTTTTATCTTCACAAAAGGAAAAACTCAATCTTGACAACACAACATCTCTGTAGAAATAATTTCAACTAGGGAAACAGATTATTCTGAGTCCCATGCCCTGGACGCTGTCCAGGACTGCCAATGTGATGGGTTTATGCCCATGATTGTTGTTGTTCTTTAGTCTCTAAGTGGTATCCAACTCTTCTTGCAACCCCACGGACTGTAGCCTGCCAGGTTCCTCTGTCTATGGAATTTCTCAGGAAAGAATATTGGAGTGGGTTGCGATTTCTTCCTCCAGAGGATCTTCTCGACCCAGAGATCAAACCCAGATCTCCCATATTACAAGTAGATTCTTTACCATCTGAGCCACCAGGGAGGCCCCATATGCCCATGATTAGGTTATGTTAAATGGCACAGTTGACCTTAAGACTGGGAGGTTATCTCTGTGGCCTGACTTAATCATACAAGCTTTTTAAACTCATAAAGTTTAAAGTCTGGTTGGTTTGAAACACAAGGATTTGTCATGTTTTTCTGGCTTGAAGATGGAGAAGTCACCTGGAAAGGAAAAGTAGGAAGCCTCCCAGAACTCAAAGCCCCCAACTGACAGCCAGCAAGGGGTAGGAACCTCAGAAATGAATTTTGCCAACAAGAAGGGAGCTTGGAAGACCACCCCAGACTCCATCCAGATGAGGATGGCAGCCATGAAGACATCTTGATCTCAATCCAGTGAGACGCTAAGCAGAAAACCAAATAAATGGGGAAACGATGGAAAAAGTAAAAGACTTTATATTTTGGGGCTCCCAAATCACTACGGATGGTGACAGCAGCCATGAAATTAAAAGACACTTTCTCCTTGGAAGAAAAGCTATGACCAACCTGCTGCTGCTGCTGCTGCTAAGTCGCTTCAGTCGTGTCCGACTCTGTGCGACCCCATGGACTGCAGCCTACCAGGCTTCTCCGTCCATGGGATTCTCCAGGCAAGAACACTGGAGTGGGTTGCCATTTCCTTCTCCAATGCATGAAAGTGGAAAGTGAAAGTGAAGTCGCTCAGTCGTGTCTGACTCTTAGCAACCCCATGGACTGCAGCCTACCAGGCTCCTCCATCCATGGGATTTTCTGGGCAACAGTACTGGAGTAGGGTGCCATTGCCTTCTCCCTAGACAGCATATTAAAAAGCAGAGATGTTACTTTGCCAACAAATTTCTGTCTAGTCAAAGCTATGGTTTTTCCAGTAGTGTGGATGTGAGTTGGATTATAAGGAAAGCTGAGCACTGAAGAATTGATGCTTTTGAACTGTGGTGTTGGAGAAGGCTCTTGTGAGTCCCTTGGACTGCAAGGAGATCAAACCAGTCAATCCCAAAGAAAATCAGTCCTGAATATTCATTGGAAGGACTGATGTTGAAGCTGAAGCTGCAATATTGTGGCCACCTGATGCAAAGAACTGACTCATTAGAAAAGACCCTGATGCTGGGAAAGATTGAATGCAGGAGGAGAAGGGGACAATAGAGGATGAGCTGGTTGGATGGCATCACTGACTCAATGGACATGAGTTTAAGCAAGCTCCAGGAGTTGGTGATGGACAGGGAGGCCTGGCGTGCTGCAGTCCATGGGGTTGCAAAAGAGTTGGACACAACTGAGCGACTGAACTGAAGCAGAAAATCAGCCACTCCGTGCCCAGACTTCCAACCTGCAGAAACAATTATGTAATATATAACATAGATGAATTAATAAATATATCATGTATATCAGCAATCCCCAACCGTTTTGGCATCAGGGATTGGTTTTGTGGAAGACAATTTTTTCATAACAGAGGTGGTGGGGGTTGGGAGGATGGGATGGTTTCAGGATGATTCAAATGCATTTCATTTATCATGCACTTTATTTCTATTATTATTACATTGTGATATATAACAAAATAATTATACAACTCACCACAGTGCAAAATCAGCAGGAGCCCTGAGCTTGTTTTCTTTCAACTAGGCAGTCCCATCTTGGTGTGATGGGAGACAGTGACACCCGAAGTGCATTGCTTCTGTCCCAACTACTCCATAATGTCTTTCTGGTTGCTGTTACGCTCCAACTTGGAGGCATGTATTTCCTCATCCATGACTGCTACACCACCAGTCTTCACCACTGGTTTGTATTTGGGCGTTTCTACTTTTGTATCAAATAATTAATTCATTGATAATAATAAATACATCGTTTGCAGAAACTCAAGAACAATATTCTTGAACACCCCTAATGTAACTGAAAGTGGGGTCTGGCTGCTCCTCACTCAAAAGTCAATAAAGAGGCCAGCTTGATAGAAAAGTTTGCTTTATTTTGTATGCCAGCAACTAAGGGTGGAGTTGGGAGGGCAGACGCCTGTCCAAAGGCCAACTATCCTCTCAACCCGGTGACAATCAGGAGGAAAGAGCTTTTACAGACAGAGGGAGGGAGCTATATGCAGAAACAGCAGAGGCAGCTCTGACAGTCATCTTGAAATTGGTCACAGGTGCTCTGACTAGCATGATCTTGATTAAGTTCAGTTAATCTTCAGTTCCAGGGTTGGTTTGTTTTCATTTCTTGAGGCCAGTTCTTGGAATTGTGGCAGCTTTGACAGCTTGTGTCATGGCTACAGTCTGTTCATCATGCAGTTAACTTCTCCCCCATGAGCGGTTTCAGTATCTCTAAGACAGCTTAGAGGATACGGCTCACAATATTATCTATAGCCCTTGAGAAAACTGCACAGCATATAGGATCTTAATTCCCTGACCAGGGACCAAACCTGTGCCCCCTGCAATAGAAACATGGTGCCTTAACCACTGAACCACCAGCAAAGTCCCTAGATCTCACTGTTTTTAATTAATTTCTCTAAAAAAATATTTTTGAGCTCTTTACTTAAGGCTTGGAATTTTAAGGGGCCCCAGTGCATTTCCAAGGCAGAGACAGAGGGGGGATCTAGTTTTGCTACATTTGGCTTAAATTGAAAAAAAAAAGTTGCTATATGGTCTCAACAATCCCTTTGCAAATGATAGACTGAACTATTCAGCTCCCTGGAACAAGGTATTTTTTAGTAGAATTTTACATTAATATAGAATATTTTTTAAAATCCTAATAGGTTAAAACAAGTCAAACAACCATTCTACACAGATAAAAATCTTCACAAAGGTCAACTGAGGTAATCCAGAGATAAAACTAAATTATGTAGATTTTCAATGAAGTCACTAGTCATATAACATAAATTATTTACACACTTGCAAACACTTTAAGAAATGTGCTCCAAGGAGCATTAACCTTTGTTTTTGTATGTGTATGCCATTTTGAAGACTTGCATATTTTATTTTTCAGGAAACTTAACATTTTAAATAGTCTGTTCTCTACCAAATGTTCACGCTTTGGTATTATTCATATAGGATTGCTTATCCTAAAGAGTTGACATTTCCCAGGAGGAACTTTGTGCTCTAGAAGTTTCATATAAATTAAAATCTTCATCAAATATCAATGTGGAGGGAGGTAACACAGGATGAAACATACACAGTCAAGTTATCTCTGTATATTTAGGAACTGCTCCTTCAAGACAGTCACACCAGGGAGGGGGGTTCAGGATGGGAAACACGTGTACACCCGTGGCTGATTCATGGCAATGTACGGCAAAACCACTATAATATTGTAAAGTAATTAGCCTCCAATTAAAATGAATAAATTTAAAATAAATAAGTAAATACATTAAAAAGAAAAAAAAAGATATTCACACCAGAAAGCTTAGTCTGTGCTTAATATTCAGGAATATGAATTTGGCTCATCAGAGAAGCCTTGGCAAGACCTTACTACTTCAAAGTTATTAAGAACTACCTCTAGGGCAAGTCCATATTTACTGAGTTATGATAAATTTATTATAATGAAGGAAAACAAGTGTAGCCAGCTATCTTTAAAAATGCCCCAGTCACTGTTTCTCAATATACAAAGACTAGAACTACTCATATATACATTTATCATACAACAAATCCCATCTCTGTCCCCTGAAATTCCTGTAATTTTATTCATTAGAAGATTAAAAAAAAAAAAGACTTAAAGAGCACTTTACAGCAGCATTCAGCTTTCCTATGAAATTCTCAGGGTCTTAAATATTATGTACACTTCTGGGTTTTTTTTCCTTTTCTTTTAGTAAGTTAGACACTAGCTTCAGAGTTTGTGGATCTGGAGGAAAAATCACCCACTCAAAACTGTTCTAGAAATTGTCTTTTGCAGAATAGCAGGTAGCTGAGTTAAAAATAGGAGGATCATTTCCCTGTTTTCCAAAATTTAAGTCTTTTTTTTTTTTTGTTCCCCTTGTACATCAGCCTCAGTCACCACTTCTGAGTGAAGATGAAGAGGCTCTGGCCTCTGCTCCTCCGGCTTCCCAAAAGCTGCTTTCTCATTGCTGCAGCCAGGCCCGAATGCATGTGTATCGATGAGGACCTCCCCCAAATGGCCTTTAGAGGCAATGCCTCAGCGTATTTTCTGTCTTTTCCAGCGCATGTGTGCTAAATCACTTCAGTCGTGTCTGACTCCGTGCGAACCTATGACTGTAGCCTACCAGGCTCCTCTGTCTATGGGATTCTTCAAGCAAGAATACTGGAGTGGGTTGCCACGCCCTCCTCCAGGGGATCTTGCCGACCCAGGGATCAAACCTGCACCTCTTATGTCTCTTGGATTGGCAGGAAATAGGAAATCCTGAACCTCCTGTGTCTCCCTGAAAACCAGGAAATCAACCTCCCCTGTGAAAGGTGCCCTCCCCACACCCAGAGGTAGAAGGACACCCCTTTATCCCCAGAGTTGGGAATTCAGAGCCAAGATGCCTCTGGAAACACCTTATTCCTTCTTTAAATTTACCACCTTAGGCCTAATCTCTCTTTAGATTCTTCACTAATTAAGCACCTAAAATCTAAGTTTTGTCCTGTGTACACCTCACAGATTTATTGTATCTGTCTCTAAAAAGTGTAACAGCTGCCTGATTTGGACACCTCTTGGGTCCTATTCTTACAGGACCTCCTTACGCATGAATTAAATTTTGTTTCTACTTCTCCCATTAATCTGGCTGTGTCAATATTATTAGTTCAGTCACAGTCCTCCAGAGGTGGAGAAGGCGGACCTTCCCCTCCACAACAGTGCCTAAGTCAAGTTTGGGGAGTATGGGAAGGGCACAGCACTCCCA
>NW_011489342.1:400811-405447 GCF_000754665.1 Bison bison bison | reverse complement strand
CATGCCCTCACATCCTCTTCCCATCCCACCAGTATACAGACAAGTAACCCATTTTTTTCCCACACCATTTCTCTCACCTATTATGAAAACAGTCAAAAATCTGGAGGGAGAGCTTGAAAGCTCTCCTAATCTCCTTGTTCAACTGAACCTTATTTAACTGAATCTCCAGCAAACCCTCTAATCTTGTTTAATCTTTCTGGTGATTGGCCTCCACCCTGTAGTTAGCCCCTTGAGCCCCTTATTAGCACCCACTCCAGTATTCTTGCCTGGAGAATCCCAGGGATGGGGGAGCCTGGTGGGCTGCCGTCTATGGGGTTGCACAGAGTCGGACACGACTGAAGCGACTTAGCAGCAGCAGCAGGGACTCCTCCAAAAGGGCTTGTTAGGAAAACAGAAGATTCTTTTCCATCACTCAGGAAAGCCCAAGTGTTTTAGGTTATCTGTGCCAGGAACAAGAGACAAAACCAAACCTATGTGTTTATCATGCTGCAGTATTTCATAAGCTCTTTTGGAATCCATGGGTTTATGATGTTTCTACCGTAATTAACACACACACACACACACACACACAAACCAAGGGGTTCTGACATCCTCCACATCCACAACCTAGTAGATAGATTACCTTTCTTCTAAGTGAGGAATCAAAGCAGAGGTGACATGCCTGAGGACACAGAGGCAGGAAGTGGCATGAGTGAACCTAAACCCAGTTCTCTGATTCTTTTTCAGCTGGACTTGTCCTCTCCTATTTTGCCTTTCTTCACTTTGAAATGGGAGAACGGACACTTTCTGAGTTCTCGTGACGCATCTGCCATCTCAACTGTGACTATTTGACACAGTCTTTCCAAAGACAAAATCAGAGGGATTTAGATAGTTTCCTAAGGACACAGGTGCTAACTAGTGCTTGCAGAATATGAATCATGGTGAGTCCCAAATATTATGGGGGTTGAGGTTAACTGTATAAATGTCATCCAAATAAATGTTCCAGCAAAGAGAATGTAGCCCAACCTAAACCTCAGAATTTCTCAATCTGATCTCCCAATGTCAGGGAAAATCATGTTTCCAATCATCTGGACCTATAGTTTCACATAAGGTAATAAAACATAACAAAGTTAATACCGAATGCTTCTTCTCAAAAGTGTCCTCACTTAATTTGTTACGCCTTAAGAGATAATTCATAGTGTGGCTGTTCATTTTAAAGATATGTTTCCTCTAAAAAGGAAAGAAAATGTCTTTATTAAAAGTCTGTGAGTGGTGGTCTATTGTTGGTTGAGAAGAAATGACACTCTTTGTCTGAGGTTAACAATAATGGAAATAGATAATATAAGTGATCTGTGACCATGCATTCAGAGGTGAAAGCTTGTGACCAAGCTTTCAGAGGTGAAACAAAAAAGACTTCCTTATTTTTATTTTTTAAGACTTTCTTTTTAAAAAGTGTGTACTATAATGATTGCCATAATTATGCCCTAACTTTTAAGGTCATCTTGCTTACCAAAAAATATTTAGGAAACAAGCTACTGTATAGTTCTCAGTTCTCTAGAGAAAGCATAAGTTTTGATGTTTCTGATACAGTAAGTCACTGGAATTCATAGAAAAATATTTTGAGATATAATTTCATGTGTTGAAAAACATAGGTTTAGTGGACTGTAGCACTTGAGTATATTTTGAATTATGAAGATATTTTATATTTTGAAATAATACAAGAACAATCATATTCTTTTTTTATTAGAAATAAAAGCCAATCATACCAGAATGCAGAAATTATGCTGACTTGATTTGGTTGTTAGAAAAGTTGTTTCCTTTTTCACATTGTGGCACTTTAAACAACACACTATCCTATCTATTAATTACCTTTATTAGTCTGCTTTTGTTTAGTTGCTAAGTCGTTTCTGACTCTTTGCCACCCCATGGACTGTAGCCCACCAGGCTCCTCTGTCTAACGGATTCTCCAGGCAAGAATAATAGTGGGTTTACATTTCCTTCTCCAGGGGATCTTCCAGGGATGGAACCTGATTATCCTGTGTTGGCAGGCGGATTCTTTACCACTGAGCCACCAGGGAAGCCCCGATTAGTTTGCTAGGGCTGCCGTATGAATAAAACAGATGGGGTCGGTTAAACAACAGTAATTTATTTCTCATAGTTCTGGTGTCCACAAGATCAAGAAGTCAAGAAGTTTGGTTTCTTCTTGTGACCACCTTTCTTTTTGTACTTGCATATATCTGGGTCCTTAATTTCATTTTCTTAGAAGGTTACACTGGATTAGGCCAACCATGTGATCCCATTTTACCTTAATTTCCTCAGTAAAAGCTCTAACTCCAAATACAGTCACAGTCTGAAGTTCTGGAGGTTTGAATTTAACAGGATTTTCTTTTTTAATCCTTTTTTTTCAGCCTGCTGCATGGCATGCAGGATCTTAGCTCCCCAACCACGGACTGAACCCATGCCCTCTGAAGTGGAAACATGGAATTTTAACCATTGGATCACCAGGGAAGTCTCTAACAAAGGATTTTAAAAGGACACAATTCAACCATAACACTCTTTGCAGCTTTGTATTTTTTAATTTATCTTTAAAATAGTTTCGTTCTATACCATTGCTACTTAAATGTTTTGTTTAATAATTTACAGGCATATGCTTTTTTTTTCTTTTCTGCAAAGTGCTCAAAATGGTTAGAATGAGTCCAAATAGTTCTTTGACCTCTAAAAAAGCAAACATTATAACAACTCTATGTTTCAGTGCATACATATAGACCATTTTCCTTCATCCATTTCTCCTGCCCATAATGAAAACAGTAGAATATAGAGGGAAAAATGAAAGAGTAAAATTATATAGGAAAAGATGAAGTGTAAGAAATATTAAACTGCACGGGACCACTCACATATTATTTCTAAGGAGACTGGACCCTGACCTCCCACCAAGGGGAACTGGAAAGGCCTTCTATTCAGAGGGTGTTCTTGGGGGTTTCTGAAGGATTGTATGCCCTGCCCTCAGACCTAATAAGTCTTACACATAGTTTGCCAACTATCCTCCAACATAAAGTTGTTATACTCAAACATACTGCCAGAGAGAACAATTTCAAACCTACAAACCTGTTTGGCTGGGTGAAAAACCACACACTGTCTAAATAGCATACTGTCCACTCACGCGTGTGTAACAGAACTGCCCAACAGGTACACCACTTGTGAAGGTGTGCTGCGATGTTGCCTCCCCCACAAGGATGTATATAAAAATCATCATTCATGCCTCTCCTAACAACAACAACAAAAGTCTTCTGCAGAGATATAAATATCTGGTAGAGAGACTGGAGCAGTGTGCTGGTTGCATATTGGAAGTCCTGAAAAAGGGTGAAAATGCAGACAGTGAAGGTGCAATAAGAGAGAGAAGGAGAAAACCTTAAGGCCATAACCTGGAGAACAGGACCATGAAAGAGAGAAATTTGGGAAAAGAGTCAGTAAAAGCCTTTAAGAAGAGACAGCAGAGACAATCAGTTAGGCTGGTACCTGGGAGGTGAAGTTTAGTGATATGAGCTGAAAAGTTTCCACGCCATTTAGCAGCAAGTGGCTCATTAGTGTCCCTGGTGAGGGTGGATGAGTGGGCGTAATAGTAACAAAATCTGGGTTCGCAGTGAGTGAAGGAATAGGAGGTGAAGGCTGAGTGCTTATAATCCTCTATAGAGGAACTTAGCTGTGAAGGGAAGAAGGGAGAATGATGACTGGGGACAATATTGAGCAAAGGGAAGTGAGAGAATACTGCTTCTTTCATGATCTGAACCCTTACAACAGACAGTTACATGCTCAGTTAAAATCTACCTCCACGTTTTGGTTTGTTTGTTTTTACAAAAAAGGTACACTTTCTTTTCATTAATTTGTTCTCACAACAGTGCTATTGAAGTCAGGGTATGATCCCTACTCCATAGATGAAGAAGCTACTTGCCTTCAGTTCAGTTCAGTTGCTCAGTAGTATCTGACTCTTTGCAACCCCATGAATTGCAGCACACCAGGCCTCCCTGTCCATCACCAATTCCTGGAGTTCACTCAGACTCACGTCCATTGAGTTAGTGATGCCATCCAGCCATCTCATCCTCTGTCGTCCCCTTCTCCTCCTGCCCACAATCCCTCCCAGCATCAGAGTCTTTTCCAATGAGTCAACTCTTCGCATGAGGTGGCCAAAGTACTGGAGTTTCAGCTTTAGCATCATTCTTTCCAAAGAAATCCCAGGGCTGATCTCCTTCAGAATGGACTGGTTGGATCTCCTTGCAGTCCAAGGGACTCTCAAGAGTCTTCTCCAACACCACAGTTCAAAAGCATCAATTCTTTGGCGCTCAGCTTTCTTCACAGTCCAACTCTCACATCCATACATGACCACTGGAAAAACCATAGCCTTGACTAGACAGACATTTGTTGGCAAAGTAATGTCTCTGCTTTTGAATATGCTATCTAGGTTGGTCATAACTTTCCTTCCAAGGAGTAAGCGTCTTGTAATTTCATGGCTGCAGTCACCATCTTCAGTGATTTTGGAGCCCAGAAAAATAAAGTCTGACACTGTTTCCACTGTTTCCCCATCTATTTCCCATGAAGTGGTGGGACCAGATGCCATGATCTTCGTTTTCTGAATATTGAGCTTTAAGCCAACTTTTTCACT
>NW_011489342.1:376969-400711 GCF_000754665.1 Bison bison bison | reverse complement strand
GTTTTCTGAATATTGAGCTTTAAGCCAACTTTTTCACTCTCCACTTTCACTTTCATCAAGAGGCTTTTCAGTTCCTCTTCACTTTCTGCCATAAGGGTGGTGTCATCTGCATATCTGAGGTGATTGATATTTCTCCCTGCAATCTTGATTCCAGCTTGTGCTTCTTCCAGCCCAGCGTTTCTCATGATGTACTCTGTATATAAGTTAAATAAGGAGGGTGACAATATACAGCCTTGATGTACTCCTTTTCTTATTTGGAACTGGTCTGTTGTTCCATGTCCAGTTCTAACTGTTGCTTCCTGACCTGCATACAGGTTTCTCAAGAGGCAGATCAGGTGGTCTGGTATTCCCATCTCTTTCAGAATTTTCCACAGTTTATTGTGATCCACACAGTCAAAGGCTTTGGCATAGTCAATAAAGCAGAAATAGATGTTTTTCTGGAACTCTCTTGCTTTTTCCATGATCCAGCGGATGTTGGCAATTTGATCTCTAGTTCCTCTGCCTTTTCTAAAACCAGCTTGAACATCAGGAAGTTCATGGTTCACATATTGCTGAAGCCTGGCTTGGAGAACTTTGAGCATTACTTTACTAGCGTGTGAGATGAGTGCAATTGTGCGGTAGTTTGAGCAACAAGTGGTAAAAAGCAGAGCAGCGCTTTGCCTCAGGGCTTCTGGCCCAAGGCTATGATCTTCCACAGAACTGTAGCTGCCTGAGGAGTATACGCAGTAATCTTCATGCCAGTGATTTGTGAGAGGCTCCCCATGGACTCCCACCTCTCCGGTTTGACATCGGTGTGTTTGCTTTGGAGTCTGACACCAGTGCTTTCACAGCCATCCTGTCCTTTCAACTAGTAAAGCACAGGGAGGCACTCACATTCAGCCCAAGCTTGTAATAACTTGTACTTACTTCTGGTGGGCCATCACTCTTTCTTAATCACAGCATCCCACTTTATTCCAAGTAGCAATATGTCCAACTCAAAAACAAGCACTCCCAGACATCTTTTCAGCTGAGGGTAACCAAAGAGATATAATCTGAAGTTGGTTGTATATTCTAGTTGTTCCTTGAAAACCACATTAACGCCTGCACAGCAGCTGTGCACGCTTTGGGCTTCCCCTGCTCCCCATCCCTGTACCACTTCTCTCATTTTCCAAGTGCCTTTTGTTTGGAACAGGTATTTGGATAACTGGGCAAGTTGATGAAGGAAGCCAGTGCTAAGGATGTTAGGGTAATGAGTGAACTAGATCAGGTCAGTTGTGAAACCAAGAAGCCACCAGACCAGCCCTCTGGCAGGTCACCTCTAGAGTTTTTGTTTTTGTTTTTCACAAAGAATACTGTTTCACCAACTGCAATTTCTGGCCAAACACAATTTCTATGCAGTAACACAGTCATTCCAAACTTTCAGTGCTCCCTAGAAGTACTATTTCTGCCCTCTTCACTACTCTTTGTCTTTCTTTTCTCTCATGTACAAAGAATACTGTAGGTGGCCGCTTCCCCTTCTCACTGCCCCCCCATCACCCCAGAGACGACTGCCCACACCTCCCTGTCCCATCACTTACAGCGATCGCTGCGGTCCTCTTAGCCGGAGCCCCTTCCCCCGAGATGTTGGTCTCAGCAGCATGAAGCACTCTTGCTCACCCCACCTGTGGGAATCTTCCCCCCGCTCAGGTCTGTCCTAGGTCCAGGTTGGCCTCCTTCCTTTCCGCTTCTTCTCGGTAGGCTCCTCCTCCTTAAGTGTCAGCGGCTTTGGGCCCAAGGAAGGAAGGAGACCAGGAGCTCAAAGCCGCAGCCACGATCCAAGTAACTCAACACACTCAGAGAGGGGAAAGTCGGGGAGACCGTGGGGGGCAAAAGGGCTCTGTCCTCTAGAAGAGCCAAGGCCCACACGCACAGGGATGCGCAGAAGGGAGGACTGGGATTCACCAGGAAGCAGGGTGCAGGGGACCGCTTTCCTCCACCAAGTCTCAGCACCGGCTTCTTCCAGCGTCTTGGGTGGAAGCTGCCCCACGTGAGGCCTTGCGCAGGACGCAGGCGTGGAACAGCCAAGGGCGGGGCCTAGCCAGGCGGGGCAGGGGCGAGACCTGCGTCAGACTTAGCACGTGCGGCCCACATGGTATATAAAGGTGGGAGCCCTCAGAACCCGCAGTATAGGCTGCCTTGAAGGCAAGTTCACAGCAGTTCCAGTCGTGTGTGCCACCACAGAGGCTCATAGAGGCAGACGCTGAGCTAAAGAAGGGAGGCTTATAGAGGCAGTACCTCCAGACCTTTCTTCTATGTGCCGGTCATGGCCCAGAAGCCTCACCTGGGTCCCTGGGACCAGAATCCTGCCTATAATCCACTCTCCATTCCTGGGGCAGGTGAGGAATCTGAATCCCCAAGGAGGTTCAGTGGGATTAGGGACCCTCCCTGTAAATCAAAGCCTGAAGGTTTTCTAACACCTTTGTCCATTACTTCCCTTCACCCTGTGTTGACACGAAAGAGACTGGCAGCCCATGGAGCAGTGATTGTGGTTCAGGTTAAGAGAAAATATGCGAATTCTAGCTTTGTGCCAGTTATTCTGCTCAATAGTAGAAATGGGTTCTCTCATTTGACATCAACCCATGAGCTCGGTATTGTTGCTGCCCTTGCTCCCCAAATGAGGGAACCTAGGCTCTCAGTCTGGAGAAGGCAATGGCACCCCACTCCAGTACTCTTGCCTGGAAAATCCCATGGATGGAGGAGTCTGGTAGGCTGCAGTCCATGGGGTCTCGAAGAGTCGGACACGACTGAGCGACTTCACTTTCACTTTCACGCATTGGAGGAGGAAATGGCAACCCAATCCAGTGTTCTTGCCTGGAGAATCCCAGGGACGGGGGAGCCTGGTGAGCTGCCGTCTATGGGGTCACACAGAGTCGGACACGACTGAAGTGACTTAGCAGCAGCAGAAGCAGCAGGCTCTCAGTCAGAGATTGGCTCAGGCTCACAGAGTAATCCAGCCAAAGTCTCCTTGGGTTGTGAGACCATTCTGGTTGGACGAGGTACCTTACAGGTCCTAGTCTCTATACTTGTTTTGATGAGGCCTAAACATTCTAAGGGGACTCAGAGGTAAAGAATCTGCCAATGCAGGATACTTGGATTCCATCCCTGGGTGGGGAAGATCCCCTGGAGAAGGAAATGGCAACCCACTCCAGTATTCTTGCCTGGGAAATCCCATGGACAGAGGAGCATGGCTGGCTACAGGTCCTGGGGTCGCAAGAGGCAGACATGACTTAGCAACTAAACAACAACAAACATTCTAAAAGCTATTATGTGAGGTCAGAAAAGTATTTTGGAGGAAGAAGGACAAACAAGACTTGAAAATGTCTGGAAGTTAGACATCTAGGATTTCATTCAGTGCATGGGGGAAAGGGGCTGTGGGCAGGCAGGAGGATCCATGAGGTGATTCTCCCAAGTATCCTGCTGTGGATAAAGCCTGTTGTGTATATAGTGTAACTTCTCCAAGTAGAAAACCAAGTGTGATGAGGAGAGCTTTTGAATTCGTCAGTCACCATTCCCAGATGAATAGTAGTCAGTCTGAGAAAGAGAACCTTGAGCCAGTTTATGGCTGGTGACCTACAGTTCCTCACTGTGTCTCTACCCAGCAGATGTTGGACTAGCACCTCCACCATGAGCCACTTCCTTCAAGAAACCTTACTGTACATAAACCATTGGGTCTGTTTCTCTGGAGATTCTCTAATGACTACAGATGTTGAAATGCTGTTTTGAAATGCTGCAGAGACAAGAATTGTGTGAGGAAAAGTCTCTTGAGTACAGAATACAGAGTGGAGGGAAGTTTGTGAGAGGAAGAATGTATCTTAAACATTCTGAGAATTCACAGACTGAGTTGCTGTATACCTCTGGTTTTCCCATACCCTTAAGATTTACATTATTTTATTTGTCCTTTAGAGTTGTGGTTTGGGAGAATTAAAAGTGTAAGTGCTGGAAATAGAAATAAGATTTATAATGAGTTTTTCTTAATTGTAACATGGCTCAGATTTTAGTGAGGAAAGACTGATAGGATTTATTGTCCTATGAGGGCTTCCCAGGTGGCCCTAGTGGTAAAGAAGCCACCTGCCAGTGCAGGAGGCATAAGAGACAGTGGGTTACATCCCTGGGTGGGGAAGATTCCCTGGAGAAGGGCGTGGCAACCCACTATAGTATTCTTGCCTGGAGAATCCCATGGATAGAGGAGCCTGTCCAGCTGCAGTCCACAGGGCTGCAAAGTCGGACACGATGAAGTGACTTAGGATGGATGGATGGTCCTATGAAACCTGGAATTCAGGGATGAAGCCACTTGTGGTTGGCAGATAGAGATGAGATCCCCTACAGGGTTTCCGTTCCTGTATGTTTTGGCTTTCTGATCACATGGCTGTCTAGTATTGGGGATCAGTTTTCCCTGTAACTTCACTGTGAATGATCTGAGAAAAGCTTGCATTGTATTAGTTTTTTTTTTTAACTCTTTTGGGATTAAGTGACTTCCATGCATTTTACATATCCAGAATGTCTTAACACCTTTTGAATATTAAGACATGGAGTACACAGTCCTACAGAATTGAAAGAGATGGCTGATTTATCGGATATGTTGTTGTTTTGTTTTCACCACATCAGGAAACATGGAATCTTAGTTTCCCAACCAGGGATTGAACCAGTGCTCTCAGCAGTGAAAGAGCGGAGTCCTAACCACTGGACTGCCAGGGAATTCCCTGAATTATGTTCTTCTGTATGGGTTGATTTTAGTAAATATTTAACTTCTTTGCCTCAGTTTTGTCTTATGTATAATAAGCTGAATTAGGATTTCTGACATGGGCCATCTCCCCATTTCTCTACACTCCCACCTGTCAACAACCATTCTATTTCTGCAATTCCACTTTTTCTGTATCTTTACAAAAGTGATCATACAACATTTACTTTTTTCTGTCCAACTGATTTTTCTTAGAAAAATGTCTCAAGCTTTCTAGGTCCTTGTGTTGGCGGGATTTCCTTTTAAAGATGATTAGGTTTTGATAGCAGGGAAAGGAGGGAAAGGGAAGTTACCTTATGGGGAATGACCCATCTATGCCTAGGTCCTTATTGGACCACGGACATCTTAATGAGGTGATACAGTGAGAAACTAGATGATGAGGTGCTTTATGCCATCCTAGGGAATGTGGTCACTGTCCCTCATTATCTGATAGCCCATGATGTGCCATTCAACTACTGTAACTGGAGTGAGGATCACAGATTGTTCAGAGGTTGTTCTGGAAGCAAAACGGATTGTAGACCTGTGAGAGGCATGGGAGATGGGTTAAGAAAGTCGTTAGGAGTTACTCATGTAACAACTAGGGGAGGACTTTATGTCCTTTGCTTTGGTAACTTTGGTAGAAGACTAGGCGGGAGGCCGGTGGTGGGTGTGAGCAGCTGTGGCTGTGCAGTGTGTACTGGCTGAATGTTGTGACTGGCGGCAGGAGACAGGATGGCTAACTATCCCCTTCTCTTTCTAGGTTTAACAAGTGGAAGTCTGTATTTTCCAGTGGTGCTCAATGAGCATCCTACCTTCCTCATCCCTCAGTCCCTGTTACCCACTACTCTTGACCAAAGATCCATGGTCCCAATGTTTTATAACATGGCACAGTTCCAACAATATGGTGGCTGCTGGAAAGAAATGAAAACAAAAGACACGCAAACAGAAGCTGAACCTCAGCAGGCTGAAAATTTGGATAAAAAGCAAGATGTGAACTCAGAAGGCAACAGCCATGACATGCGAGTGGTGACCAGTATCCCTGAGAATGTGGCTGAAGAGGAAGAGGTAGAGAGCAGTGGCCACCCTGAGGGAGGTATTCTCTCACCTACCTGGTTGGCTCAGGTCAACAAAGTAGATGAGGGCACCAGGGTGACGTGGGTCAGTGCCATGATGCACAGCCCGAGTCATCATCAGAAAGCAGTGCAGGACCGTGCTGGGATTATCGGGACCTCATTGAACCTGATGATGATGATGATTTTGATTCTGAGAGTTATGACGAGTTCACTCCCCACCTCTCAAGTCCCCTGTCCCCCTGCCAAATGAAGTAGGTGAGGGCATACAGCTTAGGGAATATCTATACCCAGCAAACATCCTCCAGAGGTGACACTCACATCCTCCGTGAAGTGTCATACCGCCCCTCATGCCACCCTGTACAGAGAGGATAAGGGTATCCAGGGGGAAATGAGAGGAGGAGCAGAGCAGGTGGAGAATGGGTACCAGGATGAATACGTAGGTGAGTTACCCAGTGACTGTGAGCGGCGCAGTTCCTCCCCTACCTGGTTGACCCTGGTCAACAGAGTAGATGAGGCCATCCAGGGGGACATGGTTCAGTGCTGTGATAAGCAGAACGAGCCATCATCAGAAAGCAGTGAAGGACCATGGTGGGAGTATGGGGATCTCATTGAATTTGATGATGATGATTATTCTGGTAGTTACGAGGAGTGTTTTTATTCCCATATACTGTTCCCTGCCTCCCTGCAAAATGAAGGAAGTGAGGACATGCAATTGGAGAGACCCCCAGCAAATGCCATCCAGAGGTGATGATCATATCCTCCATAAGGGGTGTCAGTATTCCTCCCCTCCTCCTACTCTGCATAGACTGGATGTGGGCATCCAGTGGGAAATGAGAGGCAGCAGAGCCAGTGGAGAGTGGGTACCAGGATGAAGATGAGTATGAATATGAAAGTGCGGTAGAGAATAACTGAGGGGCACGGTTCCTCCCCTGCCTGGTTGACGCAGTCCAACAAAGTGGGTGAAGGCATCCAGTGTGACATGAGATATGCAGCAAAGCAGACCGAGTGTAGGAACCAGGATAAACAGGATTATGAAGGTGAGGAAGAGAACAGTAACTATGAGGGACAGGGTTCCTCCCCTACCTGGTTGGCCCAGGTCAACAAAGTGGATGAGGGCATCCAGTGCGACATGAGCTGCTACAAAGCCCAGGTAGAGAAATCTCCCCAGCAGATGCCCTCCAGGGGTGAAGAGACGGCATCAGACAGCAAAACCAGGGGATCATGGAAAAAACAAACAGGAAACTGAGCGTGGATAAAGATGAAGTGATCTTAAATGATGAGATTGAGGAGGCATATCATGAGAACTTGAAAAGGTGTGCAAAAGTTAAAAAGACTGTGAAAGGCAGGAAGCTGAAGGACATGATCAGCTCCTCAAATGCTAAGACAGCCTATCTGTTGAAGAAAACTACTGTCTTGACCGTCGTGCTTCCTGAGGATTCAGAAGACTCTGAGCTGGAAGAGGAGGGTGACATGGATGAGGTAGGATGCCTCCTTGAAGAAGTGAGTCCACAGGGCCCTCTGACATCTTCCACAGGAAGGTCTTATCACAAGGCTGGAAGGATAATCAGGATGCCACCTAAGGGCCCTGTCCCTTCCCGACTTGTGGTCTGGCCCACCAGAAATAAGTGCAAGTTTTTACAAGTCTGTGGTCAATGTGAGTGTGTCCCTGTTATTACGACAGGATGGCTGTGAAAGCACTGGTGTCAGGCTCCAAAGCAAACCCACCATGGCCAAGTCGGAGGGACTGCAGTCCAGGAGAGCCTCTCACAAATCACTGGAGTGTAAGTGACTAATGGATTCATATACTATTTGGTTGTCTGTGGTGGTTCCCTACCAGGTGAATCAATAGCATTCCACTTTGAAAGTGTGTTGTCACTTAAAGTATAGTGTGCTGTGTGCTAAGTCACTTCAGTCGTGTCTAACTCTTTGCCACCATATGTACTATAGCCCACCAGGCTCCTCTGTCCATAGGATTCTCCAAGGCAAGCATACTGGAGTGGGTTGCTGAAATTCCATTCTGCAGGGGATCTTCCCAACCCAGGGATCGAAGCTGCATCTCTTACATCTCCTGCATTAACAGGCAGATTCTTTAACACTCGTGCCACCTGGAAAGCCCTATTAACTATACTGCCATATTCAAAGAATCTGCAAAAAGAGGTCTTAAGTTAGAATTCCTGCATTCAGGGAAAATGCAGTGTAATCTGAAACATTAGTAGATGATAAAAGATCTGGGTGGTGGTGGTAAGGAGAGTTTGGATAGTTGAGAACATGGGTGGTCCATATGGAGGCAGAGAATTGGAACAGACAGGATCTGTGGTTTGGAGGTGAAAGGAGAAAGTCTGGAGTGGGGATGAAGACAGCAGCTTGAGCTCAAATGGACAGCCAGAGCAGAACTGTTTTAGATCATCCTGCCAGAGGGGAGAATTGTGAGGAATTGGGCAAGAGGCTAAGAATAGGGTAAAGGAGTGTTTTTTTTTTACTTAGATTTTTATCCTGTAGGCAATAAGCGACTAATTCGATTGAGTAGAGAAATGAAGTGAATGTGCTGTAGGAATTTCAACCAGCATATAAAGTATTTTATAGGAGAAATTAGAATGGAGAGTGCTTATATGGCTGAAAAGCAGTTTTATTCAACAGAACCAAGTGGTGAGGGTTCTGATTCACACAGGAGTAAAAAATATGTGTGAGGACTAACAAAACTGAACCTTTAAAAAAAGACAAGAGTTTGAAGTTGGCAAGAGTTGATTTGCTTTGCTGTGTGGGTTGTAGGTAGGAGTGTAAAATGGTGAGACTGAGGGACTGGACTGGCAGACCACCCACACCCGGTTGAAGCGTGAGTTTGGAGCACCCTAGGACTGGCAGGGGCACAGCTGACAGGAGTGGGGAGGGAGCACCCTAAGGGGAACTTTGGGAGATGATTACATCTGGGGTGCAAAGAATGACCAAAGCAGGTAAGTGAAGAATGGGATACATAATGGTCCCAGGGAAGTTTTAAGTTCCTGACTTAGTCCTAAAACCTTTAGACTGAAGAAATGTGTAAGCCTACCCCTTCTACCTAAAGGTTGGGATATTGTCACAACTTAACTCCTGATCATTAACATGACTTTCTGATTCATGCTTAGTGATTTCGAAGAGATTTTTAAAAACAGGATGAGTTTATCAGCAAATTGTTTGCTTTTGGTATGTTTAGTCCTTTTTTAGTCCAGATAAGCTTCAAAATAACCATCTTAAAAGAGGCTGAAGGCGGTCCCTTTGAGGTGATGGGGAATGAGGGAAAGAGGCTGGGAACCACTGTATTAATTGTGTGCATGAAGGATCTTTGTACAATGTCTTTAAGGCAGCAGCACCCCTTCTTAACAAACACCATCTTATGCTGCTGCAGTGGACAGTGTGCACACAGCTCCACCTGGTCCAGACCCACCCTGCGTGGCCCTTAACACCACTGATTATGAGGACCGGATGAGGTGAAACCCAAGGGACCACCCCCCAATGCATCCTTTGTCCCCCATGGCATTTCTACATGGAATATCCTTTCTGCTACAGGATTACTGAAGCATAGACTCTGTAAGCAGCTACAGTCCAGAAGACCAATGCCCTTGCAGGCAGAAGCCCTGGAGTCAAGGCACTGCTCTGCCTCTTACCCCAGACACTGACAAACAATTGCAAGGTGGCGTCCTCATCTATTACCTAGAGATCATGGCCTGACTTTAACAGCATGGTGTAAGAATGTATTAAAAGTGAACTCATTTGTAAATGGTGGTTTGTAACTTGTGTGTATTGAGGGTGTTACTTGAAACCCTTCCACACTCACACTGCATGACTTGGACTTCTTTCCCCAGTGGCATCCAGATCTTTGGTTGGTCTGTGGACCAGAAGTTCCCTGGCATGTTCATTGCCTGGGACTTCTGGTATACAGTTTTCTGGCTTAGTCTCATCTTCCTGAGATTAGTGTGTAAACTCTACAGCAAAAAAAAACAAACCAACAAACACTGGAATTCACCTGTTTGAGAACACAGCATTGTCTGGCTTTCTCATGGGCTGGAGATCCTAATGTCATAAGTGACCTTCTGAAGAGCTAGACAGACAACAGAAAAAAGTAGAAATAACAAGAGCTAGCTGAACATGAAAACAAAGTAGCTGTTCTTAGAGCAGTTACTAGTGTACACAGAGATGATCTGTGAGCTCCAAGTTCTGATTCTAGGTCACAAAATCAGATCCTAAGATCACAAAATTTTCTGCTAGAGACAAAGCATAAAATCAAACAAGTTTCCTGATATAATAAATACAACATTCTAAGTTAAAATAGCCACTATCATGTTTATGATCTCATACATGCCATTTCAATCTGCAGAAAACTACAACAAACCAAAATTAAAAGGGTCTTTTTAGTTTTTAGGTGGCTCAGGGCTTCCCTTGTGGCTCAACTGGTAGAGTCGGACACAACTACTGAGTGATTTTCACATTCACATGGTGGCTCAGACCCTGGAGGAGGGCACGACAACCCACTCCAGTGTTCCTGGAGAATCCCATGGACTGGCAGGCTACAGGATAGGATCACAAAGAGTTGGATGTGACAGGAGCAACTTTTTTGTAACTAAAGGTTAATAAAATATGCCCAGTAGCCAGATTCTATATAAATATACTGATACTATATTTCTATACCACATCATGCTGGGATGTAGAACTTAAATTCACCAAAATAACAACTAACTTGATTTTTTTATTTTTGGGAGAAAGCAAAAGGTTGCAGGGAAAATTGGAGGGAAGAAGTTTTAACCTAATCATGGTTCCAATCTGTCATTACAATTGTGTGTGATTTACCTACCCTAACTTCCATGACACTGAGAGGCTCATGGGGGTAGGGTGTGAATAATCTATTCTAACGAGGAAGGGGGTGTGCAGGGGGGAGGAAGCAAAGCCAGAGGGAAGAGCCTTTTGTAGAGGAAGGAGGTGGGGGTGATCTGTCCCAGAGGCCCCCCACCAGCACGACCCACAGCTCTGGATTCAGTATCCTCCCTAAGGGCCAGTCCTGTCCTCTGAGGGGGCTGTGGGGCTGCCGTCGGCTGCTCAGCTCCCTGATCACCCACTCTGCCCTTTACTGACCTCTCGGGACTTGGGATGTGGGACTCCTGCTAGACAGGCAGCACTCAGCAAAGAACTACTGCTAGGACATCCCTGGTGGTCAAGTGGTTAAGAACCCACGTGCCAATGCAGGGGACGTGCGTTGGATCCCTGGCCTGGGAGGACCCCACATGTTGCACGGTGAATATGCCCATGCACTGCAACAGAGAACTTGAGCATTGCAACTCACACCCAGCACATCCAAATAAATATTTTTTTAAAAACTGCTAGAGAAACAGAAGACTGATTGTGAGCAAACTTTTCCTTCTACCAACAGAGCTCTCAGACCCCAGGGTTTTAAGGATACAATACAGATCATGCATGTACTCCCAATTTCTACTTTTCATTGCTCTGCTGGGACATCCAGAAATGGCTTCTGGATGCCAAACTACAGAAGCAGCACCAACAACTGCTCATTTTCATTTTTTAAAAAAATTTTCTAAATTTAAAAAATTGAGATGTAATTGACATGTAACATTGTTATTACTTTTAGGTGTGACAATGTTTAGTTTCAAGTACTGACACATTCCAGGCTATGCAACACGTAGCCTGAGACATAAGGATGCAACCCCCTTCTTAAAGTAGTTGGAAAAGGAGGCAAGACCACTGAGTATCTCAGGACTTCAATGTCTCTACAGAGAAATTTTACTGAGAGGGCATGGGCACTGTAACTAATTTAAAATTCTGTCTTGACTTCAACAGCTTGGAAATGAGCAAGTCCTCAAATTGCTGTACACAGTCATTTCAGAGATGATTAATTTTCTGATCTCTTTTTCTCATTCCAGCTTAATTTTCTGAATTTTGTTCAGTGAAAATGTCTTTCCTGGCATTAGGAAGCCATAGTAAACATTAAAATGTTAAATCATTTAGCAGTCAAATATGTTGATTATCCCAAAATGAATACAGGAAGATCTCCAAAATAGTTAAAAAAAAAACGAAAAGCAGTGTACAGGACAGTGTGTTCCATATGCTTGTATTTGTGTGTACAGGAAAAAAGAGATTGTGTGTGTTTACACATTTATATAAACAGACATGCATATACGGGAACTGCATATCTCTGGAAGAATACCTGAGGGAAGGAGTTTTATTTTCACTTAACATTTATTTATATGCAAATACATTACCTCAAACAATGTTCAATGTTTTTTAATTACAGGAAAAAAAGAACCAAAACGAAGTTAATGTCACTTTCCTGACATCTGTGTCCCAGGCTAATATAACTCTAAGCCAAAGGTAACCTAGTACTTAGCATATTGCTCCCCCCACACACTTTTTTTTCTATTAGGAGCTCATTTCTACTATAGAGTTATATATATAGGCTGTATTTTTGTTTTGAAATTTCAATGTTACTTCTCTGTTTCAGGAGTTATTAAATTTCTACTCTACCTCTAACCAACTTGCTATTTCCTCTTACCAAAGAACAGGTACATTAAATTTCCAGGTGATATGGAATGTTCAATGTTCAACTTAACATTACTCCCTGCAGAAGTAACCAGTCAACAATTACCACGCCAGGCACAGTGCTAAGTACGAGAAGGGAGAACTGAGAGGATAAGGGTACTCTTAATGAAATCTAGAAAAGCTACAGTTAAAACTGCTCTTAGAAACCCCCATGTAACTCTTGACAAAGGTAACTTCATCTTGGGATCCACAAAATGGAGGCCTCCTCAGTGACCCAGCTCATGTCACAAACCAAAACCTGTCAGCCTGCACTAACCAGAAATGCCTCGCTGTTGAGGAAACCAAGAATAAATACCCCTGGCACGATCCTCCAACTTAGCCTTAGTTTATCTTACTCTAGGTAAGAGAACCTGCTAGCCTTAAATCCCTGACCTCCTCAGTCAGTTCACTCACTCAGTCCTGTCTCTTTGAGACCCCATGGACCGCAGCACGCCAGGCCTCCCTGTCCATCACCAACTCCCAGAATTTACTCAAACTCATGTCCATCGAGTCGGTGATGCCACCCAGCCATCTCATCCTGTCGTCCCCTTCTCCTCCTGCCCTCAATCCTTCATAACATCAGGGTCTTTTCCAAATGAGTCAGCTCTCCGCATCAGGACTGTGCATGACAGAGAACTTAGCTGCCTTGAGCAGTTTTTTAAAAAACAGGATCTTTTTCTAAAATATTATTATTTGTCTGGCTGCGCTGGGTCTGCACTGCTCAGGTGGGTTTTCTCTAGTTATCAGCAAGCAGGGGTTACTCTCTCATTGCAGTGACTCCTCTGGTCATGCAGCATGGGCCGTAGGGCACGCAGGCTTCAGTAGCTGTGGCGCATGGGCTTAGTTGCTCCGCTGCATGTGAGATCTTCCTGGACCAAGCACTAATTTCATGTATATCCCCGGCATTGGCAGGAGGATTCTTAACCACTAGACCACCAGGGAAGTCCCTGTCTTTCAGTTTAAATGCAGCAAATACTATTCTCTCCACTAATGTGTAAAAGATCTATATACCCAGTCTTATCTCTATAATTAAGTCTCTTCTTCAGTGGCATCTGCCTTAAAAAGCTACACTTACTAAGGCAGTGAGTCAGGCTTTGGTGAGGAACACAACTACCTGGAGAATTTACGAACTTGGTAAAATGCAAAGGCCAAAGGCCCTGTCCTATTTCAGTAAGCCTGGGCCTGTGTCCTATAGTAGCTCTCCAAGTCATTCTGACTTGTCATACCAGTTTTCAAACCAAAGTCTGAGGCAAACTGACCTAAGTCACCAATGCCAGCATAGCTTCAGCCTTTTCTGCTAAGGCCCCACCTTCACTACAGAGCCCAGCATATACTGCCCGGCCACCACAGAAATGAAAACACCTGTATAAAAACAGCCATTTACCAGCAGAGTGCCAAAGTGAAAATCCTTTCACATCATTTCAGCTTAAAACCACCTCTTTTACTCTGCCAGAATCTTCAGTCACATTTTCTCCCCAATTTTTACCCCTATAGATCCAATCAATATTCCTTGCCCATGCACTAAATTCTGAGGGATTTTAGAGAGCCAAATAAAGAGAGTTCTTATTATATATAACAGTGGTTCTTACCCACTGTGATTGTTTTGCCCTCAGGGGATATTTGGAGCCATTTCCCTGGGAGGAGCAGAGAAGGATACTACTGGCATCTAATGGAGCCTACAATGCACAGGACTGCCCATGCTGCTAAGAATTATCCAGACAAAAATGTCAGTAGCACTGAGGTTAAGAAACCCTTATTTACAATAGTATCCATTGTAAAAGAATTGCAATGTAAGACAAAAGTATAAGCAGATGGGAGTCAGACCATCGGTATTACAGCTAAAGACTAGATTAAGAGACATACTTGGACTTCCCGTCACTGAAACCCAGAAGTAAAACCAATCTGCTTGCCACAGACTAGATAACTGGAGGCCTCCCTTTGTGAGGTCACATTTCTCTAGAACTCGTAGCATGTTGGAATTAAGAACATGTGCTCCCTTTGGGCTACTAACTCCCAGGAGCAAACAAATGAACATGACCAACCACCTAGCTCCTGCCGGATATCAAGTAAAAGGGTAGAAAGAGGATGGCATTACTTCATTTATGTTCCCTCCAAAGGGAAAAATAACAGGATGGAAAGTATTGCCTCCTCTCCTTCCAACAAGGGTCGCAAGTAGTGGGATGGAATAACAGACTAAGAACCTACTGTTAAATCTATGCAAAGTTTGCAAGCCAGCTATTAAACCCATGGCAGCTTGAAACCAGCCAAGCAGGAGTGTTTACACCATGAAAGTGACAAAAACACACAAATCAGTGCTTTGTTTTTTGGAAAGTAAAGTTAGGTCCTTTTACCATTTGGAAACACTGAAACTGAAGATGGATTCAAGATTGAAATGAAACAAAATATAATAAAGCACTAAAAAAAATGTATATATATATATAATCATATGGTTCTAATCATAGATAAAAACCATTAAGGACAAGGCCAACACAAAAATTATTCAAAAAAAGTACCAACAGGCAAACTACAAACTGGGGAAGTTACTGTAAAATGCATTAGGAGTAACCTATTAAGAATTCTTACAGATTAGTAAGAACAGTATCCCAATGGCAAAAACCTCATATAACTCACAAAATACAAATGAGTTCAACATTAATTTAAAAAAATTAAACATACCAGATTTTGCCTATCACAATGGCAAAGAGGGGAAAAATGGAACACAGCCAGTGTTGATAACTTATGTGATGGGTACTATGAAAAACGGCTTCCCAGGTGGCTCAGTGATAATCTGCCTGCCAGTGCAGGAGATCCAAGTTCGATCCCTGGGTCGGGAAGATCCCCTGGTGCAGGGAAGCACAACCCACTGAAGTATTCTTGCCTGGAAAATCCCACGGATGGAGGAACCTGGTGGGCTATAGCACATGGGGTCACAGAGTGTCGGACACAACTGAGCACGCACACTAAGAAAAACTACAATGTGAGGCTGGCATAAACTTTTGTTGGCAATTGACAATATCTACCACTGACCTTACCATGTAAGGTAAATATATACCAAATTGACCATACAAATTTCTGAATTTATTCTAAGAAAACTAAAACTGTATAAAGATTTAGTTAGGACTACTGTGACCAGTAATAAAGAATAGGCTAAATAAGTTATAGTAAAACCATTTAATACTTTGCCCACATTAATGTTGCCAAAATATCTGACATAGAAACTTTCTCACCATTTAAATTCAAAAAAGTCTTAAATGGAGGCAACAAAACAGTACATTTAGGAAGTTTTAAAAAAATGTACAGAGTGTACTGAAGTCTAAGAGGATATACAACAAAGTGTGATTAATATTTTCCTTTTCACTTTATATGTCTACAATGTACATATATTATCTGGGTATGCTGCTTGTTTAATAGGAGTTAATGAATTTGAGTTCAGTAAAAAAAAAAAAAAAATTCTCATTTCAAAGCATCAGAGTCTGAAATGAGTTTTGTAAACAATCATTTCTAGTTTTTTAAATGTACCTGTTCAAAATCAAGGCTCATCATTTTGTTTGAGAATCGAATGTCATGTAGATGACAACACAAATAAACATAAAGTGACAGGAAAGTGAGTGAAACTAACTACAAGCTTTGTTTCACTGGCTAGTGCAGTGTAATAAATAAAATGACAGTTAACAAAAACACGTTTATTTTTGTCTTCAAAGAACAAACTGTTCTTTTCCCAATATAACCATGATTAACTTACAAAAATGGGCATTTACAATGCATCTTCAAAGCATTTCCCTTTAACGGGAAACTTTGCTTCACAGAATACAAATATTAAAAGGTTAAAAAAAAATTCTACTTTGTTGTCATTATAAAACAAAACAGAACCTAGCATACGTCAAGGAAATCCATTCATACTTCAGGTCCTTCTCCTCCAGGAACCAGCTGCAAAGGAAGAAAAAGTTTAATACTTAGTTTAGTACTACATGATCTAAAAACCCCTACTGAGAGCTCACTGACTGGTCTTTGATCAGTCTTTGCCTCTCCCTCATATTCCCATTTTCCCCATGTCACCTCTGTTTACAATTCCAACAGTATCAAATTAATACTTAGTGATTTAATGTTTCAACAGTAATTCTTGGTAAAATAAATGATTAAAAAGCACAAGCAGGGACTTCACTGGTGGTGCAGTGACTAAGACTCCATGCTCCCAATGCAGCGGGCCCAGGTTTGATCCTTGGTCAGGGAACTGGATCCCACACGGTGCAACTAAGTAAAGATCTTTCGTGATGCAACTAAGACCCAATGCAGCCAAATAAAAAAATAAATATTTTAAAAATACATAAGATAAAAGGCATAAACAAACTAATCTTAGGCCTAATGTCATCTTCAGCAGTTTGGCCACAGAACCTGATCAACCGAGCATTCCCTTCCCATCATAAGCACCGCTGGGCCAAGAACATTGAGTCAAGCAAGTTAGTTCTGTAATCCCTGCCCCACAAAGATGGCTTAACGTCTAAATAAAAGACCGTCACTGTCTTACCATTGTTATATTATTTCCATTTAGCAAAATTTGATCTAATTTAGTAATTCTTCTTCCTTCTGGTGTGATTTCACTAAACAAAAAGATTTTCAAAAAGTCAGGATAAAGAGTGATAGTCAAAGCCAACATTCTGATCTGCCAAAAGGTTAGTTACTATATGTAAATGAACTGTACAAACACTTTCCAGAGACAAGGTTATCTCCCTCATGATGTCAATTCTCCAAAGGCAACAGAGTGGACTGACTGGCCTAAGACCCACATCCACTAGTGCAGATCTTCATCTAAAAAACTGAAACTTGCCAAGGAGATCAAATATGAAACAAAATGTCTATATATATATACATAAGTTGTAATTAATTTAAAACATTAAATGTTTTCATTATCAGTTCCTTTACTTGATCTGAGCCCTAATATCCCTGGCTGCTTTTAGTATCTTTTACCTTAAACCTTTGTCTCCACTAACTTCCTAGCAATTAGTGACAATTACATTACGGTAATAATCCTCCAATCCAATTTTACTAACATCAGTAGGTAAACTTTCTCTCTTTAGAATAATTCAAACAGGCAGTGTGCTCTCCTACATCCTTTTACTGACTCAACAGCAGTAAAACTGCCTTAAATCAAACACAGAGATTCCCCCTATGCATTCTTTAATTTTTAACACTACTCACAATTCAGTGACATCTTCCAATACCATATCTGAAATTTGGTGTTAAGAAAATAAATATACCAAATTAAATTTACTCTGGCTTATTTCTTCGTTCAGTTTTAATTGTAACATTGAATACAATGGCTCAAATGCAAGCTGCGTGCAACTGGAAGGAACTTCACCTTTAAGTACCACATCCCTTAAAACACTATCACAATTTCCAAGAAAATAAACTTTATTATAATAATCGGTAAGTACTGATAGTCTATAGTTCTTTTTAAAAAATCTGAAGAAAACCCCATACAACCACCTTTTAAAAGGATACTGACAAAGTCATCAAATCCCAGAAGTGTGCCAACAATCTCCTTATCACTCTTCATCACAATGTGAATTCTTGATCCTATACACTTGTCCACAAGCTCTACGGATATATTTTTTAAAAGAAAAAAAAAAGGGGTGGGGGGCGAGAGACAGAAAAGATTAGTTTGCCCATTCATAACACTAACAAATATTTGAGTGCCTACTGACACTTACTACGTGCATATGGTGAAAAGACAAGCCAGGCAAAGTATTCACTCCAAAACTTTGGACCTTATGTTACGGATCTCTGTTCAGTCATTCCATTAACAGGAAAGTTTTCCCTGTTCTTCATTGAACCCTCCTTTGTAGCAATTTATCATGGTTGTGCTTTAATATTATTTTAGTTATCTGATTAACATATGAACGCCCCTCTTGACTCTAAGCTAAAAGAGAGCTGAGAGGTGGTTTTTACTCATCAGTGTATCCCCAATGGACAGTGCCTGAAACGTACTGGTTATTCAGAAGAATTTGTTCCAGGAAGCAAAAACACTTTACAATCACTGCTACATCCACTAACCCGATAACCCTTCAAATATAAAATATTAAGAAAAAAAAAAAGGCAGTCTTCACCAGAGATTCCTCCTTGACGTTAAGTCTGCGTCTGCCCTGTATCCTGTTTCCTACACTGGTTTGCATGCTATCTGAAGGTAATGGCCGTGATTTAAATTTGTTGAACAGTGCCCAATCACGGTGTCTAGTGCACAGATGCGCGGTAATTGTTTGCTGAATAAATGAGTAACAAGAGCTAGTTTTCAGAGGCCTCTTTAAATGCTCATTCCAGACCCAAGTGCCTCACTCAAAAACCAGCCAGACAGGATATAATCCGGGTAGTTTAAAAGCCCGGCTGCGGAATGGGCCTGCTACTCACTATTAAAAAGGCGAGCGCACAACAAAGACGGCCGACGACGCATTCACCAAGAGTGAACCTGTCCGGTGAAGGTTTGGGGAGTCAAAAATCCCTGCCTTAAGAAGATCCCCCACGCCAAAGAGACGTGCGCGGCCTGAGGCCGCAGAGACTTGGAGCCTAAAGGAGAGCGGCGGAGAAAGCTACACTTTTCTAACACTCTGTCAGGGACTGCGGTGCTCTTCGGCCCCAACCCTAACTTTCAACTCCTCGCCTCCGCTCCCCAACAGGACAAAGATTACCTAGAGGAAGCAGCTGCGACGGGTTAGTGGTAGCGTTAGCCGCCATGGCTACGCCGGAAGTGGCCTGCCTCTAGCGACGTCGGAACGGCGAGTTTGAAAGAGCGCGCTTCCGCTTTTTTCCTGCCCGGGCAGGCTCGACCAATCTGAGGCCGAGAGTGCGATTGAGGAGATCCAGCCACTTTATCCTGCAGTGAGATTCTAGAAAGTGTTTCTGTTCACTGAGCGTTCTAGGTTCTCCACAGGTAACTCTCCTCTCCAAACTTCCAAGAGACTTTAGAGATCTCCGGTATTATAAATAAGTTATTTCTCTAATCCGGAAGACTTTGCGAAACGAAAGCCTTTGTGCTGTCGTATTTTCCCCTATCAAGCTGTGTCTCATATTAACCCAGGATCTTTCTTCGACCAGTATCAATAAATTTGATTTTCCCGCCACCGATTGTGTTGCAATTTTCGTTAAAAAAGTCTACCGCTTCTTTTAAAAGTTTGATGATTTGAAAACCCACAACTAGCATTTTTTAAAAACTCTTCTGGGCGAGGGGGAAATTTTAAGTATGTTTTCTATTTTCTACTATCGTTTTCTTTTTCTATTTTTCTATTCTACTTTTTATATTTTTTCCATTTCTACTGTTTTCTATCTTCTACTATCAGGAGTTGGTGATGGACAGGGAAGCCTGGTGTACTGCAGTCCATGGGGTCGCAAAGAGTCGGACAAGACTGAACGACAGAACTGAACTGTCCTTTTTAATCTTGTAATATCTAGGAGTCTGCTATACACTTTTTGTATACACTATTTCTTCCACAGTCCAACAGGCAACCACCAGATGTCACTCTGTGTTAATAACAGCACATTTAGGAAACCTTGGTGCTTTTACGCATCTATTTTGAAAAGAAAAAGCGAACAAATTTTTTGCACTCGTCTATTTCATGGGAAATAGATGGGGAAACAGTGGAAACAGTGTCAGACTTTATTTTTCTGGGCTCCAAAATCACCACAAATGGTGACTGCAGCCATGAAATTAAAAGACGCTTACTCCTTGGAAGGAAAGTTATGACCAACCTAGATAGCATATTCAAAAGCAGAGACATGACTTTGCCAACAAAGGTTCGTCTAGTCAAGGCTATGGTTTTTCCTGTGGTCATGTATGGATGTGAGAGTTGGACTGTGAAGAAAGCTGAGTGCTGAAGAATTGATGCTTTTGAACTGTGGTGTTGGAGAACTCTTGAGAGTCCCTTGGACTGCAAGGAGATCCAACCAGTCCATTCTGAAGGAGATCAGCCCTGGGATTTCTTTGGAAAGAATGATGCTAAAGCTGAAACTCCAGTACTTTAGCCACCTCATGTGAAGAGTTGACTCATTGGAAAAGACTCTGACGCTGGGAGGGATTGGGAGCAGGAGGAGAAGGGGACGACAGAGGATGAGATGGCTGGATGGCATCGCTGACTCGATGGATGTTGAGTCTCAGTGAACTCCGGGAGTTGGTGATGGACAGGGAGGCCTGGCGTGCTGCGATTCATGGGGTCGCAAAGAGTCTGACACGACTGAGCAACTGATCTGATTTTATGTTTATATCTGAGGAGCTTAAAGCTAAAGAGTTTAAGCAGGAGAGGCCAGGAAGAACATCATTCATTCACACAATGGCTGTAAAGCACCAATCATTCATTCATCGAACAAATACTTTAGTTGGAACATTGGCATTTTGCTCAGTATAAAATAGTGTAAAGAACAGAGCTACAACATCTTCTGCCTTTATAAGAGCTAAAGGATAAATGGGGGAGAAAGACAGCTAGCAAGCATTATGTACAAGGCACGTGAAATTTAATATGTAAAGCAAAAAGTCCTCTTTTAACTTCAGGGATCTTAAAGTAGTCAATTGTCACATCATTCTTTGGCAAGACAAAGTAATGCCCCCAATTTTTTTTTTTCCTTTATCTATTCTTGTTTCATTTTCACTATACCATAATGTGAATAGGAACCAAATTCAAGGCATTGTTGCTACCTGATAGAGTTTAAAATTCAAGAAAATAAGCTTTAAGTCAATATCTTGCTTTCCATTACAGAAACCAAATTAACATTAGCAATATTCAGCACTATTGATGAAGAATAAAGGAGGTCTTATTCTCTGAAAAAGGAGATACAATTTGTTTACACAGTAGTTAATGGGGATTGCAGGAAGAGGTGTTTTTATTCTATTGAGTTCTTTCCTGAGGCAAGACACTAAAAGAAACAACAGGCCAATTCCAAATGAATTTGAAAACATATCATAGCTCTGTCTTCAGGGTTGTTCTCCTGGTTCTTACTTACAGAGTAGATATAAATTAGAACTTATAATTTATCATAACACATAATTACAAGAAGCTCTTCAATGTACTGTATGTTCAGAAAGACATTTCTAATTTTTTCCCTGGAGATAAATTTCATCATAAAATACAAGCAAATGTTTCCTTTCAAAATAATATTAAGGAAGTATTTCATTATCTCAAATTGCTATTTCCAATCTTGTTCTTTCCAACACTTTTTAAAATAAAGGAGAAATTCCTATTTTCCCTCAATGTGTCCTTATAGACAATGTCACTAATGAATGTATTTTATATTAATAGAACTCATTAAAAACTAATGTAAAAGTTGTTAAATTGTTAAATGGACCAGTCTGTATAATTAGAGATGGAAAAATTTTTAGAAATTCCCTTGCTTACTTTCTCTCCCAATTTTCCCTGTGACATATCTTGTTTACACCATTATTTTAAATGACATATTTTTTAAACATTTAGGCAAATAATGGTCAGGAATAAATGATTTCATCTTAGTTGGAGACCCTAGCATGCAAAATGTAACAGATTTGGGGGAGTATGGCTGTGCTGGGCCTTATCTGTGGCATTTGAGATCTTTAGATGTGCCATACAAACTCTTAGCTGTGGCATGTGGGATCTAGTTCCCTGACCGGGGATCAAACCCGGGCCCTCTGCATTGAGCCCCTGGACCACCAGGAAAGTTCTGATACAGATTTTATACTGCTATCACTGGGGTCTCCTGCACAATGAAGTAAACAGTTGGCATTCATTATAGATATAGAGTTCTAAGATGCCCTGACCTTTCATCTTTTTTAAAAAAATGTTCAATTTCACTTCAATTTTAGCTAGGCTAATTGTGGAAAATGTCAAAGCAGATGGAAGAAAAGAGTAACATATTCTGTATACAGGGAATGTTATAGTTTCACACACAGTTCTGAGTCAGTGCCAAAAATTTTGTAATACAGAAAGAAATAGTAGCAACAACTTGAAGTTTTTCTACAGTATTATTAGCATTAAAACAATTCTACTGAATCACAGAAACTATGTTCTATTAATAAGAAGAAAATGGAAGTTAAAGTCACTCAGTCCTGTCCAACTCTTTGGAGACCTCATCAACGTTAATAGTCTTCAAGGCTCCTCTATCCATGGAATTCTCCAGACAAGAATATTGGAGGGGGTAGCCATTCCCTTCTACAGTGTATGGTCCCTATCCAGGGACTGAACCCAGGTCTTCTGCATTGCAGGCAGATTCTTTACCATCTGAGCTGCCATTATACAGTTTTTCCCAGCCATACTTAGATTAGAATGCAGGTCCTTAAATTTTAAGGCCAGAGTGGAAAACATCAACTATTAAGGTTGTCTAAACTAAGAGATGGGCAACTTGTAATGATAAACTTCACAACTAGTTATTGCAATGATTGTGAATGCTATTTGAAGCAGGCACCTACCCTCAAACTGCCCTGGACAAGATTTGTTAAATCTGCTAGTATTTCCACTATTCACTTTAAATTGACATAAAATGAGATTCAGTTTCTTTTTTAATTCAACTAGTACAATCAGTAAGGAAATAAAAACCTCTGATGATAACTGACTCCATGTATTTTGTGCTGATCAGAGTACTAAACCCAGAAAGATAGAATGAAAAAAAAATTTTTTTTTTTAATAGCAGGACTAAATTGGCCTTTCCTGGTGGCTCAGACAGTTAAGAATCTGCCTACAATGCAGGAGACCTGGGTTCAATCCCTGGGTCGAGAAGATCACCGGGAGAAGGGAACGGCTACCCACTCCAGTATTGCCTGGATAATTTCATGCACAGAGGAGCCTGGCCGGCTACAGTCTATGGTGTCGCAAAGAGTCTGACACGACTGAGCAACCAACTCTTTCACAACAAAGTAAAAAATAAAATATCAGGACTAGAATAATCATTTTTACAGGTCTCCCTGTAAATTTACTTTATTTTCAAGGGTATTCTGCACGAGGCCTTAAAACGCTTCCAAACTCCTATACATAATATTTAAATAAGGAAAAAACACAGAACGAAGCAAAAGAGAAACTCTGGGTAAGCAAGTAACTTAAAGGCTGAATACACAGATGTAGAGCTGCACCGATATGTCTCCATGTTATCAAAATTTAAGGATAAAGGCTCCAGGCCAGAGAGGCGAAGGGAAGGAGGTGGAAGAATTGGATACACAGAAAATGAAGGGGGAAAAAGGTAGGAAAAAACTGACGGAAGAGATGGGTAGGGGCGGAGATGTTAAGGAGGAAAAAGCAAGGACAGAGGAGGAAGGGGGAGAAGGTAGCACAGAGCTGGGGGGTGAACTGGGGACAGGTGTGCCCAGAGGCCCCACCAGGCCCCGCCCTCAGCCCCGCCCACCTAGCGCCCCCGCCCCGCTCCCCAGGCCCC
>NW_011489342.1:371920-376665 GCF_000754665.1 Bison bison bison | reverse complement strand
TTGGGCGGGCCCGCGGCGGTCGTCCATGGAGATCAGGCGGGGCGGCGATGGCCCCCCACGGGGGCCCGTCCTGCACATCGTAGTGGTCGGCTTTCATCACAAGAAGGGCTGCCAGGTGAGGAAGGGGCCTGTGCCCGCCCCTGGCCGTTCTGGCGTTCGCGCGCCGCCGACACCCACGCCGTTCCGCTCGGCTCAGACCACCTTCCAGTGCCCTCGGCCCTCCGCCCCTGAACTTGACTCCTCTCTCCTGATCCTCGCACTCACCTTACCTGAAGCCCACCCCGCAAGCTCCCTGTTTTCCCCTCCCCCTGAAAATTGTATCTTGAGCAGCGGAGGAGCTATGTGTCGGTATGTTGAGGTTGGTAGATATTTAGGTTCTTCTGTGAAGTCAGAGGAAGGAATCGATGGTCGGCCCACTCTCTTCCTCATCCATCTCGGTCTCCGTTGACTTTCTGGTTGTCTGCTTTTAGTGGGATTCCCTTAGAAAAAAAAATCAGCACTTGGGCTGCGTTTTCAAGGTAATGAGCTCTGGGCTTCCGCACGAGTACCTTAGGATGGTCGAAGCACATGCGGCACCGTGGGAAAATCAACTTCCTTTGTTTATCTGTGAAAGCCCTGGAACCCCTGTTGGGCTGATGTACTGACTCCGCCCCCCTTCCCATTCGGCCTTCGTGTTCCTTTTTAGTCTTGTCCAGATCTTCCCTTTTGATGAGAGATAGACTCTCCAGTTCAGTTGCAGTGAGGGGAAGTGTTATTTACTGAGCAAAGAAACGTGCAAATATTAAGTCATTTTTAAGCTTCTTCACTGAAATGGTGAACGGGAACAATAGGACATCTGCAATCTATGTATCGAAGGCAGGGGAACAAAGGTAGAGGATTATTTAATGAGCGCAGAACTGGAAGGCAATGATGTCATAATGTGCTAGTGAACAGTAAATTGAAATGCTTAAAGTAATAAAAATGCTGATTGCTACCGCTAGGTAATGTAGCATTTCAAAGAAAATGTAATATTTTAAAAGACTGATTGGCAAAATTTCAGTTCATTAGAGGATAATGACAGAAAAATGATGGAATGAAAGTAGTTGTGTATGTATGTGTTTTAAAGACAGCTTCACTTAAAAATATATTCCTCATCCTTCAAGTAAAAATGACATAGTTACCAAGGAGGAAGTGACATTGTTCAGGGTAGTATTAGAAAATTCCAAGCAACAGCAGTGGAATATATATGGTTTTTAAATGTGGCCTTATATTTGGAGGTAAGAAAATAAATATTTGAGATAATTGTACTATGGCATGTAAGTAGTACCTTTATGCTCAGTCGTGTCTGACTCTTTTCAACCCCATGGATTGTAGCCCCGCCAGGCTTCTCTGTCCATGGGATTCTCTAGGCAAGAATAACTGGAGTGGGTTGCCATTTCCTACCCAAGGGATCTTCCCGAGCCAGGGGTAGAATCCACGTTTCCTGCATGGCAGGTGAGTTTTTTACCACTGGGCTACCTAGGAAGCCTGTAAACAGTGTTCATCATCCTTAGACTTTTAATACTTTAAAACTTCATCTAGTTGTATGACAACTAACATCAAAGAGATGAAGTTTTATAGTATTAAAAATCTAAGGATGATGAACACCGCTTACCTCAGATATGGGTGAAGAAACTGAAACTTGGAGGAAGTAACTGATCTTGCCAAGGTTATGCTGGAGTCAGGCTTAGAATTGCCTTGGCACCACGTGTGTTCATTCAGCTGAGCCACATGGCATGTAGGAGTCTCTATGAAAAAGTAAGGAGTGGGTCCCGTTCACAACCAAACGAAATTTTTAATGACAAAATGAAGTTTTAATTTTTAATGACAAAAAAGAAGAAAATATTCGTAGGGAATAGAATAAAATCTTTTAATC
The DNA here is from genome assembly GCF_000754665.1 of Bison bison bison. Taxonomy (NCBI): domain Eukaryota; kingdom Metazoa; phylum Chordata; class Mammalia; order Artiodactyla; family Bovidae; genus Bison; species Bison bison. The sequence continues at coordinate 374,771 of NW_011489342.1, read as the reverse complement.
ATTTTTGTCATCTAAAGTCAAGATTATTATGTGTTCTCTCTGTTTTATTGGTAGAAGTAATATAATTTATGTTTCCAGTAAGGAAAAATGATTTATTGTATGAAAAATATATACTAATTAGGGATTGCTGCTGCTGCTAAGTCACTTCAGTCGTGTCTGACTCTGTGCGACCCCACAGAGGGCAGCCCACCAGGCTCCTCTGTCCATGGGATTGTCCAGGCAAGAGTACTGGAGTGGGTTGCCATTGCCTTCTCCAATTAGGGATTAAAGAGCACTAAACAACAGATTTTAAAATGAAGCAGAACTCTGAGGTGAAGCAGCAACCTGGATGCCATGATCTTTCTCAGGATTTATATGGCTTTTGCTTTCAGCCCTGAGACTGATTGTTTTGTGTGTTTTGGGTTTTTTTGGCCATGCTGCTTGGCTTGCAGGATCTTAGTTCTCCAACCGGGGATGGAACCTAGGCCCCAGCAGTGAAAGCACCAAGTTCTAACCACTAGGCCACCAGGGGATTCCCTAAAATGAGAATTTATAGCCAAGGAGCAAAGTGGGGGCCAATGGCTGGAAACCTACTACATCAAGGGTCAGAGGGGTTTCTAGCTAAAGCCACCTAATGGGATACTTGATAAAATTAGGCAAGGCAGAGGTGAACCCGGAAGCCCAAAGTCAGAGCCTCATTGAGAAGAGAGTTCAGAGGAGCCTGACTAGTTTGGTTAAGACGAGCCTCATTGTCAGCACTGACATTGAAGCCCAGATGTCCCTAGTCTTTATAACTGCAACTCTTTTAGTAGCACTTTTAGGTTGTAGGCTTTTAGTAGAAAGGAAAAATACATGCCTTGTATATTACAAAAATATTTTGTAATCTGCATGATGCCTCATGGAGACCAAAGCAATTATTTTTTTAATACATACACTTACTGAGTGTTTTCTCACCTGGGGTGCTGATAGAATTAAAGAGAATGCAGAAGGTTCTACCACAGTGCAGTGAAAGATGCATTGTTATTGTCTTATTGCTGACTGAAAACAGTTTTTTAAAAAGTATACTTAAATAGAATGGCAGAAATCGAAGAGCTAAGAACCTGGTTCTGCAAATCAAACAAAAATTTGTTATAATTTGTCAAAGTCAAAATGCAGTGAGCAGAAAGATGATTTTTAGATTGAACTAGTGCATATTCTATAGTTTTTACTTATAATTTTAATAGAACTATTACTATTTCTCACAAAAATTTTAACTCACTAATAATCGATTTTTTTTTTCTATTGCTCCTCAAATTGAAATTGGGTGGAGAAATGACACTATGATTTCTAGACTCTAAAGAGAGTTAAAATTGTGTGAGTTAATAATCTGAAAAACTTCTAAAATCCTCTGTGGTGGTAGTCAGGTGGTGCCTAGGGACTGCTAAATAGCCACTCCACTCAGACAGCAGAGCAAATGAATGAAAAGGCTCTCACACTGAGTTGGTTCATAAAACTGACAGGTCAATGCAGTCAAAAATAATTAAACTTTTGCTGGAGACATAATTTGTATAAATTAATGGAAGTTCATCCAGCTGGAATAGGATGTTCAGTTGATGTGTAATCGTATAGAAAAAGATGGGAAAATAGTTTGTTCAACTACATTTCTAATTTTTGGTTGCCCTACTTTCCGCCCTTTTTTGCCTTAGTTTTTATAAAATATCAAGAAAGTGTACTAAAAATCCAATATAAGTCATACTGGATTTTCCAGGTGTCTCAGTGGTAAAGAATCTGCCTGCCAATGCAGGAGACACAAGAGATGAGGGTTCAATCCCTGGGTTGGTAGGAAATGACAGCCCACTCCAGTATTCTTGCCTGGGAAATTCCATAAACAAAGGAGCCTGATGGGCTACAGCCATGGGGTCACAAAGAGTCAGACATGACTGAACACATAGGCAAAACATACGTCGTATTAGTTCTTAAATGATGTTCTTTACTTTTGCAAATGATTCTAGAAGACCTACAACTCTGCTTTCTTAAAAAAATTTTTATTGGAGTATAGTTGATTTATAATGTGTTAGTTTCTGATGTACAGCAAGTGAATCAGTTACACATAAATCCCACTATTTTTTTAGATTCTTTCCCATATAGATCATTAGAGAGTGTTGAGCAGAGTTCCCTGTGCTATAAATAGGTCCTTATTATCTATTTTTATATAGTAGTATATATATGTCAGTCCCAGTCTCCCAGTTTAACCTTCCTCCCTTTCCCCCTACTAACCATAAGTTTGTTTTCTACATCCGTAACTCTATTTCTATTTTGTAAATAAATTCATTTGTACCATTTTTTTAGATTCCACACACAAGCGATATCATATGGTATCTATCTTTCTCAGCCTGAGTTACTTCACTCAGTATGACAATCTCTAGGTCCAGCCATGTTGCTGCAAATGGCATTATTTAGTTCTTTTTTATGGTTGAATAATATTCCGTTATATATGCACCACATCTTTATCTTTTCCTTTGTCAATGGACATTCAGGTTGCTTCCATCTCCTGGCTACTGAAAATAGTGCTACAGTGAACATTGGGGTGCATGTATCCAACTCTGCTTTCTTAATCTGTCAAAAATCCAAATATGTTTGATGTTCTGTTACTCCTTGGAAGAAAAGTTATGACCAACCTAGATAGCATATTCAAAAGCAGAGACATTACTTTGCCAACAAAGGTCCATCTAGTCAAGGCTATGGTTTTTCCAGTGGTCATGTATGGATGTGAGAGTTGGACTGTGAAGAAAGCTGAGCGCTGAAGAATTGATGCTTTTGAACTGTGGTGTTGGAGAAGACTCTTGAGAGTCTCTTGGACTGCAAGGAGATCCAACCAGTCCATTCTGAAGGA
>NW_011489342.1:362111-371820 GCF_000754665.1 Bison bison bison | reverse complement strand
CTCATTGGAAAAGACTCTGATGCTGGGAGGGATTGGGGGCAGGAGGAGAAGGGGACGACAGAGGATGAGATGGCTGGATGGCATCACTGACTCGATGGACGTGAGTCTGAGTGAACCCCAGGAGTTGGTGATGGACAGGGAGGCCTGGTGTGCTGCGATTCATGGGGTCACAAAGAGTCGGACACGACTGAGCAACTGAACTGAACTGAAAGTTAAATGCATCAGGTGTTTCAGACTTTTTAATTACATAAGGTTTCCCTCAGGATGAATTAATCAGGTACTTCTTGTGTAAAGGATTAAAAGTACATGGCTCATTGAACTGTGGCTGGCTTCGGATTGTTTTAGGCGGTTTGAGGGTGCTTTGTTAGACTGCTCTTCCAAGTACTGAAAATGCTGCAGGTCATGTTGAGCACCAGTTCATTCAATGCACTGAGATCATTCATAGAAAAAATTTCCATACTTGGTTGTAATTTATAATATTTAGATTCAAGTGAGCCGAAGTTAAACTTTCATTTAAAAAAGTAATTCCGTGTAACACTGTGCTGGGTTGAACATGGTGACTTTATCTAGAGGAATGTACTAAATCTTTGTAGACTCTTCTGCTATATTCTGCTGTAAAGGTGCTCTATAATGCTGTGATAAAGAAGTCAGGTCCGTTCACATGGGCCAGAGGAAAAGCCATTTGTGTTGAAGGTCCTCAAACTAGGCATGTAGATGTTCATTCCTTCATCTTGTTTCTGACATTTTTCCACCTTTGAGGCCTTCAGATGTATTTTAAATGAAAAATGCCTCTTAAATTAGAATGAACATCTATTAACGTTATCATTTGATTATTTTCTCACTTTTATTTGGTTAATTCATGGGGATGGATTCTTCTATAGGTACACATTCGTTTCTAGTGGTCATTCTCATTTATTGATATACTTAACATTTAGGACATTTTAGGTGAGCTACGGTACTACCATGACATTTCAAATGGTTTTGATATTTATTTATTTATTCATTTATTTATTCAATAATTCAATAAATATTCAAATATTTATTCATTCTGACTCTTCCCCTGAAATTGTTTAAAATTTAGCACTTAGTAAAGAACTCTTCTTCCTTAAAAAGCCACCTGCAGTTAGACTCATTAACATGAGGTAATTTATAGACTTCTCTGTAGTAGTTTGCTTAGATTGTGTGTCCCAGAGTTTTGCTTGTTCTTTATTTGCTTTGTGGAAGTAAATATATAAACTGAATTTGTCAGATTCACCATAATTTTGGCAAAATAACGTAATCAATGTATAGCAAATAAATCTTCTGGTTATTTCTTTGAGTGGAACTTTTTTAAGCACTCAAATTAGTAGGGAATAGTTATTTTCCAAAAATGATGTCATAGAAAGTTGGAATTAGGGACTTCCCTGGCAGTCCAGTGTTCAGACTCTGTGCACCTAGTGCGGAGGGCACAGGTTCAATCCCTGGACCTGGAACTAGGATCCCGCATGGCACAGCCAAAAAAAAAAAAATCCAAACCAAAAACAGTTGGAATCATTGCTTTAATTTTGGCCACTATTCTGGTAGAGTTCATGGTTTTATATACATAGCTAGCAGTTTTGGTTCTTGAAGAAACTGGTTTTACCAGCCTGTACTTCTCTAAAAGGTAGAATCGTGAAAGAACTAGAACTCACGTTTGCACTAGTTACAGCAGTGAATAAAGCAACTAGATACAGTGAAGAGAACAGTGTATTTTCCTGTTGGACTGAGTGGCAGGATGTAGCATTGTAAATTCAGGGGTGGGTTGAGGAGATCTGGAGGGACATTTGGTTTACATTAGGGTTATAATGTCAAGTTCTGACCCACTTCAGGTTTTGGGGACAGAAGGCTGGCTGACAAATACACAGTTTAGGCACCTGCTGTTGATGGGATCCTGTGGTGACAATGATGAAATATTGGGGAGATCTTATTTATAATTCTTGTTGTAATTAAATAGGTCTTTGGGAGAGTAAAAACAAATTTTGTGAGAATTAGAGGTTAGGGAAGAATAAAATCTAAAGTTTGGGGGTTTTTTTGTTCTTGTTTTAGCTATGCAGAAAAACTCCTGAAATGAGATTGCGTTTTCTGGCCTCCATAGCATTTTTATATGTGGGTGGAGGTTTCCACCTGATTTTAGCCATGCTTTTTCTGTGCTGAAATGATGAAACTTTCTCACTTTGCAGGGCTGCAACATTAACACTTAGTAGCAGTGGAATAGGTTTTTTTTTTAGGCCTTGGCATCACAGCTAAGCAGGATAGCGGGGCAGGGGGTCAACCTTCAAGAAATCAGGAAGATTCTTTTGTCTTAAGATTCTCCGCAGATGGCTAGACAGTGCCTAAGAGCCTAAGAATATATAAATTTCTTTCTTTACCTTAAGTCTTTGATCCCCAGTAACCCATCAGTTACCTAAGTAATATCATGGGTAGTCTTCTCCTTGTTATCGGTGTGATTGCAGATCCTTTGCTGAGCACAGATTTTGCTAGATATGGGGAAATTGCAGGGATGGGCACTATAAGAGGAAGATGAAGACCTATCTACTGAATAATTTTTAAAAAGACTGGTCCTATTATATTCTTTGGTTAAGACACCATCAGATTAAAAACTCAAGTTTTCTCCTAGGATATTTTTAGAGGCTGTTATTTAAGTTGATTTTTTGGACAGGTTTTAAAATAGTATTTCAGCTGTTTTAAGAAATGACATTTCTTTTCAGAAGTAATATGTGTTCACTGTGGTAGAAAAGTGAGAATATAGAGAAAAAAGAAGACTGGCACTTAAAATCCTTTATCCTAGAGAAGTCTGCCTCGATAAATATTCCTCCATTTCTCCATTTTTAATTAATATACATAGCTTTTTCCAGAAATGTATTAAACTATAAACAAGTTTTTTGACCTGCCTTTTTAATGTAACTTTATACCATTAATATCTTCCATGTTGAGAAGTATTGAATTTTAGCATCTTAAAATAGCTAAGTATTTTATTGAAATCTTTATTTAACTGGTCTCCTTTTTTAGACACTTAGGTGGCATTCCAGTGTTTTGCTGTTTTAAATAGTGCAGCAAAGAACATCATTGTGACATTGCACCATTTTTCTTTTCTTTTTTTTTTTTTAATGGAGAGCTTGTTAAAATAAACTTTGAAGCAGAATATCCTGGACACAATTTAAATTACTCTGGATGATTCTGTCTTCATCACAAATGTCACCCATTGTACTGTGGCATTCTGGGTTTATTTTAACATAGGGTGATTCGCACATGCCTCTGACTCAGCGGGGCTTTTGATAACCAGTCAGAGAGAGGGAGATGATGGAGCAGTTAGCAGTTACTTCTCAGTGTCGACCAGAAACAACGCTGTAGTTTTCAGCTTACCCTCCCTTCTTTCTCATGTGTTGCTTCTTTTCTTTTGTGGACTGGAAGGGCATATCTACTAAATGTGTATGAAATACAATGACAGTCATGAATTTTGAAAGAAGACCTAAAGAATTCTCTTTATCTAGGGGTTCGTGATAGCTAGTTAAGCTGATAGATGCTTTTCTCACTTGTTCCTGGTCGGCAGTGTTCTAGGTAATTAAATCATCAGAAGTCCAAGTTCAGGGTAAACTGTTTGGGGTGTTCAGTTAGATTTGAAAACAGCCCTCTGCACTTGTATTTTCTTAATCCAACTTGTTGTCACAAGGTTTGCTACCTATGTATTAAGGGAATCACTGCAGAGTTGTTAATGAAACCTGTTCCTGCTCCCATAGCCTTCACAGGTGATATTAGTAATTTGTTAGGTTGTATTTGGTGGGTATGGTGCACACCCAGAAATTGAAATCTTTTTTGCCGTGTAGAAGTTCAGTATTGAAATGTTCAAAATAAATTTATGTGTAACAGATTGCTAAGACAGAGTTTATTAAAATAGATTTAATCATTTATTAAGAAGTTTTCTAATTTTTTTCCTGTAAGAAAATAATTTTTTGTCATCTTAGTATATATTCGCAATAGCCTAGAGATTAATGTTCCATTTATATCATCTTATCCAGAAGGTCAGTCTTCAACATTGCACCAGATATTTTTTTAATAATTTCTCTTCCTGTCTTCCCATTGTTACTGTTTAGTCGCTAGGTCGTGTCCGACTCTTTGCGACCCTGTAGACTGTAGCCTGCCAGGCTCCTCTGTCCAGGAGATTTCCCAGGCAAGAGTACAGGAGTGGCTTGCCATTTCCTTCTCTAGGGGCTTTGTATATGGAATTCTTTATATCCCTTTGTAATTTCAGCTCTGCCAACTTTGTTAGAGAATAGTGAGGAAGAGTGCCAGTTCTTTTCTAGCACTGAATCTTCCAGAAATTTGCAAAGGAAAGTATAACTTAGAGAAGACCTACTTTCTATGTCCAGCATTTCATTTAAAGTGAAAAATTCTGACAGAGCCTTGGTGCCTATAATGTTTTGACTGTTACAAAAACAAATCCCTAAGATGCTTACAAAGGAAGCAGAGAAGTGGAGCAGCTGGTTCAGAATCTCATGAAGTCCTCTCCTTCCCTCAGTAAGCCTTGTATCCTTATCAGTGGAGTCCACGGATGTGTTTAATTGATGTGCTGTTTGGCACTGTGGCTTCTGTGGGTCTCTGACAGTGGAGTGGATGTTGCATTGTTAGATAGCAAACAAGGGTATTTTTGAAGTACTCAAAGTTCACATTAGGACACTATGTTATTGTTTTGGTTTTGTAGTTTTACACTGGTGTTTTTCCAACCTTTTGCTTCTGAAGACAAAGTAAATGGACTCTGACTGAAGTGAAATTACTCACTCGTGTCCGACTCTTTGCAATCCCATGGACTGTAGTCTGCCAGTCTCTGTCCATGGGATTTTCTAGGCAAGAGTACTGGAGTGGGTTGCCATTTCCTTCTCCAGGGGATCTTCCTGACCCAGGGATCGAACCCAGGTCTCTTGCATTACAGGCAGACTCTTTACCCTCTGAGCCACCAGGGAAGGGGACCCCAATTTGACTTGAAAACTATGGGAAAGGGTGGTAACTTTTATTATTCCTGGAGAGTAAACATATGTCACTATTTTTTACATAGTTCATTTAGCATTTTGAAAAATTGTCTTTTTATTCCTTGTGGTTAGAAAATTATTATTCAGCTTTTGGGCTTCCCTGGTGGCTCAGTAGTAAAAGAATCTGCCTGCCAATGCAGGAGATGTGGGTTTGATCTCTGGGTGGGGAAGATCCCCTGGAGAAGGAAATGGCAACCTACTCCAATATTCTTGCCTGGGAAATCCCATGGACAAAAGAACCTGGCTACAGTCCATGGGGTTGCAAAAGAGTTGGATATAACTTAGTAACTTGTTCAATCAATCACTGGTGTCAGACTCTGCAGCTCCATGGACTGCAGCATGCCAGGCTTCCCTATCCTTCACCATCTCCCAAAGTTTGCTCAAACTCATGTCCATTGAGTCAGTGATGCCATCCAATCATCTTGTCCTCTGTCATCCCCTTCTCCTCTTGCCTTCAGTCTTTCCCAGCATCAGGGTCTTTTCTAATGAGTCAGCTCCTCACATCAGGTGGCCAAAGTAAGGAGCTTCAGCATTAGTCCTGCCAACGAATATTCAGGGTTGATTTTCTTTGGGATTGACTGGTTTGATTTCCTTGGAGTCCAAGGGACTCTCAAGAATCTTCTCCAGAATCACAGTTCAAAGACATCAGTTCTTCAGCGCTCAGCCTTTCTTATTGTCCATCTCTCTCATCCGTGCATAACTACTTGAAAACCACAGCTTTGACTATATGGACCTTTGTCAGCAAAGTAATTTCTCTGCTTTTTAATATGCTGTCTAGGTTTTTCATAGCTTTTCTTCCAAGGAGCAAGCGTCTTTTAATTTCATGGCTGCAGTCCCTGTCTGCAGTGATTTTGGAGCCCCCCAAAATAAAGTGTGTCACTGTTTCCATTGTTTCCTTGTGTATTTGCCATGAAGTGATGGGACTGGATGCATGATCTTAGTTTTTTGAACGTTGAGTTTTAAGCCAGCTTTTTCACTCTCCTCTTTCACCTTCATCAAGAGGCTCTTTAATTCTTCTTTGCTTTCTGCTGTTAGCGTGGTGTCATCTACATATCTGCTGCTGCTGCTGCTAAGGCATGTCAGTCGTGTCCAACTCTGTGCGACCCCATAGACGGCAGCCCACCAGGCCCCCCTGTCCCTGGGATTCTCCAGGCAAGAACACTGGAGTGGGTTGCCATTTCTTTCTCCAATGCATGAAAGTGAAAAGTGAAAGTGAAGTCGCTCAGTCGTGTCCGACTCTTAGCAACCCCATGGACTGCAGCCCACCAGGCTCCTCTGTCCATGGGATTTTCCAGGCAAGAGTATTGGAGTGGGGTGCCAGTGCCTTCTCTACTACACATCTGAAGTTATTGTTATTCTTGGCAGTCTTGATTCCAGCTTGTGCTTCATCCAGCCTGACATTTCACATTATGTACTCTGCATATAAGTTAAATAAGCAGGGTAATAATATAGCCTTGATGTACTCCTTTCCCAATGTTGAACCAGTGCGTTATTCCATGTCCAGTTCTGACTTTAGCGACTAAACAACAATTCAGTTTTCACTTGTTAACAATCATCCTTTGTCTTCTTTTTCCCTCCTCTTATCTTCTTTTAAGTTATTTAAGTGTGAAAATTTTATTGCTAATTGAGATCAAAATAGATTTTGCCATATGAGTGTTTGTTGACATAAAAAGATATTTGAAATATGTGTGATTTAATATTTAGTGTTATCCTTTCAGTTCAGTTCAGTTCAGTCGCTCAGTCATGTCCCACTCTTTGCAACCCCATGAATCGCAGCACGCCAGGCCTCCCTGTCCATCACCAACTCCCGGAGTTTACCCAAACTCATATCCATCGAGTCAGAGATGCCATCCAGCCATCTCATCCTCTGTCGTCCGCTTCTCCTGCCCCCAATCCCTCCCAGCATCAGAGTCTTTTCCAATGAGTCAACTCTTCACATGAGATGGCCAAAGTATTGGAGTTTCAGCTTTAGCATCAGTCCTTCCAATGTTATCCTTTAGGGGATATATATTAATATCATATTATATATTAATATTTACTAATTTAATATTTTTAGGGGAGCAATTGATACATTTGTTACACACTGTCTGTGCTAATACCTTACCAGATACCATGTTTGATCCCCATATTTAACTTAGATTTTGGGCTGTGAACTTTCACTATATAATAATTCTCTTACTGGATGATAATCATTCTAAATATTTCTTAGTCTCTGGAGATATACTTTGTTTTTTGTCAGTGATTTTTCACATATACTCAGGGCTGCCATATACAGTGTGCAGACCCTGTACAGCATGGCTGCAGGGGAGAGCCCTTCCAGTAGACTGCCATTGTTGGTGGGTCCCCCTAGACTACACAGTGAGACTGCCTATATACCTGCCTTTACTTTCTGCTTAGTTTTATTGGCTTTATTGTTTAAATTGTGTTTTGATTCAACAGAGTATTATGTAAGAGTCTCAGGTAACCTCCAAGAGAATTCCTCTTAAGCCTTTGTGCCGTGAATTGTATGTCTGTGGATTATTTTGGATATATTGAATGGGAGCATACAGAGTATTCAGTCAGCACTCAAAACATGTAGAATTTACACCTTAAGATTTAGAAATCCCATTAAGTGCAAATAACAGATTCACTGTTGTTTTGTTTTTCCCCACACATCAACTGGGTATCTAACAATTTAGTCCTATTCTACACTAGCTACCCAGAGTTAGCCTCATACTCCACAGGTTTAAGGGCTCAGCCCCACAAGATGCCCTTACTTTAGACACCAGTCCCAGGTCCCCAGGCTACCTGCATTTCTGTCCAACTTGGCTACAAATTCAGGGGTTCCCGTGTTCCCCATTTAGATTCTGAGATTTCCTAGAGCAACTCACAAAACTCAGGAAAACACTGCTTACTTTTACTGATTTATTTAAGGATACCTCTCTGGAATAGCCCAATGGGAGAGATGCATAGGATAAAGTATGTGAGCTGAAGCATGGAACTTGCAAGTCCTCTCTGGGAACAGCATCCTCCCAGCACCTCAGTGTCTTCATCAGCTGAGAAGCTTCCTGAACCTGATTGTTTGGGGATTTTATGGAGGTTTCATTACATAGGCATGATGGATTAAATCAGTAGACATTGGTGATTGAACTCAATCTCCACTCCCTCTCCCCTCCCTGAGATTGAGAGGTGGAGCTGACAGTTCCTAGCTTTGAATCAAGGCTTTCTCATTCTGGTGACCAGGCCCGGTTCCAGAGTCATTTAACCCCACCTAGAGTCCACCTCCTTAGCTTGTTGTTGTTCAGTTGCTCAGCCGTATCTGACTCTTTGCAACCCCGTGAACTGCAGTACGACAGGCCACCCTGTCCCTCATCAGCTCCTGGAACTTGTTCAAACTAACGTGCATTGGGTTGGTGATGCCATCCAATCATCTTGTTCTCTTTGCTCCCCTTCTCCTCCAGCCTTCAGACACTGGCGTGGTTGCAAGCATCTTCTTTTGAATAACAAAAGATGTTCCTATCACTTGGAAAATTCCAAAGGGTTGTAGGAGCTTAGGGTTAGGACCAGGGACATAGGTCAAATATATATATATTTTTATTACATTACACTTAACTGTCCTGTATAGCTAATAATAATGTTTAAAAAAAAAAGCTATAAAAATATTCAACAGTAGAGAGTTGACTAAATAATGAAACAAAACTATATTGAAATTATTGTTTATGTGTAGACACAAAGGAGTTTGTGTGGAAGTGTTATAAACTTGATTAGCAAGTTTAGCCATCTCCAAATGCAAGGATTTGTTGGTGGCAGGTAAACCAGTAGAATTCTAGAAAGTTGCCAACACAATATAGGCAATGTTCAATTTGTAAAAAGTTGTATCACCAAAGTTGGCTGTTTGAAATTCTGAATACATATTCCCAAAGAAGTGTTGTTAAAAATATTCTGGGTGCAAATCAGTCTAAAGCTGCTTTAATTTACTCATGGAATTCTTAGAGCATACATAGTATCTACACTTAAAACAGTTTGATGAGTTGACTATATTTTATATTCCAACTAGAGTCACTCAAAGCAGATTTTCCTTCAGTAGAATCAGGAGAATATATTGAACATAACATAGCCTCAGATATTAATTAGACTCTGGCCATTGGTAACTTGTTAACTAAATCATCAGAAAAATAGATCTTTTCACCTCCCTTTGCTTCCAAAATGATAGGATGTAAATAAGATTTCCTTCAGAAATTTGGAACTCCTTGTGGTTATCTTTTGCCTTTTTTAAATGCTAAAAGCAGTCATTTAAAAATAAATACCAGTTTACCTAAAAGTAAACGATAATAATATTTTCAACTTACCGTCAAGTGGTTTAGAAAATGTATCCATATACACGTGCAACACAAATAAAGCACATGTGGACAAAAATTAGCAGTTTGTGAATACAGATGAAAGTTATAAGATTGTTCGAATTTTCTATAACTTGGAAATTTTAAAAAACGATGAAAAGAAAAAAGCAGGAATGTTCCTTTATCTCCAACTCTATTTACCTCTCCAGAGATAAATCCTACTTCTACTGTAATCCCATTTATGCAAATAGTTACATAGCACATCTTTGTAAATGAATTAAAAAACATCCTTGAAAAACATTTCTCTTCAAGGATGTTTTTTAATTCATTTACAAAGATGTGCTATGTAAC
>NW_011489342.1:361036-362011 GCF_000754665.1 Bison bison bison | reverse complement strand
GATAGGATGTAAATAAGATTTCCTTCAGAAATTTGGAACTCCTTGTGGTTATCTTTTGCCTTTTTTAAATGCTAAAAGCAGTCATTTAAAAATAAATACCAGTTTACCTAAAAGTAAACGATAATAATATTTTCAACTTACCGTCAAGTGGTTTAGAAAATGTATCCATATACACGTGCAACACAAATAAAGCACATGTGGACAAAAATTAGCAGTTTGTGAATACAGATGAAAGTTATAAGATTGTTCGAATTTTCTATAACTTGGAAATTTTAAAAAACGATGAAAAGAAAAAAGCAGGAATGTTCCTTTATCTCCAACTCTATTTACCTCTCCAGAGATATTTACTGATATTTACTGATACCCTGCTTCCTCATTAAATTTAATAGTTGCATTAATTTTCTATTGCTGTTACCACAAGCCACACACTTAAAACAGTGCAAATTTATTAAGAGTTCTGGAGGTCAGAAATCTGAAATGGGTTTCAGTAAGGCTAAAATCAAGGTGTTGGCAGCTCTGCGTTGCTTCAGGATAATCTGAGGGAGAATTAGTTTTCTTGCATCTTCCAGCTTCTAGAGATCACCTGCACTCCTTCGCTCAAGGGACTTCTGAAGGCTCAAGTGCCTTCCTCCATCTTCAAAGCATCTTGAAGCAAATCATCATCACTGTCTCTGACTCTGTCTCTTCTGCCTCTCATAAGGAGCCTTGTGATTACATTGGGACCACCTGGATAATCCCCATCTGGAGATAATCCTGTCTGCAACATCCCTTTTGCATAGTAAAGTAAGGACAGATTCTGAGAATTAGGAGATGGACATGTCTGGAGGGCTTTTATTTTACCTACTTTACAGTATATCACACCTGTCTTGCTTTATCTATATATATAAATCTACCATTCTTTTTAACAGCTGCAGAGAACTGATGTAAAATCTACTTGACCAATCCTCTGATGAATATTTAGTTTTCCAATTTTTA
>NW_011489342.1:356340-360936 GCF_000754665.1 Bison bison bison | reverse complement strand
CGACTCTGTGCAACCCCATAGATGGAAGCCCACCAGGCTCCCCCGTCCCTGGGATTCTCTAGGCAAGAACACTGGAGTGGGTTGCCATTTCCTTCTCCAATGCATGAAAGTGAAAAGTGAAAGTGAAGTTGCTCAGTCGTGTCCGACTCTTCGCGACCCCATGGACTGCAGCCCACCAGGCTCCTCCGTCCATGGGATTTTCCAGGCAAGAGTACTGGAGTGGGGTGCCATTGCCTTCTCCAAAATAGAACTTAAGTCAGAGTAAATGTATTATTGATTTGATAATTCTGCCAAATAGCCACCAAAACTGCTGTACCAATTTATAGTTACACAGCCAAACCCCATACTCTTGTCAACACAAAGTGTGAATAATTTTTTTCATGTTTTTCAATAATGAGTAAAAATTTTGAAATTACTTTCATATGTTTAAATAAGAGATTGAGCACTGTTGTACTACTTTCTTTTGGAATTTTCACGATTAAACTTGTCGAATGAAAAAAAAAAAGGCGCAACATAAGAGTTGTGAGTTAAATTTTATTTGGGGGCAAAATGAGGAGTATAGCCCTGGAGACAGCCTCTAGGAAACGTCTGAGGAACTGCTCTGAAGAGATAGCTGGGGAGGTCAGTATATATTATCAATACTGTGTGATTTTGGAGAAGGGGGGATACATGGAGTTAAGCACACATTTGGCAAAGGGTTACTGCTAGTCACAAGGAGCAGATATCCTTGTCAATGATTTTAGTGCTTTTCCAGATATAATTTAGAATTATATCTAAATTTTAAGATTTTAGATGTAAGAATTTAGGCTCATAAATATTCTGAAAATAATCTGACAGCCTGCTCTGCCAGTTCTTCTGAGAGCACAGAGTTCCGCATTCCTAATCTCTGCCCTAAATTCCGTGCAAAGTATGTTGAAGGTCCGTGACTGCAGGGGTTAGTGACCTAATCCTTGTATAGACAGGTTTCAAGTGATAATTTTTAGTTGGCAAAAACTTTTTGGATCATAAAGAGCAACATACTTCTTGATATACACTTGTGATCATTTGAATCCATGATGCTTATATTTATTTAAAAGCATGTTTATTCCATACTAAATGTTTTTTAAGTAAATACTATACATTAAAATTAGTGGTTTTCAAATGAAATTATTTTGTAATATTACCAAGTCTTCTTATGTTAAGTGTTATATATTGGACTTTAGTGTTTACATAAAATACAATAATTTATTTCCTTGGTGTTTTGTGTGGGGGGGTTTGTTGTTTTTCCTGTTAAACCAAGGATTCTGAGTTGGTAATTTTTTTTCTTTTTTAACTTTGTAACTACCTGATTCATAGCTTCAGCTTTGAACTTACATCCTTCTCTTTATGGCACATTTTGCCTCCCCTTACACTTTCAAGACAGAGAAGGCAATGGTACCCCACTCCAGTACTCTTGCCTGGAAAATCCCATGGACGGAGGAGCCTGGAATGCTGCAGTTCATGAGGTTGCTGAGGGTCGGACACAACTGGGCAACTTCACTTTCACTTTTTACTTTCATGCATTGGAGAAGGAAATGGCAACCCACTCCAGTGTTCTTGCCTGGAGAATCCCAGGGACGGGGGAGCCTGGTGGGCTGCCGTCTATGGGGTTGCATAGAGTCAGACACAACTGAAGCAACTTAGCTGCAGCAGCACACTTTGAAGAATTGCCAGTATAAAACTTGAGATTATTTATGCCTCCAGTTAACTGATATTAAATACCTGATCTTGGAGAGAAAGTTTGACTCCATAAACCAAACCTTTGAAAAATGCTTTCAAACTGAAATGTTGATTGCTTTTGGAGGTGGGGGGCAGGGAAATTTAAACATTTCAGTATGGCACTAGATTACCTGTCAAAAATAATCATTTCTAAAGCCCTTTTATAATCAGTCTCATATGACTAGTGGCACCTTGATTACCTTAAATGTAGGGAAATCAGCCATCGTGTCCTTCCACATTAAAGGTGAGATCTAAAAGTGATTCTCATCCCTATGTTGTTCCAACTTTAGTGTATTTATTACTGATGCAATGCAAATCCCTTTTAAGTATACTTTGAAAGAAAATTAAATGTAAGTCAGTGTGATACAATCCAGGTCTTCAGTATTGAATTTTGTCAGCTCTCATTGAGACAACCAAAAGACAAAGAAGGAGAGGGAAAAATGCTGGTAAACCTGGGGAATGCCAGAAACTGCGGGCTTATGCTAAAAACTTTGTTATTTCTATAAGACACAGTATTAGAGAGACTTAATTGATCATTTCTCAATCTGGGGGCAAAAAATAACCTAAAGTGGTAGTTAATGCCCACTCACCCCCGCTAACAGCCCATTGAAACCATAAGCTCCAGTACTGGGACCAAGGGAGTCAACTGATGGGAAGCAAAGCTAGATCTTGACTCAACTTCTCAGGCTCCTTTGTTGGCTCTCTCCTACTCAGTTCAGGAGGATATTGGTTTTTCTCAGGGCTCCCTGTCTTCAGTTACTATCTATTTGGTTCAGTTCAGTTCAGCTCAGTCGCTCAGTCATGTCCGACTCTTTGCGACCCCGTGAATCACAGCCCGCCAGGCCTCCCTGTCCATCACCAACTCCCGGAGTTCACTCAAACTCATGTCCATCGAGTCAGTGATGCCATCCGGCCATCTTATCCTCTGTCGTTCCCTTCTCCTCCTGCCCCCAATCCCTCCCGGCCTCCGAGTCTTTTCCAATGAGTCAACTCTTCGCATGAGGTGGCCAAAGTACTGGAGTTTCAGCTTTAGCATCAGTCCTTCCAATGAACACCCAGGACTGATTTCCTTTAGAATGTACTGGTTGGATCTCCTTGCAGTCCAAGGGACTCTCAAGAGTCTTCTCCAACACCACTTCATTCAGATGCTTATATCTTTCCTTTTCTCCTTTGCTTTTTACTTCTCTCCTTTTCACAGCTATTTGTAAGGCCTCCCCAGGCAGCCATTTTGCTTTTTTTGCATTTCTTTTCCATGGGGATGGTCTTGATCCCTGTCTCCTGTACAATGTCATGAACCTCCATCCATAGTTCATTAGGCACTCTATCAGATCTGGTCCCTTAAATCTATTTCTCACTTCCACTGTATAATCATAAGGGATTTGATTTAGGTCATACCTGAATGGTCTACTGGTTTTCCGTACTTTCTTCAATTTAAGTCTGAATTTGGCAATAAGGAGTTCATGATCTGAGCCACAGTCAGCTCCCAGTCTTGTTTTTGCTGACCGTATAGAGCTTCTCCATCTTTGACTGCAAAGAATATAATCAGTCCGATTTCAGTGTTGACCATCTGGTGATGTCCATATGTAGAGTCTTCTCTTGTGTTGTTGGAAGAAGGTGTTTGCTATGACCAGTGCGTTCTCTTGGCAAAACTCTGTTAGCCTTTGCCCTGCTTCATTCCGTATTACAAGGCCAAATTTGCCTGTTACTCCAGGTGTTTCTTGACTTCCTACTTTTGCATTCCAGTCCCCTATAATGAAAAGGACATCTTTTTTGGGTGTTAGTTCTAAAAGGTCTTGTAGGTCTTCATAGAACCGTTCAACTTCAGCTTCTTCAGCGTTCCTGGTTGGGGCATAGACTTGGATTACTGTGATATTGAATGGTTTGCCTTGGAAACGAACAGAGATCATTCTGTCGTTTTTGAGATTGCCTCCAAGTACTGCATTTCGGACTCTTTTGTTGACCATGATGGCTACCCCATTTCTTCTAAGGGATTCCTGCCCACAGTAGTAGATATAATGGTCATCTGAGTTAAATTCACCCATTTCCGTCCATTTTAGTTCGCTGATTCCTAGAATATCGATGTTCACTCTTGCCATCTCCTGTTTGACCACTTCCAATTTGCCTTGATTCTTGAACCTAATATTCCAGGTTCCTATGCAATATTGCTCTTTACAGCATCGGACCTTGCTTCTATCACCAGTCATATCCACAACTGGGTATTGATCTATTTGGCAACAACTCCCAAACATCTCCAATTCAGTCACTACCACCACCTACACCCTACCCTTAAACACATCAAAATTAAACTCCTTTAAATCAACAAAGGGGAAAGGCTTACTTTTTTTTTTTCTTCTCCTTTTCCTCCTTTTTTCTTTTTCTTCTACACCCATAGGTTTATTGATATTGTCAAATGGCGTCAACAAGCATGGCTTATCCTTACTTCTGTCATTGAGAGTTTGAAAGCATTTTTGCCTGTTGAGGTATAACTTTCCCTTTGATCTTCGCCCTGTTGGCTAACATTCCTTACCATTTTAGGTCGAGTTCTCTTACCCACCCCTGATCCCAGGAGATGGACATGATAGTCACACCTTACCTGAAGAGTGGAAGTATTTGCCCTTCCTTGCCCTACCAGATGGCGCACACAACTACCAAGAAGGTATGTAAACAGACAGTGGAGCAATCAGTAGGTGCCTTTTTTGTTTTTTTCACATTTGCTCAGACATCTTAGAGTCTGAGTACTTTGGTAAGGAAAGACATTTGGCCTAGTGATTGTTCATAAAATATTTAAATGCTTGTTTGAAGATGACCAGTTAGTTATTTATACTAGAGGATCTGCAGAGGAGTGCCAGGCTTAATTGG
>NW_011489342.1:315989-356240 GCF_000754665.1 Bison bison bison | reverse complement strand
TTATATTGGCAGTGGTTGGTGAACATTGGCCACTCTTTTGCCAAGAGCTCTGGCCAAGGTAAGTGATTAGCCATATTAGGACATCTGCTATTGGTAGCACTTTCGGTATTTAAACCTCAGACTCCTCTCAGAGGCAAACTCAGGAAGGTTACCTGCACCAGCTGCAGGCTGACTGAAGCTCTAGCTACAGGTTGACTAGCTTCATCTCCCAGTGCCCACCTGAAAACACCTGGGGTTGTTTCTCCTCCTGAAGCATTGCCATCACAGTCTGCTTAAAAGTTTTCATGCATGAGGAGCGTGTTAACACCCTCAAAGAAAGCAGCGCTGTGAAGTTAGTATGGAATCGCCTATCACCCTATACATGAGTGCTTTGAATGGCTTAATGAAGAAATATGCTTTATCATGGTTTTATAGGCTCTTCCAAGACACCAGATTAAACTTGGTTTGGTTGCTTGTTTTTCTAAAATTTATTACTTTTTGTATGAAATGAGGCAAATCCTACTATGCAGTTTAACATAAAATTTAAATGCTGTATTTTTAACCTCACAAACCTTTTTAACTTTTTATTTTGTATCCGGGAATAGCCAATTCACAAATCTTTTTGTAAAAATATTTTTAGTATGAGAGCTTTTAAACATACAGAAAAGTTGGAAGAATAGTAAATATTTGACGGATTTTCTTTATATATGTCTATGGTTTTGCCTATATTATACTTCCCTGGTGGCTCAGATGGTAAAGAATTGGCCTGCAATGCTGGAGACCCAGGTTCGATCCCTGAGTCAGGAAGATGCCCTGGAGAAGGGAATGGCTGCCCACTCCAGTATTCTTGCCTGGAGAATCCCATGGACAGAGCAGCCTGGCAGGCTGTAGTCCATGGGGTTTCAAAGAGTCAGACACGACTGAGCAACTAACACTTTCATGGTTTTGCCTATACTATTTGAAAGTCAGTTGTAAACATCATGACGCTTTATCTGTAAATACTTCAGCTGACATTTTCTAAAAATAAGATCATTCCTGGGATGACTTTGGATTTGACCTTTACCACAGCTAAGAGATTTAACAGTAATTCCATAATACCACCTTCTATCCAGCCTACATTCAGATTTCCTCAATTGTCCTAAGAATTTCCTGGATCTGTTCAAAATTTCTGTGTTGCCTTTGGTTTGTATGATTCTTTACTTTCTTTTAATCTGGGATAATCCTGTATAATAACGTATTTTCTGAGAAGGGCAGCTGTAGTCTCAATTCATCCTGTTACAATTCAGCCTCTAGAGCTTTTTGTGTGATGAGTATACACTGAAAGGCAGTGAGAGGAATTCTAAGAAACTAGTGGTTTGATGCTAGAAATAAATCTGACATGGGTTCCTGTTACTTCGTCATTTTTGTTTCAATGACTGCATTATACTAATGTCAGAGTTGATTATTAAATATAAGTAGTCTACTTTGGTATTTACATTTTTCTGTATATCTCTTAGATACTGTGTTTTTTCACTTGCCACCCAGAAATGGAAATGGAGCCACTATATATGGTATCTCTTGCTATCGACAAATTGAAGCCAAGGTAAGACAGTTAAAATGAAAAGCAAAAAAACACTTGAAAACTCCTTGTACTGGCCACTTAAGATGTAGAATCTGGGGAAATACATAAGCCTTTATCTTTTATGTGGTACCTGTAATATAGTTTTAAATTTTTATAAACTGTTTAGCTGTTTTCTCTACTGTACCAGTTAATTCACATGAATGTTTTTCTAAGTTGAGATTAGTGACTATATTTGTATCATAATGTTTGGTACATTGTTTTTAGATAGTGATACCTAAACTATCCATTTATCTTCAGAATACTGTATTTCAATTTCATGGTATCCTTGAGTTTTCTATTTCTAATGTTTGGTATGAAACCTTAAAAAAAGGAACGGTAATGAGTGTTTTTCTTTTTTTTAGAAGCTTTCTAGAAATAGTGGAAAGTACTGACAGTAGCTGCAAACTACTCACAAGTTATCTTAATTATCTATAAGATTTTGATCATTCTTAAACTTACCTGCCCTCTTAATGCCTAACTTAGTATAATAGCTCTGATTAATAAATTCAAATAAACCGAGATGGGTAGCTTCACCTTTCCTGCTGTATTTCTGAGCACCACCATTCTTTTTGCAGTGGGGATACCTTTTCTGAGTAGATCGCTTTCCTTTTATGAAATCATTAATACTCTGAAGTAGTGGTACTGGTATGTGTCAGTCATGTACGACTGTGACCGCACAGACTGTAACCCGCCAGGCTCTTCTGTCCATGGAATTCTCCAGGCAAGAATACTGGAGTAGGCCAATATTATAAAGTAATTAGCCTCCAATTAAAATAAATAAATTAATTTTTTAAAAAAAGAATACTGGAGTAGGTTGCCGTTTCCTTCTCCAAGGCATCTTCCTAACCCAGGGGTCAAACCCAGGTCTCCTGCATTGGCAGGCAGATTCTTTACCACTCGTGCCACTTGGGAAGCCTGAAGTAGTTCTCAGCTGCACATTGGAATCACCTGGAGAGTTTTAGATAAGTAGGGATGACTGGGTCCCCACTCCAGAGATTCTGAGTTAATGTTCTGGCATCAGGATTATTAAAAGCTCCCCAGGTGATTCTCATATGCAGGCCAGATGATGAACCACTGCTCTAAAACACTGGTTTTTAACCAGAACTACCTGGAAGCTTTTTAATTTAAGCATAATTGCTGGGCCTTTCCTTCTACAAACTGAATTAGAATCTCTAATAATTGATCCTAGGCGATCACAAAGTTTTAAAAGCTTCCTCAGGTGGGTAATTAACTTAGTCATAAAAATTTTTCTTTCAATTTTTATAATGAACGTTTCAAACACAGATAAATTAAAAGAATGGTACAGTAAATACCTGTATACCAACCATCTACATTCAGCCATTGTTAATATTCTACTACATTTGCTTTGTCTGTGTGTGTTTCCCTGAACCATTAGAAAGTAATAAGTAAATTCCAGCATAAACAAGCTAGTTAACTACATGAAATAACCCTCCACGCACAGGGCCTAGAACCAAGGACACACATTGTAAATGTTTGTGGTTCAGGTGACTTCTGTGCTGTGCTGAATCGCTCAGTCGTGTCTGACTCTTTGCAACCCCATGGACGTAGCCCGCCAGGCTCCTCTGTCCATGGGGATCATCCAGGCAAGAATACTGGAGTGGGTTGCCATGCCCTCCTCCAGGGGATCTTCCCAACCCAGGGATCGAACCCTGGTCTCCCACATTGCTGTCTGAGCTACCAGGAAAGCCCAAAACTCCTGGAGTGGGTAGCCTATCCCTTCTCCAGGGGAACTTCCTGACCCGGGAATCGAACCAGGGTCTCCTGCATTGTAGACAGAATCTTTACCAGCTGAGCTACCTGGGAAGCCCTTCAAATGAATAACTGAATTTAGAGATAAAGAAATCTGAGAATTTGTATTTGATTTCTTCACATACTGTTACCCTTGCACATTGATATTACTAGATGGAATGAATCAAGCTGCTGCCTTTTCTTGGAAATCTGTTCCTTTTACCACCTTTTACCCCTGTAAATTGTATGTGTGTGTGTTAGTTGCTCAGTTGTATCTGACTCTTTGAAACCCCATGGACTGTAGCCTGCCAGGCTCCTCTATCCATGGAATTCTCCCAGCAAGAATACTGGGATGGGTAGCCATTCCTTTCTCCAATAAGTTGTATAATCACTAGTAAAATTATTTCTCCAGTACTGTTGTTATTAACAGCAGTTCTCATGCTCTGCCTAGACATCCTTTAAGTGGCACTCCATACTGCCTGTCTCCCTTACCTCCTGAGTCTGACCCACTTTAGTCTATTAGGGTTGCCCATTTCTCCAAGCTGTTCTCTCCTTTTCTGATAACTAGACAGATAAACCAGACATCAGAGGCCATAGAGCCTAGGAGAAAGCCTTTCATTCCCTTTGAACAAAGGTGAGACCTGATGGATGAATCCAATAAAGGTAAAGAGGTAGAAGCAGATTGAAGAAAGGCTCTACTCTCAATGTAATTTAACAACAGATCATCAGTTCTCAGGCAATTGAAGACTCAGAGCCAAGGAGATGTCAGGCAGTACATGAGACGGGGAAGAGTCGCTCTTACTGCCCTCACAGCCTTTCCTGGGGTTGATCAAGTCTTGTTTCCTAGCAGAGAACTGCAGAAATCTTATGTGGTCATCCTCAAAATCACCAGGACCTGAGTTTTGGCTCAGAACTGGACTACGGTACGATACAGGTGTGCCAGGACAGACTCCCAACAGTGGAGAATAACCACCATAACAAAACTGCTGACGATTCTTCCATCTCTGGAGAAACAAGCTCTTAAACTATCCCCTTCTCACCAGAAACAAAAGTCTCTGAAAGGAGTATCCATTTTAAAACTGGAACCAAGGATGACTGGTTTGCATTATGATTGTGGCAATTTACGCATAAAGTATTCTCCACCAGACTATAAATTCCTTGAGAGCAGAGACGGTCTCTCACTCTTACATTCCCATTGCCTGCCAGAGTCTTAACACAGAGTACTCTGGTTGACATTTATTCATTCAATAAATGTCTTCTGAGATTCTCAGTAAGTACTTTTAAATTTATTAAGTGCAAGTATTTTTTTCCTGATTGCTATCTTATATTGAAACAATGATTTTTAAATATTTCCATGAAAAATTTCTAATAGTGACTATTTGTTTATAATAGGCATTGAAAGTACGGCAAGCAGATATCACCAGAGAGACTGTTCAAAAAAGTGTCTGTGTTCTAAGCAAGCTGGTAAGTGACTAAATAACCTGTTAATATCAAACACTCATGGCAGCTTTTTATTTGAGAATAAAGCATTATTGGAATGAGGAGAGGGACTTCCCTGGCCGTTCAGTGGTAAAGACGCTGTGCTTCCACTGCAGGGGGTTTGGTCCCTGGTCTGCAAACTAGATCCCATAGGCCACAACTATGACCCGGCACAGCTAAATAGAGAAATATTTTTAAAAATAATTTAATAATATGGACCTTACTAATAGGATCTGAAGGATCAGGGTATTTCTTCCCAGATAGTAATTTTAAACATAGGGCAAGAATAGTCTCCTAGAAAAGAAATGATTATAAAAGACTTTAATATCAGAAAATTGGTAGATTGCTAATCCGATTCCTGTACACAGTTTCTCGAAGGGTAGCCCGAAAAAATATATATCAGTGAATTTTTTTTATATACTGGACCAGATGACCAATGTATAGGAGTGCTGAATGTTGGACGAATACACCATTTTGAAAGGCTTCCTGAACAATCATTCTTCAAAGAACAATAATAATGGTGCCATTTATCAAGTGCCTGTATGTCAGATATTCTATAGCAGGCACTTTTTAGATAGCCTTGTCATTTTAAACCTCATAAGAAGAGAGATCTAAGTATTTACTGTTCTTGTTTCACAAATAAAGTTACATCTCAGACAAAAAATGTCTCTCAGAGACATGTAACTGCTAACGATAAAATTGCAGTGAAAATCCAGTTTTATTGGACAGATAAAACAGGCAGGGAGATGGAGAGAGCTGGCTCACATAGAAATATCTGATGGTTCATACTGCCTTTTAGCCTATGTTTAAAAATATGTTTGGTGCTGCTACTGCTGCTGCTGCTAAGTCACTTCAGTCGTGTCCGACTCTGTGTGACCCCATAGACGGCAGCCCACCAGGCTCCCCCGTCCCTGGGATTCTCCAGGCAAGAACACTGGAGTGGGTTTAGATAGTAATAATGATATATTAACCAGGATTTTTGTTGTTGCCTGCCAGAGTCTAGCACAGAGTGCTCTGGTTGATGTTTATTCATTCAATAAATATCTTCTGAGATTCTTAATCAGTACTTTAATATTTTTTTTCTGATTGCTATCTTACATTGAAACATAATGATTTTTATTGACTTTTGTTGTTGTTTTAGCTGCTAAGTTGTACAGCCTCAGGGACTGTAGCCTGCCAAGCTCCTCTGTCCATGGGATTTTCCAGGCAAGAATACTGGAGTGGGTTGCCATGTCCTCCGACAAGGATTAAACCCACATCTCCTGCATTGGCAGGCGGGTTCTTTACCACTGAGCCACCAGGAAAGCTCATTAACTGGGATACTGGGGGATAAAACTATTAACTTGTTTTAACTAGTTAGAGAATATATGCATCATTAGTTTCTGCATCCTGAAAAGGACATAGAAACCAGAAAACATCTAGAAAAGAACATTTTATTGTTGTTCAGTCGCTAGATCATGTCCGACTCTTTGCGACCCCATGGACTGCAGCACATCAGGCCTCCCTGTCCTTCACTATCTCCTGGAGTTTGCCCAAATTCATTGAGTCAGAGATGCCATCCAACCGTCTCATCCCCTGCCGCCCTCTTCTCCTTTTGCCTTAAATCTTTCCCAGCATAAGAAAAGAACATAAAAGGATGGAAATGGTAGGAAGAGGGTTTTAAATAGGTAAGAATTAAGGAGTAACTTTGTTTTCAGATACACAAAAGAATATTATATAGAATATAATAAAGGACACAGACTAGTAGTTTTTTTTAGATTTTAAGCCCCTACTGAAGGCCAAAAAAGGCAAAATGAACTTAATCATGAGTGTTCAACTAGATATAAGAACTGAGTGCTGCAAGGATGATTAAATGTAACCACAGCCTAGCAGAACAGTGTGCAGAATTACGATGTTTTAAATTGTATGATACTAATGGCTAACATTTAAGTGCTTTCTATAGCCACATAGTCTAGTAAGTGCTTTTCAATGTGAAAGTGTTAGTCAGTCACTCGTGTCCAGCTCTGTGTGACCCCTTGATCTGTAGCCTGCCAGGCTCCTCTCTCCATGGGATTATCCTTCCATATACCTGTGTTTACATTAGGCAGCAGATGTGGAAAGGTTAAGTGCCCAGAGTTATGTGACTGAGTGACCAGAGCAACACGCCGGAGGTCTGTGCCCACAGTCTCAACCCAGTGCTCTGAGTAGTGGTTACTTTGTACCTGCACCCCAGGAACTAGAACACATGACTTAACAACATTCAACTGTGAATGCTACTCCTACTGCTGCTAAGTTGCATCAGTTGTGTCCGACTCTGTGCAACCCCATAGATGGCAGCCCAACAGGCTCCTCTGTCCCTGGGATTCTCCAGGCAATAATAAGATACTAACTTTGTCAGTAACTTTTTCCTTTCTGGTCTTTTCAAGTTAAAAAATTGTGGGGTGTTTGTTTTGTTTTTACTATTATCAAACTAATGGTAATCTCTCTTTTTCTTTAAGCCTCTCTATGGCTTACTCCAAGCAAAACTTCAACTCATTACACATGCATATTTTGAAGAGAAGGATTTTTCACAAATTTCCATTCTAAAGGTAACTTTTTATCCTCCATGGATGTGTCTGAAGACAGATTCATGAATCAAGTAGATCTTTAATATTGTGAGAGATGATTTATTAACTTAAGAAAGACATTCTTCTTTGAAAATAACATTGAAGGGCCAAAGATCTGCCCAAAATGTACAATTTCTACTTAGTAAATTTAACAAAACTATCTTTTATTAGGAAATGATGACTACAGTTGATTATAACAAATATTTCTGTTAGTGGATAATAGCCCTTTTGCTATGGCATTGCTTCTCTACAATTGTTATCTCATTAATACCCTGCACCGTGTGTTTATATATCAGGCTTCTGGATCCTAACTCCCATATCAAAAAGCACAGAAAAACTACATGACTATTTTACTGAAGAATAATGTTTTTCTCAAGGCTGCCATTATTGTATACAGCATGGATCTCCCCTGGATTCTAGTGAGAGAGAGACAGTTACTTAGCAAGGACACAGAGGGAATTTATCCTAGGAATCCATACCACCATGGGAATGGATCAAACTCTAAAATATAGAGGTACAGAAAGAAGGAGTGCTGGAAACTGGCAGAGTTTCAAAGAGACAAAACTGCTTCAAAGAACCAGTTTTCTCCTGGTCATTCTATTTCTGATGCAGTGTCTAAACTGATGGTAAAGTGTTCTAAACTGAATCTTATTTTATAGGAGCTCTATGAACATATGAATAGTTCCCTGGGAGGAACTTCGTTAGAAGGATCCCAGGTATATCTTGGTAAGTCGCTTTTTCTACAAGTCAGAAGAAATGCCCTCTTTTCTTTTTGTTTGGCATGTTGGTTGCATGTAAAACTTCATGATCAGAGTTACATTTCTATATGGTATCTAAATTCTCCAACCAAAATTTAGAAGCATTATTGTATAAAGCATATTTCAGCTTTTCAGAATAATAATGGAAGTTTTTTCTTTTCCTTACGTTAATGCTGATCAGGTCAGTTCCTTGTCATAACACAGAGGGAGAGCGAGGGAGAGAGAGATCTGCTTATTAGTGTCTTTCTATTCCAAGATTTTTCAAGTGGGAGTTTTATGCTATTTTCACAACCAAGAACATCCATTGGTGTGTCAGGCACTCAGTAAAAGTCATTTTCCTAATTATTTTTTAAAAAGAATCATGATCACATCTTGATCACATAGTGATTTGTGCTCACTCACTTCGAATTTTAGCATAAAGTAGCCAAACTGTGCTAGGTTCACTTTTGCAGTCTCATGTGTAATGTGAACTGGTTATAAAACTCCTTTTCGGAGGATATATTTTTCTCTGAATAAATTTATCTTGTCTTACGACAGGCGATAAGAGAAGCCTGTGATTCAGAAATAATACCTATGGGGTATAGTGCCCAAAAACCTTGTTTAAATGATTGACTGCTACTGTGAAGTAAAGCCTCATGATTTCTAAACTTGTGTAATTTGTAGGATGGCTTTAGAATGGGGAGAAGGTGTGAGAGTTGCACAGCCACAACATGAGCCTCTAGACACAAATAACTGTTTACATTTAGATTAGAATTAATAGAAGTTAAATAAAATTTAAAAATCAGTTTGTCAGTTGCTGTATTTCAAGTACTCAGTGGCCACTTACGTCTACTCTATTGGACAATGTAGATTTAGAATATTTCCATTATTTCAGGACGTTCTGTCTGACAGTGTTGAAGTTCTGTTTGTATGTGTACATAATCAGATATTACATAAATATTTAAATTTTGCATAGCCCTACTTTTACCTAACTTTTTGGAGGAGATTAAAACTTCCTTTGACAAAAACAGTAGGTTATAGTCACAGATTAGCTTTTCTTTTCTTTTTTTAACATTATAGGTTTATCTCCTCGGGATCTTGTGCTTCATTTTCGACACAAGGTATGATACCTTATTTAAATTTATGATGTACTCAAATTATGTTCATTTAACTAGGCAGATTTCATGAACTGCATGGTCTAATGCAGATTATGGCATAACCATGTTTTAATTTTTCTGAGACAGCTGTCATAATGATAGAAAGTTAAAAGTGTTGGTAGTGCTTATATAATAGAAATTTCTAAAAGTACACGGTGTCTGTTTATTTCAGTGCAGGATAGGATACTTTTTTATACAGTTGTTGATATTTTGGATATTATGAAATTAGAGTGGAAAGAAACATGTTTTATTTTATTCTATTCTTCTTCACTATGGTTTATTACAGGATGTTGAGAATAGTTCCCTATGCTATATAGCAGGACCTTGTTTATCCATTCTGTACGTAATAGTTTGCATCCACCAATCTCAAACTCCCAATCACTCCTCACAACCCCCGCCACACACACTTGGCAACCACAAATCTGTTCTGTAAGCCTGTGAGTCGATTTCATGGATAAGTTTATTTGCATTGTATTTTAGATTCCACATGTAAGTGATGTCCTGTGGCATTCGTCTTCTCCCTCTGACTTACTTCATTTAGTATGATAATCTCCAGGTCCATCCGTATTGCTCCAAATGGCATTGTTTCTTATGCCTGAGTAGTAGTCCATTGTGTGTATATTTGTATGTGTGTGTGTGTGTGTGTGTATACAACATGTGAAAGAAATACGTTTTAATTAATCTTGTAGACTATTTTGTATGCTGCCCTGAGAGTGAAACATTTTCCAGCAAAATATCTATACTTAACATCTTTTGACTGGGGCATACACGCATTGATTGTTCCCTTAACACATATAGTGAGTGTCTGCTCTGTGAGTGCCCTGGACAAACAGAAGTAAATGAAAAGTACCTTCCCTTTAATGGGCTTGCAGATATTTCAAGCAAAAAATGGTACAACTTCCTCCCAAAAGTCCAATTTGATAGTGATTTATGGGGTTGCACAGAGTTGGACACGACTGAAGCGACTTAGCAGCAGCAGCAGCAGTATCACATTTTTTAGAGAACTCAGATACTTAATTTCTCAGTATAAGTTCATGATTTTCAATTATTTTTAAAGCACTAGAATTATTTAATATTATTGACTCAATGTTACATGGTTATGTTTGAGGAAGGACAAAGGCAAATGAATAATAGGCTTGGATTTCTTATTTTAATACAATATTATTTCTCTTTCTTCAGGTTCTAATCCTATTTAAACTAATTCTTCTTGAAAAAAAGGTGAGATTTGAATGGATGGAATATTTAACATTTATTGACATTTCTTAAAACTAAAGTATAAATTAAGACTTTTTTGGCTATCAAATTGTGGTGAGCTTAAAGTACGTATTCTTTTTTACTACTATAGAAGTGTGAATTCGTGCAGTGTTTTCTGGGGGCAGTTTGATAGTATTCAGTTATCAAGGTTGTTTTGACTATATAGGTAATAGAGAACTCTATGTATGTATGCATATGTGGCCGTGCTGCATTGGCATGCGGAATCTTAGTTACCTGACCAGGAATGGAACCTGCACCCTCTGCAGTAGGAGTCCAGAGTCTTCCCCTGGACCACTAGGGAAGTCCTCAAAACTCAGTCTAAATTGACTTAAAAAATGTATTGGCTTGCTTCAGACTTGAGAGTATGTTGACTGAATGGTTTGATAATATAATTAATTACCTAGATTTTTTTCATCTCTTTGCTCTGCAGTCCACAGTGCTAGCTGTATCTTGAGCCTGATTTCCCTTGTAGTATAGGATTACTGCCAACAGTAGTTGAGCTATATGCTGCCTCAGCTATATGCTAGTGGCAGAGATAATATCTTTTCCCTAATTTAATGAGAATTCTTCCCTTCAATTCATTTGGGCCTGTGAGGCCATATGCCTACTCAGAACTAATAATTGTTGCTAAAGAAATGCCTGTATTGATTGGCTTAAGTCTGGGTTCCAGATGCACTCTCTGGTACAAAGGGATGGGATTACCATGATTTTAGATAAAAAATTATATGGGATTTTAGACCAAGGTCTGCACACTTAAGCCCAAGGGCCAAATCTGGCCCACCAGCTATTGTTGTAAATGAAGTTTTCTTGGAACACAGTTTCAGCCATTCTTCAACTTATTGTTTATGGCTGCCTTTGCACTACAGTGGGAGAGTTAAGTAGTTGGAACAGAGACCAAATGGCCCACAAATGAAAAATGCTTACTATCTCACCCTCTATAGAAAGTTTGCTGACCTCTGGTTTAGACTAGTCAGGAGCCATCCCTGGATCTGTGGTCACTATTACTGTGCTCAATAGAGATGGAATGGATGTTGGAAGGTCAGTCATTCACAATGTCCAGTATAATTCATTATCATAAAAATGTTTATCCATTTGGCCCAGTAATTGTCCTCTTAAGAGATTTATTTTCCAGAATTTATCTGAGTTGACACAGAGCTCCAAGAGATTCTTTCACAGAATCATTTTTAATAATAAATTATCAATGGATAACTTAAGTTTTGATTTATCTTGTATATAATTCCAAACAACAAAAAAGATTCTGAGTGGTTTTATTATTGGAAAGATGTTTCATAGCATGTTAAGTGAAAAATGGTGATCCAACTACATATCAAGCCCAGGATTCTGATTTTATAAATAAATGTATTTATTCATTTAAATGAGATTGGAAGGAAAGACAGCAACAGTTTGGTGACCATGCATATTTTTTAACAAGGAAATACTTTTCTTTATTCTGGTTTTCTGAATGAATATGTATTCTTTCTTCAAACAGGAGAGTAAATTTAAAAAAAAGAATGAAGCATGTACTAGTGCAGTATTTCAACCTTTAAAAAAAGCTCTTAGTTGTAAAATACATGTAACATATAATTAACCATCTTAACCATTTTCAAGTGTGCAGTTTCATAGCATTAAGTGTGTTCACGTTGTTGTGGTATTACCATCTGTCCTCAGAACTCTCTTCATTGTGCAAAACCGAAACTCTACCCATTAAACAATAACTCCACTTTCACCCCTTCTCCCACCACTGGCGACCACCCTTGTACTTTCTGTCTCTATAAACTGGACTATTCTAGGTTTCTCACAAGTGAAATCATACGTGTTTGGCTTATTTCATTTAGCACAGTGTCCTCAAGGTTCATCCATGTACAACAGATGTCAGAATTTCCTTCCTTTTTAAGGATGAATAATATTCCATTGCATGTACATAGAGCATTTTTTTATCCCTTCATTCATTGATGGACACTTGGGTTGCTTCCGCCTTTTGGCTCTCATGAATAATACTGCTGTGAACATGGGTCTGTGTAAATGTCTTCAAGGCCTTGGTTTCAGTGTTTTGGAGTGTATACCTAGAAGTGGCATCTCTGAATCACATGGTAGTTCTGTTTTTAATGTTTTGAGGAACTGATGTGTTTTCCATAGTGGCCGCACCATTTTACATTCCTACCAACAGTGCACAAGGGTTCCAATTTTTCCACATTCTATCCAGCATTTGTTATTTGCTTGTTTTTTGATAGTAGCCATCCTAATAGGTGTGAGGTAGTATCTCCTGGTTTTGATTCGCATTTTCCTAATAATTAGTTATGTGAGCACCTTTTCATGTTTTTGTTGGCCACTTGTATATCTTCCTTGGAGAAATGTCTTCCCTAATCCTATACCCATTTTTAATCAGATTTGGTTTTTTGTTGTTTAGTTGTAAGTTTCAAATTTTTATTGCAACTTATAATTGTAAAAAAATGTTTTTCAACGCAGCACACATGGTTACATATATCTGAAAAAAAAATTTTGCAAAATAATACTTAGTCTAGCCACATTTATGATCAAGTAGACTTTATTTAACATGGCAAATCATAGGTATACCCTTTTTATATTCACTTGGTAAAGACATCCTTTAATGCAAGTCTTGGTTTCTCTGTATTTGCACACTACTCCTTAAATCATCAATGTTTAAGGAGAGCACAGGTGATTGTGGGCACCATGCTTTATTAGATATGACTTCGTGCTACTAAATGATTTAATTGTTAAAATAAAGAAAAAAAACTCACCTCAGCAACTATATGCTTGTTTTTTCATCTCATTTAATTATCACTAGTGTTAGTTGTAGTTGTATATCTAACTGAACCCTATCCCTCAATTTTTATTCTGAAAACCCTACAAGAAAGTTGATGGAATAATTTTATAATGGACACTTTACATCCTTCATCTGTTGTAGCATTTTGCCACTTCTGCATTACATTGTTTTATATACATTCATTCTTCCCCCTGAATCATAATAATTTTCAACTAATTTGTAGAACCACAGTACTTCATCCCTAAACATTTTCAGATATATTTCTTAAGAGTAAAGGTATATTCCTGGGGCTTCCCTGGTGGCTCAGTGGTAAAGAGTCGACCTGCCAATGTAGAAGACATGGGTTCAATCCCTGATCCAGGAGTATCCCACATGCTGTGGGACAGCTAAGCCTGTGAGCCCTAGAGCCCATGCTCCACAAGAGACGCCACCACAATGAGAAGCTGTCACACCACACCTGGAGAGTAGCTCCTGCTGCTGCTAAGTCACTTCAGTCGTGTCCGACTCTGTGCGACCCCATGGACTGCAGCCCACCAGGCTCCTCCATCCATGGGATTTTCCAGGCAAGAGTACTGGAGTGGGGTGCCATCACCTTCTCCGAGCTCCAGCTCTCTGCAACTAAAGAAAAAGCCCACACAACAATGAAGACCCAGCACAGCCAAAAGTAAATAAATAAAACCTTTTAAAAAAGAATAGGGTATATTCCTACATAACAAAAGTATTTTCCTATTCGAGAAATTTAACACTGAGATAATAAATGATATCTAATGTACAGTGCCTTTTCAGATTTCCCTAGGTATCATAATAATGTGCTATAAACTGTTTGCTTTTCTTAATCTGGGGACCATGGATCATGTATTGCATTGTTAGCTCTCTTTAATCTCAAACAGTTCTACCACCTCGCTTCTTGTTTTGTTTCTCTGTTTTTATAACACGGATTTTTTTTTTTAATAATCCAGATTAGTTGCATTTTTATATTAGATTTGTATGATTATTTTCCTTTTTCTCATTTCAGATTAAACTTTTTTGGCAAGAATATTGTATAGGTAGTGATGTGTCCTCCTGGGGCATCATAACTGGAGGCCCATAACTGCTTTTTCTCTTATTGGTGATATGAAGTTTGATCATTTGACTAAGGTGGTGATCGCCAGGTTTCTTCATATTAGTACTTGTTATTTTCCTTTGCAATTAATAGGTGAACTGTGGGATGATAAATTTGAAGCTAATATGAATAAATATCCTGTTGCCCAAGAGCCTTGCACAATAGTTTCAGCATCCGTTGGTAATTTTTACTTGAACCATGGTTTTCTGATTCTGTCATAAATTCTGTATTTATTAGCTGTTATACTTCCATAAAGAAGAGTTTTCTTCTCTCCCTTCTTTGCTTTTTTCTTTTTTAAAAAGTGTCATTGTGGACTTGTGGATTTTCTAATTTAATTTTGATTGACTCCATTTCAGGTTCTCTTTTATATTTCTCCAGTGAATAAATTGGTGGGTGCCCTGATGACTGTGTTATCCCTTTTTCCAGGTAAGAGGGTAGCAGTTTCCATTCTCTTACTTATTCTGGACCTTTGAATGATAAAAATTTTCAAGGACAGAGTGGTTAGGGTCACCGTCTATTTTAATAGGATATTTTTACTTTGACAATAGATTTTTCTTTTGTCTGAGATTCTTTTTTTCAATTAAAATTTGAGTAAGCATAGCTCTTTAAAAATTTTTATAGGAGTTCCACTATTTAAAGCAGAACACACAGCTCTTATTTTCTGATATCTTTTTCTAAGCCAAACTATTCTCCAATATTGTATGTTTTAGGCATGATTGAACATGGACTCAGTGACAGTTCTCAGTATAGACCCCGAAAAAGTATGTCTGAAGATGCTGGGCTTCAGGAAAGTAATCCCCCTGCAGATGAATTTGTTTCTGTGCCTGCTTCTGACATTTCAAATACCAACTTGGGAACTGTCAAGAAAATCCTGGGAAACCATGGAGGAGATGCAGCCATCAAAACTGAAGAACCTTTGTTCCAGGTAGAAGATGATAGCAGTGAACAAGAAGCCAGTGATAGCAATCAATATCTGAAACCTCCTTCTCGCCCATCTCCAGAGTCTTCAGAAAGTGACTGGGAGACCTTGGATCCTACTGTCTTAGAGGACTCCTCCTTGAAAGAACGAGAACAGGTGGGGTCAGAACAGACAAACTCATTTCCAAAGGACTCTTTGCCCTCAGATAGTCCTCCGATTACTGTTCAACCTCAAGCTAATACCGGCCAGGTGGTCCTAATACCAGGGCTGATTTCTGGCTTGGAGGAGGACCAGTATGGCATGCCCCTGGCCATCTTCACAAAGGTAAGAGTTAACGTCCTTCATTAAAGCCCATAAGGATAGCACAAACTCCTTTCAGAATTTAACTTTCAGTGTTGAACACATTTAAGTGTGCAAATTCTCATTGAAAAGTGTAAAATAACATAGCAGATGTGTAGTACTATGACACCTGTGACCATGATGTAAGACTGCAGGGGATTTTGATTAGTTTGGAAACTGAGGTCAGCAATCACTGTGTTTGGTGTGTTTTTCATTAGTCAGGTTTACCTTCAGGGGAAAAAAAACAAGACAGCCTTGATTACATTTAATGAATGTATATTAAAATACCATAATTCCAAAAGCTTCAATTTTATAAGAAAGAATAAAAAGCTTAGATGGCTAACTTAAATATTAGTACCCTTCATAGATATAATACACTGTTTTGGTTAACTTGCCTTAAAAATTAATCTTTAATCTTTTTATGGAAAAACATACAAAACGTATTTCTAATTTTTTTAAATAATTTAAACACACCATAGTAAAACAAATTGCATCTTTGATTTAGTATCTTATTTCTAGGATATCATTTCTTTATGTCAGTAATACTATATTAGGATTCTGGAAGCTACATTTGAGGTTTGTTTTTTTTTTTTTTAATCCTAACAGGAGAAGCTACTTTATTCTCATTCATGAATTATTTTTTGTAATGAAGAAGATGAAAAGTCCCATTTCATTTTTCAGTCAAAGAAGTATTTATTACCTTCCTACGTGCCAGGCCCTATACTAGGTTCTAAATTCTTGTATCCATGGCTTTTCAGTTTAACCATGAAAGACAGATGCATCTGTCCAGTAACTAGAACAAAATTTATGTTTTTCTCTAAATACCTTCCTTTATGCTGGAAGTAAAACTTTATATGGAAAAGAAAATGGATAGCATTGACTTGACATCAGTTCTTCTCCACTATGTGGTAAATTCTTTCTGGGTTTATCTAGTTTTACAAATAAGTACTTGCCCCAAGTCAGTATTGCTGAATAGTTAGCAGAAAATGCTATCTTTGTTCATTTTGTGGTCTGTTAGGGGATGTTGAAATTATCTTAATCGGTTTCTTGATTGAACTAATGCATATTTGCTTAAAACTGGAGTTTAGGAGCCTGGGGAGAAAACTCTGGGCCCTCAGACTACTAAGTGTACTCAACAGCCACAAATTGTGGGTTTTCTGAACTCACATGTGGGTGTCATGACTGCCTATACTTTTTGGAGCCCTTACTTTTGCAACTTAACCCACCCACTCTAATTTTTATCATTGTGGAGATACCAGGAGGGAGATTAACTGGGGTGGGGGATTTTGGTTTTGTCTGCGAGGTCGCTGAACTAAACAAAGCAATGTTAATGTGTTGTATGTGCTGTTAATAAACTGTTTGACAGAATATTCTCTTTGTACACCAGTACTGAATATATGATGGGCTTACCACCATCATTATGGTAAATTAAACATTTTCCTTTTAGGTTTTCTGTTTTATTATGTAATGACTCAAATCTAACTTGTTTAATCACAGTTTCAAATACAATTGCTGATTCTTTGATGTCAGCAGCTTTGGAATATGAAATATACTTAAAAATGAGTTGCCTTTAGGCTTTTCTTCTTTCCTTCTCTTGAAGATCTTAAAAATACTTGTAGAGAAGACCTGGATTAGCAAAACATCCTGAAAAGTCATTTCAAATATAGCCAGAGAGAAGCTTGGATGCCCACACAGTATTGCTGAAGTAAGATAGCAAGCTTTGAAGAGAATAATGAGTTGACTGGTCCCCTGACTGTGTTCACATATGAAAGTTATGCTTGGAGAGATTCCAAAGCTCCGAATTTCCAGTCTTCTCTCTGGGGCTTGAAATTGATGGTGCATTTCTTCTCAGTCTTAGAGATGAGGCTTATTACATAAACACTATAGGTACCAGACCCGAAAATATGCTTGAACTTTTCCTGAGAGCTGAATTAGGGATGTGAGGAAGAAACTAGGTTGCTGAGGGAGAGGAGATGGGACTGGTGGCAACTTTAGGACAGGATTCCGCGGGATGAGGGGAGGGCAATGAGGGAACCAAAGGAGAAAGATGAAAATTTAGGAAATGTACCCAGGTATTCATAGATATCTATGGTGATTTTAGGTATTCACTAAAAAAAAATTTTTTCAAAGTGAAAGTTTTAACTTTTAAAAAAAGGTGAACACCTACTTCTTAGTTTTTTAAATTACATGTATCTGGTACTTTTAAAAATTTAGTAATAATTGCCTCCACTAGAAGATCACTTAATTTAGAATTCTGTTGTTTCAGTCTGTAACTGTTTTAGTAAAGCAATAAACTTATGAAAGAATTAATAGTAAATGTAGTTGGAAACCAAAATTTTTTCTGCTTCATGTATTAAACTTCTTTAAATATTGCTTCTGAGTTTATATTTGGTTTGCTTGCTTACAGTGTGTCATATTCAAATTTAGGGAACCTATAAATAACTTGACGACTAGCTAAAAAGTAATAGATGCATGTTTTTGAGTTTTATTTATTTAAGTGGCACCACAATTTTTCCCCCTCCTCTCTCAACATGATTTTTAGTTTCATAATAATTTTGCATGAAGTTGTGTTTTATTATTCCTCTGTAGTTTTCTGGTTTTGGCTATTCTGCAATATATAAATTCTGTGGATGGATATCTACATTGTTTCTAGTTTCTGGTTACTACAAATAACGCTTCTGTTAAATTCTTATTCAGTAATCTTGGCTGTATACGTGCAAGCATTTCTTTAGGAGTCAGTGCTTAGAAGTGGGAATACTGGATTATAAGGAATGGGTAGATTAGCTTTACTAGAATAATTCCAAACTGTTTTCTAAAGTGGTTGTGACAATTTCTATTCCCACAGCAGTGGATAAGAGTTCCCTTTGCTTCACATTCTCACCAATGGTTGTTATTGCCAAACCTCCTAATATTTAGCCAGTCTGATGGTATCTCTTGGCTCTTGTCTTTTTTTCAGTAGTCACTGTTGAGGCTGACCATCTTTTCATATTCTTGGTAACCTTTTGAATTTCCTTTTGTGTAGTAATTGTTTAAACCTTCTGGATTGTCTCCCTCATTGTCATGATTTGTGAGACTTCAGGCTTTGTAGTTTTGACTTCCACATTTTGGGTTTTGTCTACCTGGAATTCATTTTTGTGCATATTGAGGAAGGGCGTCTGTCTCTGTGCTTTGTTGCTGCTTCATCCATGTATCTGTCTATCCTTGGGTCAGTCCCGCACTGTATTAATTACCATTATGTCGTGTCAGGCAGAGAAAAGGCTTCCCCTCTTGCTATTGTTCTTCAGGAGTTTCTTAGCCCTTTGCATTTCCACATCAATTTCAGGATCAACTTAAGTTCTTACTTATACTTAAGATTTAGATAGGGGTTACCTTTAAGTGCTAGATAAAGTTTGGAGAGAACTGACATCCCTACGGTATGGAGGCTTGCGGTTCACAAACATGCTTATCATCTCAGACCTGAGAGATAAGAAAGTGGCAGTTGGTCCTGATGACATTGTAGCCCTTCCCAGGTCACAATGGAGAAGGCAGTATGCTTTTGAAGTGCTGTAACAGATCAGCTCACAACAGGTCTGCCAGATTTTCCAAGCTGAGGTGTGTTTTTTGATGCTATCTTTTTCTTCATTTTAGTCATGGTCAAAAAACAAATATAAGATTTATCCACTCTATCATTTTTAAGTGCATAATTATGTGGTATTAAGTGTATTCTCATGGTTGTACTACAGATCTCTAGAACTTTCTCATCATGCAAAACTGAAAGTCTGTATTCTTTAAACCACAACTCCACCCCAACCCTTGGCTCCCATCATTGTTTCTATGAACTTAACTGTTTTTAAATACTTACATAAGTAGAATCATAGAGCATTTATCTTTTTGTGACTGGCCTATTTCACTTAACACACTATCCTCAAGGTTCATCCATGTTGTAGCAAATGACAGAATTCCTGTCCTCCCTCAGGCTGAATCATATTCCATTGTATGTATATACCACATTTTCCTTATCCATTTATCCATCGATGGGCATTTGGGTTGCTTCTACATTTTGGCTATTGTGAGTAGTGCTGCTGTGAACATAGGTGTGCAAATATCTCTTCCGTTTCTTTTTTTTTTTTTGGCCATTATATACCTCAGCCCGAATGTAGAAGTTAAAGCACCCTAGAAAAGTGGAAAGTGGTGGTGTGTTTGGGTGTAGAGGCTGCTGTATTTTAATGTACTCAGACTCTTGCTGCCACTGTACATTTTCCAGGCCATAGTACTGGAGTGGATTGCCATTTCCTTCTCCAGGGGATCTTCCCGACTCAGGGATCGAACCCAGGTCTCCTGCATTATAGGCAGACGCTTTACCGTCTAAGCCACCAGGGAAGCCATGCCTCTGTACGTTGGAGACCTTTAAATTTAGGCTTGATTGACCATCGGTAAAAGTGATGATGCTAAAATTTTAAGGTTATTTTGAA
This sequence comes from Bison bison bison, assembly GCF_000754665.1. NCBI lineage: Eukaryota > Metazoa > Chordata > Mammalia > Artiodactyla > Bovidae > Bison > Bison bison. The sequence continues at coordinate 336,104 of NW_011489342.1, read as the reverse complement.
CTACTATTTAAAATAACTTTATAAATCTGCAGTGCTTTTACATGGTTCAATATTAAGAAGGTTCCAGAGCATCTATAATAATAAAAAATCTCTCTCATTCCATTCCCTGCTACTCAGAGAATAGCAGGAAATTTATTCCCCTCTCTGTTGGTAACCAACCTTACCTAATCTATGTCCTTTTTTTTTTTTTTTTTTTTTAACAAAATATTCCCTGGAGATGAACTTCATCACTTAATGCAGGGTACTCCATCATATAGAAAAACATTTATTCATTGCCCTGCTGCTGCTAAGTCACTTCAGTCGTGTCCGACTCTGTGCGACCCCATAGACGGCAGCCCACCAGGCTCCCCCGTCCTTGGGATTCTCCAGGCAAGAACACTGGAGTGGGTTGCCATTTCCTTCTGCAGTGCATGAAAGTGAAAAGTGAAAGTGAAGTCGCTCAGTCGTGTCCGACTGTTAGCGACCCCATTGACTGCAGCCTACCAGGCTCCTCCGTCCATGGGATTTTCCAGGCAAGAGTACTGGAGTGGGTTGTCATTGCCTTCTCTGATTCATTGCCCTAGTCATGAATAGTTAGGTTTCCTGTCTTTTGCAATGATAAGTAATGCTGCAATAAGTAACTTTTTACAAATCTCACATATGAACAGGTGTATCTGTAGGATAAATTGTAAGAAGTAAAATCCTGGGTCAAAGAATATGGATATGTGTAATATTTTAAGGACTGTATTTCTTCATTTAAAAAAAAGAACTTTGAACTATTGACTTTTTTAAAAAACTACATTCTTAGTTTTCATGCGACTTAGCCAAGAATTCCACTGTTGACAACAGACTTTTCTTCTTTAACAGAATCAGTTGTGAAATGCAATACTATGAGCAACTGAATCAATCTTTGTAAATATTGGTAGTTCTGAAAGTGCCCTTATCAAGGATTCTCAGTCCTGGCTGGGGAGGTAGGAGTATTCGGGGGAGTCCATATAAAGTTTTAAAGAGCATTCAGCATTGTAGTATTTATGTTCAGAAACAGGTAACAAAAAAAAAGAAACAGGTAACAAGTTTTTAATACGTAGCACACAAGGTAAAGTATGACCCATGAGTCTGCCAGCCGTTGGAGTGCTTTGGCATGAGCATGGGTCCTTTCCACCTTTAGTCACAAGAGGGCGTGGGTTGAGAAGCACTATATACTGGATATGTGTAAGGCATAGACATGGGTTTATTTTTGCTGCTTCTGCTATTTCGCATTTTATAGAGGGGAGGAAAACATTGTCAAGAAGGAGAATGAAACCAGTTTACCAGACATGTATTCCAACTTCTGGAAGTCTTCTCTCATGTCTTCTCCTAATAGCTGGCGGTATGATATATCCTAGACATAGCGAAGGACATGAAGTAGCAGAAATAGTGTCTCCTTCCCTCAGAGAAATTCTCATGGTAGAAACAAGACATTATCTGGATAACTGTGGTTCAGTGTTTTGTTTTATTTTTTTAAAGATGATTAGGATAACAAATAAAGCTGTCATCGAACTTGATAGAAAACAAACTCAGGAGTTCAGCGAGTCCTCCCTCCTGGCTTTATACACAAATTATGCCACTTGTTGAGACCTATCTTGATTTAGAATTTTTCAGCAGAAATTCCATTTACTCCTGCAGTGCATCATTCCAGTGTTAGCATTCCTTTTTTCTCAGGATATAGGCTATTTTTTGTACACTTAACTCCCTGCTGTGGTTTGGCAGTTAAAATATAAATTTCAGGGCAATGGCATTTTCAAATGCAATTCAACTGGAAATTTTAAATACACAACTACTGCCATGGTCATTTTTGCTTTGAACATTTAGTAGCAAATATCTTGAAATACTGTATCATTTTAAATTATAGGACAGTAAAATAATTGCCATGCAGTGCTTTGCTATTCTCACAAGAGTACTTTGGTGGTTATGTGCAAATGCCTGCGTTTTAAAATTTTACTGGAAGAAGGAACAGCTTTCTAATAAACGGCAGACTTTTAATGGGCTTAATATTAGTACTTCATTCCTAAATGAAAAAAAAAAAAACCTAGCTTGATAGTTATAGTAGCTTTTAAGTTGAACTGAAAGCCAAGAGGTCACACAAGACAAACCTTCATGTTAGACCACCTTGCCAAGATTTGACCATTAATGGAGCAGGTTAGCAATTAACTGGCCTTAATACAGTCAGGACCTGTGGTTGTTATTATTGGTATATTATTGTGTTGATTCAAAGATCAGCTGTGTTAGGAATAGCATGAGGTTGTAGGAAGACTGGAACTTTCCTTTCCTACTATTAGCTGTCTAGGCTTGACGAGGGGCTTCCCTGGTGGTTCAGTTGGTAAAGAATCCACCTGTGATGCAGGAGACCCAGATTCCATCCCTGAGTGGGGGAAATCCCCTGGAAAAGCAAATGGCAACCCATTCTAGTATTCTAGCCTGGAAAATCCCATAGACAGAGGAGCCTTGTGGGCTACCATGGCCCAGTCCGTGGGGTCGCAAAGAGTTGGACACAACTTAGTGACGGAACCACCAAAACACCAGCTGTTATGAGAGACATGGCTGTTCCATTACTTTTCTAACATTTTCTACTCTTGTAATTCATAGGGATATCTGTGTTTGCCTTATATGGCATTGCAGCAGCATCATCTTCTCTCTGATGTCACCATTCGAGGATTTGTTGCTGGAGCTACTAACATCCTTTTTCGACAACAGAAACACCTCAGTGATGCCATTGTGGAAGTAAGTTGACATCTGAGTGCAGATACTTGACTGCTGGTCCCTGTTTTTCTTTTTTCTTTTTTTATTTTTGAAAAGCACTTAACATTTAATGAATTTCCCAGCATGTGGCTTCAAGCCACCAGGACACAAGCCCCACCTACACCCTTAATCTTCTCCTCAGCTCTTCTGCTGAAGAATTTGGCCTTCACGATGACAGGATGCTTTGGGAGCTTTCCTTTGCCCAGAACTTTGTAGTAACCTGATTGCACCACATCAATGATAGGAGCAGCTCCTGTCTTGTTCTTGGCAGCATTTACTTGTGTCTGCTCACTAACCAAGGTCCACAATTTATCAAGGTTGACAGTCGGGCAGAAACTCTGGTTCCTCTTTAAGTGGTAATGCCTCATACCAACTTTCCCAAAGTATCCTGGGTGGTATTTGTTGAAGTTGATCCTGTGATGATGCATGCCACCAGCATTACCTCAGCCTCCTGGGTGTTTCCGGTGTTTGCCGATGCGGCCGTGGCCGTGGCTCACGTGGCCCCTAAGTTTCTGGGTCTTCCTTAGTCTGGATGGCATGTCGGTGGCCTAGACGAAAGAGCCTGTTTTTCTTTTTTAAATGGAATTTGGGGCATAGTAACAACACTAATAGTGGTCATAATTGCTTCCTTTGCCAGGCATCCTAAGCACCTTAGGTATATGAACTTATCTAATTTTCATAACAACCTGTGAGATAGGCATTGTTACTGTCCGTATCACACCTGTGAAGCTAAGGAACAGAGGGGATCAGACAGCTGCTAAGTGGATGAGCCAGGATTCCTACCAAGGCAATCTAGTCTTACTTTGCTGCTGCTAAGTCGCTTTAGTCGTGTCCGACTCTGTGCGACCCCATAGATGGCAGCCCACCAGGCTCCCCTGTCCCTGGGATTCTCCAGGCATGAACACTGGAGTGGGTTGCCATTTCCTTCTCCAATGCATGAAAGGGAAAAGGGAAAGTGAAGTTGCTCAGTCATGTCGGACTCTTCGCAACCCCATGGACTGCAGCCTACCAGGCTCCTCCGTCCATGGGATTCTCCAGGCAAGAGTACTGGAGTGGGGTGCCATTGCCTTCTCCGAGTCTTACTATAGTCTCACAATAAAAGTGTATTTATCATTTAAATAGTTTAAATACCTCTACCTTGTTTAATATGCCCCAATATCAAGTGGAAGGAGCTAGAGATAAACATTTTATATCTTATTAATATAGAAGAAGTATAAATAATTTGTTAACTTTTACAATTAAAATAATTTTTATAAATGGGTGGAGGGGATTTCAGCCACCCTAAGGTTTCTGTAGTTCCTAACAGAAAGTACCAGAATGTGCTTCCTGGGGAAATGTTTATAATACAATAAATTAAAAATCTGGGATTCAAAGCTATATGGATCCCAATATTGAGGGAGAAAAATACATATATTATACCTTCCAAGACAGGAGGATATAGATGAAAGGACCACAGAGTTTTCTTAAACATTATTGTTACATTCTAGTTGGTTGGCAAGCTGATGATTATTTTTTATTATACTTTAAAACTAACCTGTAAGTTACATATAGTTCTTTCTGTGTCAAGTATTATATAATAAATATACCCCAAAGTATCTGTGCGTGGTCAAAGCAAAAATTTTTAGTAATTGTATTTAATTAATTGTATTCATTTCTATTTGTATGATAAAGGTGATTTTTACTGTACATTTCTATATTTTCCAAAATATTTGTCAACATGAATCACTTTTATAATTCAAAATTAAGTGTTTATGCATGTAAGAACAAAAAATGAGCATTTTTTTAAATAGTGAAAAATAAGAAACAGCTTCAGAATAAAAAACCTCTCTTTCTTAGGCTCATCTTTTGAGAATGCTATTATTCATATTTTTTATTTCCAACTCTGACTTCCCAGTAGTTAAAGTGTGGCATGGATGTCTGCACGAATGCCCAGACTCTGACTTGTACCTGGGTACCCTCTAGGTAGAAGAAGCTCTGATCCAGATCCATGATCCAGAACTTAGGAAGCTGCTCAATCCAACCACTGCAGACCTAAGGTTCGCAGATTACCTAGTGAGGCATGTGACTGAGAACCGGGACGACGTCTTCCTGGACGGCACGGGCTGGGAGGGAGGTGACGAGTGGATCCGAGCACAGTTTGCAGTCTATATTCATGCGCTGTTGGCCGCCACACTGCAGCTAGGTAAGGAGCTCACAGTCACTTTCTTATTTTGTAACTCTGGATGCTTTGAATTGGATAAGAAATAAAGTAATCAGAAAAATTACCTGTCACTCCACACATATAGAATTAACTACTCTTCACAGTTTGAGTAATTCATATCCTTCTAGACCTTTTTCTATGCATATGTTTTGGATTTTAGTTTTGTAGTGTTCATGGTAGTCCTCTTGCAAACATGAATCCCATTTTTCATGTTTTTTATAGCTTAGTTTTTCTTTATAATATAAACATGTATCAAGAGAGTAAATGCAGATCTTCATCACTTTTTACATGACTTAGTATTCCACCATATGGAAGGATATATCAGTAGTTGAGTGCTGTTAAAACACTGCTTACATGTTTTTAAGATATATGAGGGATGGAAAAAAAATTTAAAAAGTAGAAATCATTGCAGATCACATTCTGAATGATTAAACCTTCAAATTTATCCATTCTAACAGTACTCCTATTAAATGTTTAAAATGGATCAGGCAAACATAGAATCACTCCTGTGTTAAAATTCTCATTCCCCATAGAAACGAATATATTCAAAGAGAAAATGAAGCTCTGCAGTGAGCTTTCACACCTGGGATACCTGCCACCCTGCATATTAGCAAATCAGTAGATTTGGTAGTCGGAGAAGGCACTGGCACCCCACTCCAGTACTCTTGCCTGGAAAATCCCATGGACGGAGGAGTCTAGTAGGCTGCAGTCTGTGGGGTCGCTAAGAGTCGTATCACTTTCCCTTTTCCCTTTCATGCATTGGAGAAGGAAATGGCAACCCAGTCCAGTGTTCTTGCCTGGAGAATCCCAGGGACGGGGGAGCCTGGTGGGCTGCCGTCTGTGGGGTCTCACAGAGTCGGACACGACTGAAGCGACTTAGCAGCAGCAGCAGATTTGGTAGTGATGGTGGTAAGGCTGTTAAAAGTATATGGAGCTTCTGTTTTTCCTGCTTCTCAATGATATCTCCAACTGTTTCCAGGTTGCTTTTTTAAAAATTGTGAAATCCATATACAATTTACCGTCTTAACCATTTATAAGTGTATGATTCCACAGTGTTTAAATACCTTCGCGTTGTGGTGTCCGTAGATATTTAAATCAACCCCACTGCTGCCACCTCCTAGATTAGTTCTTCCAATAGTATTTGTAGAGTTTTAAATCCAGGCTTCAGGCATGTTCTTCATTCATTAAGAAATCTATGGAGTGACTCCTTATTTGTTAATGGGATTTTTTTTTTTAAGTGTCTGCCTCTTCTACAATTGTAGCAACTGAGATCCCCAAATTAAATCCTCTAACCCAGAATCACTCAGTTTGTCTATTAAGAAAACCCGAGTCTCCACCAGTCATGTATGTTCCTGAGTAATTAATTTACTTCTTAAAAATATTTTCCTGAGTACACAGAAGCTATGTATTTTCAGAGGGAACATTTAACATGTGTGGAGACCCACCCTTATTTTTTTTAGAGCACTTAACATCTACTAACTCATTTCATCGTCTCAGCAATCTTAGAGGTAGATACCATGTCATCCTCATTTTACAGATTTGAGAAAGTGAGGTACAGAGAGGTTAAATAACTTGCTCTTCCCCCTGGTAGGAGACTGAGCTGGACTTCAACCCAAGTAGTCTGGTTCACACCCAAGCTTTTAAAGGAAATTTAGCCCAGTGAGCTGATTGATGAATATGTTCTTAACAGCACTTCCTTATGGTACATATAGAACCATGAATGTTCTTTTCTTCCTCTCCCAGCGACGAAAGTCACATGTTTCACCTTCAAAGCAAGCAACTTGGAATTAATATATGAAGCAATAGCCATTTGAATTAGTTCTCCAAACATTTTCTGTTCTTCCAAGTAGAAGAAGCACTGTGGATTGAAGCTTCCTCTTGATAGTGATGAAGCCAAAAAGTTTTATGCATTAAATATATGAAAATCCCCTTATTAAGTATTTTGACCGTGAAATGCATGGAGGCTCAAGAATGAGTTTCACCGAATAGTAAGATAAAGAAAAAAGAATGGCTAAAAAGAACCAATTATTCTAATTTCCTTTCTTAGAATGGTATTTGTGAAAAGATTTTTTAAAATACCCTAATTGCCTACTCCATATATATATATATGTCAGTATGTTTAACCCACTCTAGTCTGTAGTTTTTAATAAATAGTACTATGCCTCCTTACCTTGGTGAGGAGAACATGGAAATATTTTGGAGTTTTTAGGAACCTTAGAAAATATTTGGCTCAACCCCCTTATTTTCTAGTAAGAAAAATGAAATCCCAGGTGATCAAGTGACTTAGCAAAAGCCACATAGCTTCTTACTAGGGTTCTGGAACTTGACCCAAGATTCCTGACATTTGGTAGGCTTTGTCCCCAAGAAAGCAGCAGGGGACAGGGAGGCTAAAGCCATTTCTTTACTGTTATTGGTTATTAATCTTTATAACCCTGACTGGCTACAGTCCAGCCCAACTTTCAAATATTTACTTGACAGATAATGAAAAGATCTTATCGGACTATGGGACGACCTTTGTTACAGCATGGAAGAACACTCACAACTACAGGGTCTGGAACAGCAACAAGCATCCAGCACTTGCAGAAATAAATCCGAAGTAAGCACATCCTCTACAGGGTGATAGAGGTGGTTGACTTATTAAGGGTTTCTGAATAAAGAAAATCATGTCTGAACTCTGATGATACTGTGAATATCTTCAAGAATCCCTTAAATAGATTTTTTAATAAAAAAGGCTCCTAAGTACAGGGAAGCAGCTGAAAACTGCTTCCCTATTCACACTTCTTACTCACAAAGCACAAGGCATTTTGGAAGCACTAACATTTCTCCCAGCTTCCAGTATAATTAGGAGACGAAAGTCTTAGCCTGTGGGGATGCTCGTATGTCATATCGATCTTTCCTCCCTTTCTCTGGATTTTTGCCTCAGCAGAATGGTCAAGCGAGATAGAAGCCTTGAGGGAAATAGCACTGGTTAAAACTGAGAGGTTATTGTAAAATATGAAGTGTGAACAACTAAAGTCAATATTTGAATTCCTAGATAATCAGTAAAATCTGGTGCCATTTCCATATCAGATTCTAAGATCCAACAAAATTTAATACCTGTCATAATATTGACTGTTGACTGGGCAAAGACTTTATTCCACATAAAAGGCATTTAAATGTGCTAGAGAATTGGGCCATTAAGAAAAAAAATACCATGTGAATGGGAGAGTGGAGTCTAAGGAGATCAATTGATATAATGTGTACATATTGGGAACTTCTAAATTAAAGGATTTTCATTTCTTTATGATATAAGTATACATTGAACTTTTGTTTTCATTTGTGTTTTTTTGGTGTATGTGTTTTTTAATTAATTTTTATTGGTGTATCATTGTATTTTAAACTTTACTTCTTCATGAAAATACGACAAAAATCAACTTAGTACTGATTACCATATTATTTAGGAACTTGGGTAAACTTGACTTGGGAATGTGCTTTAGTGGGGCTACACACACAAAACCCAGGGATTTATGTCATTGTAACTTGCAGAAGCATCTGCAAGGAAGCAGGGCTTGGGAGAACATGTCTGCTAAACTTATCCATCAAGAACCATGACTAGGTTCAGGACCAGTTTTGGTGAATTTTGTCCTCATACTGGGCTATGGCAGAAACCTAGATTGCCATTTGGATGTGGTAAAAACATAGAGAATTAAAAGACAAAAACACTAATGGAATTAAATGAAAGGTCTAAGTTCAAAGTCTTCTCCCTCACTAACCACAAGGTCTGTGTTCTAAAGAGTAATGAAGAGAAACGGATGTGAGCTTGTTTGCCCAGTGGCGCTGGTTGTAGTGGTGCTGGGGGAGTGGCCATTCACAGCTCTGTCTCCTCCCCTGGGGCTCTGTTAGCCTGGACAGATCTTTACTCAGCTGCTACATCTGCCGTAGTGCCTTTAACTTGAAGCATTGCTACAGATTTTAATGCAGGTCCTTATGAGGATTAGCTGGCATGTGTTTTAAAGGACTGTGAAAACAGTACTTTTAAAACTATGTAAATAACTGAGGTTATTTAGGTTGAGGAGAAAGAAAGCTGAAGCAAAAGACCAGAAAATTCAATTCGGAAATTATGCAGATATGATAGTCAGCAGATTTTCAGTATTTTCACCAAATTAAAAACAGAAATGATGATAGTCTTCAGCTGTCATCAGGGGATATAATTTAGAAATATTCAAAACTAAATGTAAGGTTTGAGATCTTTGAAACCCTTTCTTCCACTCCTAAAGATTAGAAAATTAAGTCCTCTCAATGCTTTCAACTGGTGATTCAGAAATCCAGATAAAAGAGAGGTTGTTATGTATGCCTAATGTGACCAGTAAATAAATTTTTTATCATTTGAAAAGCCATAATAGCATTTTTAAAATTTTAATTGGAAGCTAATTACTTTACAATATTGTGGTGGTTTTTGCCATACATTCACGTGAATTAGCCACATAATAGCGTTTTAATGTTTTAATAAGTGGCTGCAAATTTCACCAGGGTGACTTTTTTTTTTTTTGGTCACTTTCTTTGTTAGACATTGACAGAAGGACCCCTGCCCTGTGTATGAGATAAGAATCTGAATGTTTACTGATTCCTTGTTTTATAGTGTAATGTTGATCAGGTTGCTTGATTTTTATACATACTGTTTCCCTAAGATCTGCACTTTGAGTTGCTTTTCTGATAACACAGATTAAATCTTCCTTTGACCAATAGCACCCATTTATAAGATGGCCAGAATCAAGCCATGTCCAAAGTCAACGACTCTAACCCTGACTGTCCCAGGAGCTTTTTTAAAATGTTGGTGCTTGGGCCCCACCTCAGACCAAAGAGGAACATTAGGGCGGCACTAACACAAACCAACCCCACCCAAGGAAAAAAAAACACCTATTTTACAAGCAGAGTACATAAGCTGAGAGAGACTCCGTAACTGTGAGTGGAGAGCTGTGATCGGAGCCCTATTTCCGGTGTCTCGTTTGGAGCGCCGCCGCTCGCCTGAGTCACCCCAGTGCAGTTTCCTGACACTTCCTTGTGATAACTCTGTGTTACAGCTTCACTGGTGAGACACTCATAGTCTAAACTCAAACTTTGTTTTACAGCCATCCTTTCCAAGGACAGTACTCAGTGTCAGACATGAAGTTAAGATTCTCACAGTGAGTATTTAGGGAAAATACTAGGAACGTTCTTCTGTCTGAATTCATGCCATGTGTTTCATCGCTAATTGGGAATTGTTTTTCTCCACTTCATAGACTTGTGCTTCAAATAGTAACCAAATATGTGCATAACGTTCTCTAGCTCAGCAGTGTGTATGTTTCAAAATGAAAACACTGCTGTTCCATGGAGAATGGTGTGAACTAATACCAGGATTTGCCATTTTTATTCTGGTGAAGTAACTTCAGCAAATTATGACCATACAAATTATGTATAACCATACATCCTTATGTCCTTACACCACTTTCTGGCTCATCTGTATATTCTTTTAAAATTTTCTGAAAATTCCTGTATTTAAAATATTAGTAAATTAATTGATGTATAACAAATAATGAATTATTTATCTTCTTTTCTCAATAATTCTGATTTGGGGGATGATTATAGAGTGGTTAATGTATATGTGAGTGATTTTTTTTTTTTTAACTGTACTTACTTAACATTTCTCTCCTTTACTCAGTTCTGTTCAAAACAGTGAGCGTGGCAAAAAACTTGGAAACGTCATGGTTACAACAAGTCGGAATGTTGTACAAACAGGAAAAGCTGTTGGTAAGGATGTCTTAGGCAGGAACAGATTGGAATCATAAAACATCTCTTCTCTATCCTCAGTATGTCATTGATAAAAACATAAAGTTGCAGAGATGTGTGTATCACATAATAATGCAAGATGGTTGAATATACAGTGGTTTTTCTTTTTAATTTTGGTCTTATTCATTAAAACAATGCTTGCGACACTAGATAATGCCAAACCAAGTTTAGCAAATGTTGTCATATCTGTTATCAGGAATCAAACTTCTCTGGATTTCTCTTTCTGTCTCTGAGCTGCCCACAGTTCTTTATAAATAGTAGAGTACTATTTATATGATAATAAAGTAGGCATTAGGAGCAGCTGTCTTTTAAGGTAGTATCACATAGTAAAGAAGATCAGTGAAAACCAACAATTGTTTTTATGAAAAGATCACATTAATGATACTTCTACAGACTAGTAAAGAGAAAAAGAAGATACAAATGACCAGTATTGGGCATGAAAGAGGGGATACCATTATAGATCTTACAGAAATTAAAAGGATAATTAGGTAATACTATGAATAATCTTGTGCCAGTTATTCAACTGCTTAGATGAAATCTACAAAATCCTTGAAAGACTCTAATTGCCAAAACCAGTGCAGTAAAGAAATAGAAAATCTGAATAGCCCTAAATATATTAAATAATTGAGTTAAAGTTTAAAGGCTTGTTACAAGTTTTTAAATGTAATCTAAGCCCAGGTGGCTTTAGTTACGAATTTTATCAAACACTTAAGGAATAATGCTAATTTTATACGAACTCTTTCAGAAAGTAATGGTTGAGGTAATACCTCCCAACTTGTTTTATGAGGGTATATTACCCTGATACCAAAATCAGACGAATGGTTGTTAGGTATATCCTTCTGTACCTAGCTTTTTTCACTTTGGCTGTTTTGAAGATTATTCCATCTCTTTTTCTTGGAGAAGGAAATGGCAACCCACTCCAGTGTTCTTGCCTGGAGAATCCCATGGCCGGAGAAGCCTGGTAGGCTGCAGTCCATGGGGTCGCATAGAGTCGGACACGACTCAAGCGACTTAGCAGCAGCAGCAGTAGCAGCCATCTCTTTTTCTAAAGAAATTTCTTGTTCCTTCTTTCCTACATTTTTAACTGTTTACTTTTATACTATTTCAGACTTAAAGAAATCATGTAACAGTGTACAGGGAACTCCCAGTTATCTCAAGTGTCCGGTTATTTACACTTGGCTACATTTGTTTTGTAATATCAGTATTAAAAATTGGGCCCATCTCATTCCTTAGCTCCTGAGAGCTAAGGGTTAGCTAAAGGTTAGCTGACTAACCCTTACTGAACACAACTCTAAAGCCCCAGAACTAGGTGATCTCTGTGCCAGGGCCCTCCTAGCTCTAATGTCCTGTACATCTGGAGATGGGTAAGAGAACTATTCTACAGACTTAAAGACAAACATGGGGTACACAGTCCTGTCACCCCTGTACAAGGGAATAGAATTAAATATATAAGCATTTATTTCCATACAATATTATACCTTTGACTTATTTTGAATTCTTTGTTTTTGATAGAAAAATTCTACTTCATCAAAGGTATATGATGTCAGTTAATTTTTAGTGATGCTGCTGATATTTAAATTCTATGGCCTGTTCCCTTCTTGCACACTCCCCTCTCCAAGAACAGTGAGTGTGTATGATTCAACTTAAATAATTTCATTATAACATCAGCTTTTGAGATAATGCTGTTAAAAGCAAAACAGACCTCAGGCAGGTAGAGCTCTGTATGTTTTAATTTGGTGCACCATGGTTATTTATTTTATTTATTTGAGCGCTTCGGGCCTGTCTTGCAGCGCTGCAGGCTTTTCTGTGGTTGTGGCGCATAGGCTTAGTTGCTCCGAGGCATGTGGAATGCCAGTTCCCCGGTGGGGGATCAAACCCGTTTTCTCCTGCTTTGTAAGGCAGATTTCCAACCACTGGACCACCAGGGAAGTCCTGTAATGCAACATGATTTTAGATGACAATAACAAATTTCCCCAAGCAGCCTAACAACTCTTTCTTGTAGGTGGTTTTCAGTTATAAACTTGGATTTGGGTTACAGAGAGCACATAGAAGTTTGGTTTTGTTTTGTTGTGTTTTTTTGTTTGTTTTTAGCTCTCCAAGACGTTTAAGAACCACTAGCCTGGGAAAAGTTTCCCAAAGACTTTCAAAATACTTAGGAGAGCAGTATCTTATACCCAGTCAGGTTCCTCTTAGACATTCCCATGGTAAGGGATTATTTTGAAACCAGAAGTGTCAATTTTATTGCACTACCTATTAACATATCAGTGTGTTGCAGTTAAGTAGCATTGGTTTTTCAGTGTCTCCTAACAGAAGTGAAGACCATTTTCCTTCTGTTTTTCCCCTCCTTTCCACTCAGGCCAGTCGGTTGGAGGAGCTTTTTCCAGTGCGAAGACAGCTATGTCTTCATGGCTTTCTACTTTCACCAGTTCCACTCCACAGAGTCTCACTGAGCTGCCTGACGGGAAACCCTGAGCCGAGCAAGCCACCCAGAAGCTGCTGTCGCTTTCTTAAGTTTTAAGCGTCCCCTGTCTGTCTGCTGCTCCCAGACTGTTCCTCTTCATCGGCTGCAGGTCCACAGCAGGGGACCAATAGGTCGAACTGTTTACATGGACGGTTGCCCTCTATCTAAATGAATGTCATGGGACACTGAAAAGATGAAAACCACAACCGCAGCCGGGACGGCTTCCCAGGTTGGGGTTTAAATTGACTACGTTTATTTCAGTCTGAGCCTGATTAAAACACACAGCGAACCTTCTAATGAATTTTGAGTTCTGACATTATACATTTGTTTACTTTAGAAAAGTTTCTCCTTGATGTAAGTTTTGTTCTGTTGTTGCTGTTTGAATATCCAGATGGATATTTATATGTGCTAAGATTAATTTATATTACTATTTTAATTTCTCTAAAGTGAGCCCTAAAATGTTCTGATAGCGTGGAGGGGCCATACAATCCAACCTTTTGCTGTTATTTTGCTGAGTTATATAAGGATTTTTTTGTTTGTGGGTTCTTTACCTACAAAACAAATTTGTCATTCACTTCCTCCTGGAACATAGAAGTCAGAGGTGGTAGTTCTGAGGATGGAGTGTTTTGTGATTTTAATGTATCCTTTTCCCACCCTACACACTTGCTTTGAGGTGTCAAGGAGTGTCACTGTGCTTTCCTCCTCTTCCTAATTGTTCAAGTAGATGTGCAAAGAATGAGCATGGTGATGGTTACAGCAGAGTTGAAACAGTTTAACTGTGTATTTAGGGCAAGACTTTAAAGGACCTAGGTGGGTTCTGTTGACTGTAGTAACGTTGCAATCTTTACATGCGTTTTTTAACCCGAAGTTTGTGCCTTCTATTTCTTCTTTTGGACGGTTTTCCATTGGGTGTTTACAGATTTAACAGGTTTTTTCTCAGTCTTACTCTTCATGAAGCTTTTCGAGGCACTTGGCCTTCCTCCTTCCCTGATAGAAAATCCTCATGTAATCAATGTCTACCCCCTTCCAAAAGCATTTACAAAAGAAAAGATGATCTGTAAATATTAAATAGAATTCTCATCTTGGCTCACATTTAGAAAAGCGAGAGAAGAAAAACTTCAGCCATGACATTAGTCATGTTTTGTGAAGGACATCTGGGTTCATGTTAGACACAGGTGTGCTCACAACTGAAGATTTTTACACAGCTAGACCTCATGTAGCTGCCAGGCTCAGCTCTCTTTTGCTTTTCAAGGGGACTCTGATTGGGTGTTCTCAGGGAGTACTTAGAGGCGACAGACTGCTTTTTCAGTAACAAAAGATACTTGGGAAATACATTGTGAATATAATCTACATTTGATGTGACAAGTATTGAGAAAATCAGGGGCCTAATTAGGGAGGGGGACTCTTGATTATATTTGATTTATCCTTTAAGAAATGTTCGTGTAAGAAGCACTACTGGGATGTGTGAAATGAAGCATAGGGACATAATCCAAATATCCCTGAATTTTCCAATTTGTGTTTTAACACAAGTCCTACAAACCTAAAGCATACTTCCCTTTGAGTATAATAATTTAAGAATTCATTGATGATAAAGGGCTTATTGTGGGAAACATTAATTTTACTTCTAGGAAAGCTTTCTCAGGAAAATACTGTTTGAAGAGAAGACGGTAGTACCGAACAAAAGTTTTAAAAGGTACTTTAAAGTTGCACTGAGACGAACATCTTGTTGTTTCATGAGGGCGCGTCATTGGCTAGAGTATGATAGTGCATCAGATAGCGTTCATAGTGCTGTGAGGGTCAGCCAGCATGCTGCTGGTTCATCCTTTAGTTTGTTTGATTTGGTATGATTGGGGTGAATTCTCATCTCTCGTCATTCAAAGCAGCCCAGTCCACTTTGGAATCCCACTGAAATAAAAATAGTTACATAAAATTTAACTTTGCTTTGCTATCACTCCCCATTTTAATGCACACCTTAATGGAACTTTCTCTTCACGTTTCCAGTTAAGAGTTCCACCCTTACAGTGGTCATTAAACTGGCTTTCAACATAAAATGAATATTTCAGAAGATAGAACTTCTGTCATAGAGACGGTCAAAAGACCATAACTATATTTATTCTTTCAGGTTCTAGGAGGTAGGGGGGTCTTCAGGGAGTGCAGGCTGTCACATTGTTGGCGGGCCCCCAGGGCAGCCAGCACAGGGAGAGGCAGGAGGCCTGGCCCCTGGTCCTGGGGGCCTGCGCTTCAGGTTTGGATTCTGGGCTCCGCCCAGCGGCAGCATGGAAACAGTAGCTTCCTCCAGTCACTGGCTCTGTGAGCCGTAGCAGCCAGCACGGATGTGGCCGTCTGTGGACATCTCACTGGTAAAGATGAGTGCTTTGCTTGGCCACACAGTGCTTTCATCTGAGAACTGAGTGTTTTAAGAAGGCCTGAGGGAGCTAGGGTCAGCCAGGCTTTTTCAGAGTGCGCCAGGCACACAGACTGCATCCACAGCTTGGTGGACACTTCTCTGCTATCCAGGTGACTTAAAGATAGTGCTTGGAAAAAGTCCCTGGCTGGCTTTAATTCCTACTAGGCACTGTAATGACGATGACATAGGTAAGGGAAAGAGGGCTAAAGCTGCCCCAAGTGTCCCAGGCTAATGAATAGAAGAAGTTGCCTGTCGAAGTGTGGCTTGTGGTTATTTTGTATTTGCATTGGCTCTTGTAACCAGGATGAATAGTCTATCCCCAAATCCGTTAGTGATTTGCCAGCCCTCCGACACTAAAACAATTCTCTTCCACTTTTTTGCTTTAAGAAACACAGCAGTAATATCCTTGGGCAGCAGACCAGAGCATATAACCTGATCTCCTCAACCTTATCTTGCTTTCTGAGTCCTATATTAAACATTGAATTTTTTTTAAGGATAATTTACTTAGAAAGGCAAGGAGGAAACAAACTTTGAAGGGAGAAATGAGACATTTATTGTTGCAAAGCTGAGAGACAGGTTCTTAAAGTCTGCATGAAAGTATTTTGGGAGCAGTATTTAATATGCTAAAGGATGCACAAGTTCTTTAATGAAGAAGTTAGGTTTTTCATCTGCTAGTTACAAGCTGTAAAATGAAACTTTGTCTCCCTGGCAGGCAAATTTTGGTTTGGTTTAGTGGAAGTTCAAGCCAGTGGCCATTTTCCCTGAGGTGTGGTGATGAGTTTAGGAACACCCAGCTCTGGGAGGGGCCAGTGGACTAATCCTGAACCCTTGAACTATTACCTGCTTCAGCAGTTTTGGAAAGTAGCCTGTTAGGATGGTAGCCGATGAATGTGGCCTGTTACTCTATTGGGGAGTTGGCTGGGACTCTGGAGATGGTATTGACACTGGCGTGCTCTGACTGTGTGGCCAGAGTATTCAGAGCGGCACGGCATTCAGTCTGCCCACCCAGTTCTGTGGTACCCTCTAAACAAGATAGAGAACGCAGCCCTGGTTTCTAGAAGATTGTCTCATTCCACGTAGAGTAATGTGTTACTAGGAGTTTTTTCATTCCAAGTCTTTGGGCTTCGTAACATTGGAATTGTTTTTTCATAATTCCCAACATTCCATAAATATTTGTCAAGGACAAAGAAAAGGAATGTGTTTCTTTATTCTTCTCACATAAATAACTTTGTACAATGACTTCCTGCTTTCATATGAAGGAGAAGAAACTAGCTCCCTTATGTGGCAGCTCCAAAATTAAAAGATTGTTGCACGTATAAGGGGTTGAATATATTTTATAAAACTAATGCATTTGTATTTCTGTGCTGTTCTAAAGATTACCTTTTTACTTATATTAATTAAAGATATAGAAAGTATATATTTAAATCATGTAAATGTGACTCATTAGGGAGTTTCCTCAATCTTAATATTCATCAGCTTCTCACACTCATATAGTATGCTGCTCAAATTTTTTTGTGTGCAATATGAACATTTGAACATTTCAGTCAGGTACTGAGCCAGAAAAGGTAATTGAAGTTTTTAGAAAACTTAACGTTGCTTAGAAAATATTTTGTTTTCTTGAAATAGTAATAATTTATAGCTGGAAAGATAAGATCAAGACTTATTTCAGGCCACTTGGTCACTGGTTCCTAAATTTAGGAAGCACTTGATTAACAAGTTGTTGAAAACATTTAGTGGGTACAGGAATAGTTTAAATACTTGAGATTAAAGGCTTTCCTCCGATCCCTCTCTAAGAAGTTTTAGCTCAGAAAACTTAGAAAGTTTTCTAAGGGAGTATAACTGTGGTACATGTTCCGATCAGAAAGGCAGTTTCTCTTTGCTCTGTTAGTTTTATAATTTGTACTAGTTATTTGTTTCTGTTGTCATTTTTTTTATGTTAAAATTATAAATCACGTCTAATCATACTGAATTATAAAACTTCTACTGTATCCTTCTTTTAAGGAAAACTGAGAATAAATTATCCTGTTTGTCCTGCATACAGTGTATTTGGTCTGTCTTCTTAGAAGTACCCTTCATGTTTCTGTGTGGTTTCTGGCCTGTTTCACCAATGCACAGAAGGGCCAGCTTCGTTTATTAGGAAACTAGCAGAACTAGAGGACTCGTTGCTCATTTCTCTGTCGTTTTGAAATTACTTATGGTGGTACTTGAGTCTGTGAGGTGGTTACCCTTGCAGCAAGAATGTTCAGAACCTGGGGCTACACAGCATACCGCCAAACAGAGCTTGGTCATGCAAGAACATCTTGTCACATGCGCACTGACAGAAATCCCCAGGGGACAGGGGCATTGTCGCAAGCAACTCATTTTTCCATCTGGACTGGTGAGCTTCAAAATAGCCTTGACATTGCCACTGAGGACTCCTAACACATTTTCATATGTATTTCCATGTACCATGGTTTCTTTCCTTACAGCTGTTTTGCAAAACAGCTTCAAAGAAGGAGACAAGTTTCTTTGCCCTCCCGGGAATGGGCACTTCCTTGAGTGCAGGATTAAGTTTAAGGTACCAGTGTTCTTACAACGTGGACCATTGCTGCCTGGATCTGACAAGGTGACTGAGGCAGTAGAGCTCGACACTACTGGCATCTCCCCTTTCCCTAGGACCTGCCTTCCCAGGGACCTACACTTCAGGCTCTGCCATGGTGAGAGGATGGTCCCCCTTCGTCTCCTGGATCAGCGTTGCCTGGCGTTCATTCTCATAGGATGGGAGATATAATCAACAAATCTGGCAATATCTACAAGGAGCATGATTATAGAGCCAGTTTCTTCCAAGGACTCACCCATTGTGAAGGGCTTCCCTCCTCCTGCAGTAATCACAGGCTCAGGGAACTGCTCAGTAACAGAACTGATCTGTCCCAAGTTTAAAATCGACAAACCCCCAACTGGCCTTTGACTTTCATGTCACATGACTGATCCACTCCAGTCAAGATGGCTAAGGTCTAGTCATCAGCATAGGTAACATGCGTTGTATGACTATGGAGTCAGGCTGGGAGCCTCTGGGGTAGGAGAACTGAATGGTCATACTTGTTGCTCTTGATCCCATGTATATACCTATTTTTGGAACCACTGACATCCCCATAGAATACAAAAACTAAGATTCATATATTTCTAAATGTAGGTTTTATCCTTCACTGGACCTAGCTTCACTCCTGGGGCCCAGAGCTGTGGACTGTGGGGAAAATGATGAAAGTCACTTGATAAGATACTAATCATTGTTGAAGCCAGGTGATGAGTACACAGGAGTTTGTTAGACTATTCTGGTGTTGTATATGTTTGAGAATTTTCATAATGAAAAGTTTAAAACTTGCTAGTCAAACAACTCTACTGCTGCTGAAAAGGCTCCGCTGCTGCCACCCCTTCCCTGGCAATACTCTCAAGTAGTTGCAGAGAATGTTGAAGCCTTTAGTCAGGCTCTCAGCATCAAGTCAGTGTCTGCTAGTCCTCTTCTGACCTTATGTGGTTCTGGTCACTCATCCTTGTAAAGCAGAATCTCTCTCGTTAACTTTAGAATGGAAGGGCTGGGAAGGACAGAAAATAAGTTTTTGAAAGTTTGTTCAGTCACTGAGTTCTCACTGTTCCTCAGTAACTCATCTCTGTTCCATCTCATTCTAACTTCACTTCCATTGTGCATGTGTGCTCAGTCACTTCAGTCGTGTCTAACTGCGACCCTGTGGACTGTATAGCCCGGCAGGCTCCTCTGTCCATGGGATTCTCCAGGCAAGAACACTGGAGTGGGTTACCATGCCCTCCTCCAAGGGGTCTTCCCAATCCAGGCATTGAATTTATGTCCTATGTCTTCTGAATTGTGGCAGGTTTTTTACCGCTGAGCCACTGGGGAAGCCCTCACTTCCATCATTCCTGGTCCATTATGCCTGCACCTTACTGGTGTCCCTACTTCCAGTCCACCCCACCCCTCACACCCAGATTCATCTCCCTAAGACTTTAGGGTATTTTTAATTGTCCCTTGCTACATGATAATCCTTCAAGTCTACTTAACTGTCTACAGAATTAAATCCAGATTCCTAAATCTGGCACTCAGTGTCTGCCACACAGTAATGTCCTGAGCTTCTCCAGTGACCCCCTGGCCTCCACAAGCCCCCGGCTAACTGACACCTTTGCTGTGATGACACTTTCCTTCCCTCTAGCCGTTGGATGAGCATTGAGAAAAGCCCTGTAGACACTAACTGAACGTCAGCTAGACACTAACTGAACGTCAGCTTCAACCCCTCTTGTGTTCCTCAAAGTCTCCCCTGGGGCTAACCTAAGTTCTTTCTAAAATACTTGGACTCAGCTTTTATTGTTGATGTTCAGTTGCTAAGTCACGTCCAGCTCTTTGCAACCTCATGGACTGCAGCACACCAGGCTCCTTTGTCCTCCACTATCTCCTAGAGTTTGCCCAAATTTGTGCCCATCGAGTCCGTGATGCCTGCC
>NW_011489342.1:313911-315889 GCF_000754665.1 Bison bison bison | reverse complement strand
GACTGGCTCTTTGCAACCTCATGGACTGCAGCACACCAGGCTCCTTTGTCCTCCACTATCTCCTAGAGTTTGCCCAAATTTATGCCCATCGAGTCCGTGATGCCTTTATTGAGCACCACACAAATAGATGCTTCCCAGTTTTGGAGATTTTCAGCTAGCAAAACTTTAAGAAAGGGATGGCAAATTAAGTGTGAGATATACATCTGGAAAGAAACGTGTACATTAAGATTAACCAGTCATACAACCGATGCCCAGGGAGGAAATAGGGTATTGCCAGCACCTAAAACACCCCATCCTTTGTGTCTTTCCCAGAGCATAATTCTTCCTCCAGAGATATTTGGTTCTCTGATTTTGGAGATAATTATTTCTTTATAGTTCTACCTCCTTCTTCCTATGTATATATACACAAAGCATTGTTTTGGTCTTTGAACATGTATAAATGGAATCACCTCATTGGTATTGTCTTTTTCTGCCTAATTTTGGTTTTAGGAGATCATTCTCTTTCACTGCTTCCTAAGCTGTCTCACTGTACAGCTGCACAGTTATCCCCTCTACTGTGGGTAGGCGTTGGCCATTTCCAGTTTGAGGTTTTCCTGAGGATCAGTGCTTCTCTGACCCTTAAAGAATACACCTCCAGTGCACCTAATGCGCGTTTTCTGTAGGGGATAAATGTGGGAATGAAACTGGAGGCATGGAAATATGTATCCCTCTAAACTTTTTTGTTAATGTCAACTTGTTTTCAAAGAGATGGTGCTATTTACCCTCCCACCAGCAGGGCATGAGAACACATCGTCCCCAGTGCTTGGGTATCATCAGGAATTTAAATTTCTCCTGATTTGGTGAGTGTAAAATGGTATCTCACTGTGGGTTTTAATTTGCATTTCCTTGTTGTAAAATTGAGTACTTTTTTATTTATTGATTGATTGTTCAGATTTCCACTTTGGGGAAATGCCTATTTGTTTTTTACCCGTTTTTCTATTAGTCTATCTGTTTCTTATTTGCTTGAGTGTGTATGTGTGTATATGTCTGTCTATAGATATATATTGTTAGGGATTGCTGGATACTATTCTTCACTATATTGCAGATTTCTTGTTCTGTGGCTTACCTTCATTCTTTATGGTCTCTTTTGCTGAATCAAGTTCTTAATGTAGTCAAACTTTTATCTTTCCTCTTAAGATTAGAGGAAATCCTATCTTTTTGTGTTTCACTTAAGAAATTGTTTTTCCACCTCAAGGTCATAAGGATATTCTCTGTAATCTTCTAGTGTATCAGTTTTCCTTTTCATACTTAAAGAATTTCTCTACCTGAAATTTCTTTCCAATCCCCACCCTCTCTTCCTTACCCAGTATGACTAGAAAGTCTTGGCACTTCTTATTTTGCTGAGTAAGACTCTTTATTTATTTTTGGTTTTTTAAAAAATCTTTATTGAAATATATTGATTTACAGTGTGTCTGTTAGTTTCAGGTATACAGCAAAGTGATTCAGTTATATTTTTTATACTCTTTGCCATTATAGGTTATTATAAGATATGAAGTAGAGCTCCTTGCGCTATATAGTAGATCCTTATTGGTTATCTATTTTATATACAGTAGTGTGTATATTTTAATCCCAAACTCCTAATTTATCCTTCCCCCCTCCCCTTCCCCTTTGGTTACCATAGCTTTGTTTTCTATGTCTCTGTGAATACTTCTGTTTTATAAATAAATTATTTGTATCATTTTTTTTAAGTTCCATATATAAGCAATGTCATATAATATTGGTCTTTCTCTTATCACTGTCACTTCTTACCAAGACATTTTGATACCAAAACATGAGAAGAGCATAGGTCAGAGTAAAGGAGAACCCTTTGAATCAAATAATTAACTCTTTGTGTTATACTTGTTTAATTTGTCCATATTTTTCTCATTTTGTTACAGGTCCTTTGCAGAACTTCGCCTAAGTATAAGTTTATGAAGATGGAGGAAGGAATCCTTTTTTT
>NW_011489342.1:310714-313811 GCF_000754665.1 Bison bison bison | reverse complement strand
TTTTGAAAGGCAGATGTTCTCCAATTCTAACAACCACATAAATGTCCAGTGTGTCCATAACTGTCCAGAGAAGCCACTAGCAATAAGGACTTCTAACACTGTAGCAGAGATGCATACTAGCCTCCAGAGATCCAAGATGTACACATATTTGACTTGCCCTGGGAAATCACTCTCAAAACTAACGCAAGTCCCTCATACTGCATTTTAAATACCACCTTCTTCCCAGCAAGTATTTGAGTGCCTACTGTGTACACACACAGTACATGCCCCACACATAGCAGGGGGAGATGGACAGTTAACATGGATGGTTACCATGGATGGTAAAGGCTGGGTCAAGGGTCAAAGCCCAGCCCAGCTTGACCACAGCATGGCGGCCAGCTGCTTTTTTACAGATTGAGTAGATGTTGGCTCAGCTGGTAAAGAACTTGGCTACTAATGCAGGAGACACAAAAGACGCTGGTTCAATCCCTAGGTTGGGAAGATCCCCTGGAGGAGGAGATGGCAACTCCTCCATTATTCTTGCCTAGGAAATCCCATGGACAGAGGAGCCTGGTGGGCTGCAGTCCATGGGGTTGCAAAGAGTCAGATACGACTGAGCACACACGCACTTGTAGATGTTTCTTCCCCTGAAGACTGTGATGGTTTTAGGAGTGAGGTGGGTTTAGAGGAAGAAGCTGTAAGATACAGAGAGCTCCAGGGCCTTAGGAGAACAGCATAGGCAAAGACTGGGAGACAGCAGATGTACTTTGGTGTGGCTAGAACATAAATGGCAAGGAGAGCTGAGCAAGAAATGATGCTAAGGCCAGACCAGGAAAAAGAGATCCCTGTCAGCCTGGCAAAGGGGGGTGGACTTGCTCTAAAAGGCCAGTGGAAAACCTTAAAGGGCTTCCTAAGAGCAAGTGGCAGGATGCTGCATTTGAAAAAGTTCATTCTGGCTTGGGCACCACAGCATTTAGACTAGGGGCTTGTGAATGAAAAGCAACTCCAAAGTGATTGTGGGCAGTGCCAGGAGAGAACAGAGGACTCTTCAGCATCAGTTGTTACCTTTTTTGGCCATGGATCTTAGTTCCCTTACCAGAGTTGGAACTCGCACCCTCTGTAGTGGAAGTGCTCAGTCTTAACCACTGAACCACCAGAGAAGTCCCCATTGAAGTTACTCCTTTTTGGCAAAAGAGAGACCCAAGAGATACTTGCCACCACTGCTGTGTGGATATATTTAAACCTGGGTGCAACTCTCTTTTTAGTTTACCAGCAGGAAGGATATACTTCGTGTATTCAAAAAGTCCATCTGTGGTTAACATCTGGACTTTGATTTATATTCAGTCTAATCCATGGAATTTTTATTCTGGTCAACGTTACCAGATGAACCATGTTCTCTGAGGAATGATTAGCCCAAAGTAGGACAGAAGAGAATCTGAGAAGTAGCCTTTCCACCTGCCCCTTGGCTCTGCCCTAGGAAACAGTCACCCAGCAGCACTTCCTGGAAACCACCGAGACAGAAGTTACAGGGCACCGGCCTCGGCTGCAGAGATCCTGAATTGGTTCTTTGTACAAGATCGTCTCTTAGACACCAAAGCCTCAGTGCCCTCAAAAGATCATTCACTCCCTCTAAATGCCTTAGAAATGGAAATTCTCAGGTAAGGTTTTAACAGATGAAGATAAATGAGTATTTTTTGTGTGTGTCACCCACTTTATGGTTATTTAAAAGCCCAAGGCCAGCAGGACTGAAATTTTTAAATCTTATATTTTACAACAATCATATTTTAAAGTGCGTTTTTCCATTGGTGATAGATTGTGCATTTTGAGACTCGAGGTTTAAAACATTTTTATTTTGTGTGCCATTTAATTCCACTCCTTTGAGCATCTGGACTTAAAGAATCCTTAGGATTTTTCCTCTTGGGTCTCCTTGGAAAAGAAGGATGCTAATTGCTACTTCTCTAGTTGGAAAACATGTTTTCTGTTTCCTTTTAGGTTATCAGGTTAAATTCAGTGACTATTCTCCCAGAATTCTGTTCTTACAGGCTATTCTGTAAGAGCAGATTGTATTTCCAAAGTTTCTGATACAATTCTCAGGGAATGTGGAATGGGATTCCTAATGGACAATGTTGTTTATGGGAGCTGGGCCTCAGCTCGTAAAAGCCTATATGTCAGAGAGCCAGAGTATGTACCAAATAAGTACAAGGTGCTAGAGAACTGAAATGCTCCACACAATAGACAGAAAAATGTGATAACCTACAACTTGACAGCTGAAAACATAGCTACCCTCTGCACAGCTCCAGTGGGAATAAGTCAAGATTCAGTCACAAAACCACTTAACTATGGGTGAAGTGCTGTTCAAGGGTCCAGGAGACAAGAAGAGATCTGCTCAAAATTTTGATATTAAAAAGAGTGATGAATATCTTGAGAGGTCCAATAAAGTGCCATGACTGGAACAATCAGAGAAGGCTTCCTGTGACATTCACAGGAGTGAGAATGAGGTGACATTCACACTGCTCCTTGAGTGAAGATGTTAAGATTTTGAGTAGAGACAGTAAAGATCAGAGCAGATTTTTAGTCTAACCAGGGGTCCTATGATCTGTGATGCAGGAGAAGAAGGGATCAGTGGCTACAGGCCTATGAAGAGATACGGAGTGATGACAGAGGAGAAAGAAGTGAACAGTCTCTGGAGGTGCTAAAGCCAGAAGGAACCTGAGAAGTATAGAAACCATCCGAGATTAGCCTTGGTGAGAAGACAAAGATTAAGGGAAAGAGAATGAGGAGGAGGGAAATCCCTGCCAATACAGGAAGAAAAAGAAGTACCTGTAAGGGTTCATCTATATGTTGAGAACCTCTGTTGGATGAGGTGGTCACCTTCCCAGAGTCAGGAGTACGAAATACTCCATCAAGTAAGCTGTAAAGTTTGGAAAGTGCAGTTAGCTTTATATCAACATCACAAAACAAGGCAATTTGAAAAGAAACATCAAGTTGTTTTCTATGGGGACCAAAAGATGCTTTTCCCACTTTCAAGCTGTGACAGATTTCAAGTCCAAACATAATGTTGATTAAAATCGACTATTTTCACTTGATCTATGTGGTTATATGAGTGTGCTCAGTCGCT
>NW_011489342.1:310176-310614 GCF_000754665.1 Bison bison bison | reverse complement strand
TTAAAAAAAAAAAAAAAAAACTCCAGGCCTGTGTTCTGAATAAAATGAAGGAGGAGGATTAGTGGTTTTCAATCTTCTCTTAGGTGGGAAACTGCTCAAAGTCCTCCGGGTGCTGACTGAAGAAGACGCCTCCCCCGGCACTTGACTGTTTATTCATTCCTCATTTAGGTCTCCATGACTCAGTGCTTCCTGTACTGTATCGAGTTCCCACACTCCAGCAGAATTTTTTTTAAGCGTGTCAGAATGTTAAGCTAACACTTATTTCATTGCTTTAAGAGAGATGGGCTTTTAAGGAGGACGGTCAAAAACGCAAATGTGAACCATTTTATGACCCTGTCCCTTCATCAGGAAAGCATCTAACTCAATGTCAACGGACTTAATCCCCACTAAGCCTAATTGGCATTCCATTCCTAACAGTTAATATCAAGGAGATAATCC
>NW_011489342.1:309773-310076 GCF_000754665.1 Bison bison bison | reverse complement strand
CTGTCTGAGCCACCAGGGTATACAGGATAACAATAAAATGAGCATTCCATCACTTGATTTAAGATGGTATCTCTCATCACTCTAAGCTGGGGAAAAGATGGGAGGAGGGGAAAGGCCCAGGGAAGCACACAGGCTGCTTTCCTCAGGGCCTCCTGCCTTGTGTTCCAATCGCTACCTGAGTTTCCCTTATTGGGAGGGGATTTCTGTTCTGAGAACCCCAAAAGCTGAAGACAGTACAGTCCTGGATTGTTATGTGACCGTGGGCACATTTAAAAAAAAAAAAAAAGAAAATTCCAGGCCAGG
>NW_011489342.1:272806-309673 GCF_000754665.1 Bison bison bison | reverse complement strand
CAAAGTCCTCCGGGTGCTGACTGAAGAAGACGCCTCCCCCGGCACTTGACTGTTTATTCATTCCTCATTTAGGTCTCCATGACTCAGTGCTTCCTGTACTGTATCGAGTTCCCACACTCCAGCAGAATTTTTTTTAAGCGTGTCAGAATGTTAAGCTAACACTTATTTCATTGCTTTAAGAGAGATGGGCTTTTAAGGAGGACGGTCAAAAACGCAAATGTGAACCTTTTTATGACCCTGTCCCTTCATCAGGAAAGCATCTAACTCAATGTCAACGGACTTAATCCCCACTAAGCCTAATTGGCATTCCATTCCTAACAGTTAATATCAAGGAGATAATCCAAAAGGAAAAAAAAAAAAAGCCATGTGCATGGAGTTCTTTGTCATTGTATTTTTCATTATAATGAAAAATGCAAAACTAGAAACAGCCAACAGGAGGAAGGACGAGTTACGGTGTTCAGTGTCGTACTAATAAGTTCGCTGCTCACTGTCACATCAGACGGCTATGAGAACAATCACTGTGGAAACAGGATAACGGGGAGAAGAGCAAAGTGCAGAATAGTGATGCATGTAAAGGAGGTGGGAGTCCAGTTTGCTTCCCCTGCATTTCTCCTCCCTCTTCCCTGTGTCTTTTCTCAGTTTCTCCCACGTTGCTTTTGAAACATGGAAAAATGAGTTGATTTATGAGGTCAGTAACCCTCTGGTGATTTTCTGCTTCTGAACTGTGTCTTGAAGGAGGCCACAGAACCCAAGCACCAAGAGAGGTAAATAACTCATTGTTTAGTAGCTAAGTCACATCAGACCCTTTTGCGACTGCATGGACTATAGCCCACCAGGCTCCTATGTCCGTGGGATTTCTCAGGCAAGAGTACAGGAGTGGGTTGCTGTTTCCTTCTCCAGAGGAACTTCCCAACCCAGGAATAAAACCTGCGTCCCCTACATTGGCATGTGGATTCTTTACCACTGAGCCACGAGGGAAGCCCCAAAGAACTCATTGAATGGTAGTTAGAGCCTCGGGCTTCCAGTGCCTTTCTGCCCTGCTGGGACCTGAATATATTTCCATCACCGTCCTTACTGTTCCAGTTTTGTGATGAACCATGAGGACAGGAGCACGGCACATAGTAGGCACTTGTGACATGAACAAAACCCTCCTTTCCTTCCTCTGTGGTTGTGATTTACCAAGAAGCACCATGTAACTGATGCAGTGATACAGCCAGAGAAACTAAGAAAGCAGTGCTTTCAACTATTTTCTGTTACAAAGTACTTGGTGAAACTGTAAGAGGATATTTAGCACCACAAAAAGTAGGCCAAGGGTAAGAAAAACTCTCCATACCCAAGAGACTTCAGCTGACCAAATTAAGTCTGATCCAGAATAAACAGTTCTCATCTGGAAGTCTAGCAGTTCCAGAAAGTACTGTCCAGGGAAAAAGGCCCACGATGCTGATCTGCATAATTATGTAACCCTAGCAAAGTGGGGATAAATACCATTGTAAAGGGGTGCACAGGAAAAACCAAACGTGAGCAAGTAACAGTTCTCGGACCTTAAGAAGAAGACTTTATTCCTGAAGAAAAACCAGGCCCCTTCCCGTGAACTTGACCAATGTCAGTTTTGCCCATGCTCACCCAGCATCCAAAGCCTAAACCAAGATTTCTATTATCAGATCCCTCCAGTGGGACTTGCCTAGTGGTCCAGTGGCTAAGACTCTGCACTCCCAGTGCAGGGGGCCTGGGTTAGATCCCTGGTCAGGGAGCTAGATCCCACATGGTGCAACTAAAGATCCTGCTTGCTGGGAAAGATTGAAGGAAGGAGGAGAAGGGGATGACAGAAGACAGATGGTTGGATGGCATCACTGACTCAATGGACATGAGTTTCAGCAAACTCTGGGAGATGGTGAAGGACAGGGAAGCCTGGCGTGCTGTAGTGCATGGGGTCGCAGAGAGTCGGACGCAACTGAGCGACTGAACAACAACAACCTAATTAATCATAAGGACGTTATCTTTCTGCAGCACCCGAAATGAACCTATTCCAGTACTATCTCATGCCGATAATGATCGTGGTTATGCAGGTCTACTTCCTTACCAACAAACTTCGGGAGACGATACTCGATCTTTTAACCATCAAGTGGAAATTAATCTTTATATTTTACTTATTCATCCAGTAGTCATAGTTATTACTGACACATATTGAACAACTGGATGTGCTAGACAACGTGCTAACAACTTTAACATGTGTAAAACAACGTTAATAATAATCCTATTTTTAAACTTTTATCTATTTTTGGCTGTACTGGGTCTTCACTGCTGCTCGGGCTTTTCTCTAGTTGCAGAGCATGGACTCTAGGGCACGTGGGCTCAGTAATTGTGGTTCCCGGGCTCTAGACCACAGGCTTAATAGTTGTGGCACATGGGCTTAATTGCCCCTCAGCATGTGGATCTTCCTGGGCCAGGGATTGAACCCATGTCTCCTGCATTGACGGGGATTCTTTACCACGGAGCCACAAGGGAAGCCCAATAGGATTATTAGCTCCAGGAATTTCCACTGGAGAAGGAAATGGCAACCAACCCACTCCAGTATTCTTGCCTGAGAAATCCCATGGACAGAGGAGCCTGGCGGGATACAGTCCATGGAGTCGCATATGACTTAATGACTAAACAGTAGTAAATAATCTTACTAGTAGAAATTATTTTCCCCAATTTTTGGAGGAAAAACTTGAACCAAGGAAACTCAAATTTATATCATATATCATCCACTACACTCAAAAAGACCATTGAACTGTAAGAGACATGGGGGGTCTTCAAGTTCAATCTCCTCACTGTTGTTTACCTTCCTTTATTATGGGAATACTCAAATACATTGAAAAGTATAATAAACCTCTTTATAATAAACCACTCGGCTTCAGTAGTCATCAATTTATGGTCGGTCTTATTTAATCTTTACCCTCGCTTATTTTCCTCCATCTCATAGAATATTTTGGCCCTAATATCTTTTTAGTCCTTATCTGGAAATAATTTCAAACCTACATACAAGTTGCTAAAATGAAAATATTTTTAAAACCCATTACCCATTACCTCTATTATTAACGTTTATTCATTTGCTCCACCAGTACTTTTTTTCTCTCTCTCACCACCCCCCACCCTACCCTTACACTTTTTGGTTGCTGTTCAGTTGCTAAGTCGACTCTTTGTGACCGGATGTACTGCAGCACACCAGGCTTCCCTGTCCTTCACTATCTCCCAGACATTTGTGGGGAAACCATTTGAGGGTAAGTTACATATGTCACAACGCTTTATCCCTGAATGTGTATTTCCTAAGAATAAGGGTATTCTTTAATAGACCATGGTATAATCAACTTCAGTAAAATGAACACTGACTCATTACTTGATCTACTCTATTCTTATTCCAATTTTGTCAGTTGTGTTCCTTAGAGCGTGTCTTTCCCCTTCAGTATAGCATCCAGTTTTGGGTGAGGTATTACATTTAGTTGTTAGTCTCTTTTGATCAGGAACATTTCCAGAGCTTTTGTCTTTCATGACATTGACATTTTGGGAAAATGAATCCCTTTCCCTTTCTTTCTTTTTTTTTTCTTTTTGAGCCATGCTGTACACTGTTCAGGATCTTAGTTCCCCAGCCAGGAATTGAACCTGTGTTTCCTGCAGTGGAAGCGTAGTCTTAACCACTGGACCTCCAGGGAAGTCCCTCTTTTCCTTTTTTTAACAAGACATTTCTCATTTGATGTTTGTCTGCTGTTTCCTTACAATTAGACTCAAGAAATGCATTCTTGGCCAGAACATTACCTAGATGAGGCTGTGTGACCTCAGAGCATCACATGGGAGCTATATGATATCCATCTCTCCTTACTGGTGGTGGTAATCTTCACCAGTCAAGGCTGTTGCCCAGCTTCATCACTGTACAATTACTGTTTTTTCCCCCTCTCTTATAAATAATAAACAGCCTGTGGGGAGGCACTGTAAGATCACAGAAATGTTCTGCTTATCAAAATTTCCCCTACATTCAGTATTTGTGTTTAGTTACCTGTTGCTGCATAATAGGTTATGCCAAAACTTAGTAGATTAAAACGATAAATATTTATGATCTCACACAGTTTTTGTGGGTCAGCATGTTGGCCCTTCCTTGGCTGGATGGTTCCTGGCTCAGGGTCCCCTTATGAGGTTACATTCCAGCTGTTGGCCAGGAGCTGCTGGCACCTGAAGGCTTGACTGTGGCTGGAGAATCCACTTCCAGAATGGGTCGTTCACATGCCTGGGAAGTCAGTGGGGAACTGAGGAGGCTTCAGGTTCCCTGCCAGATGGACCTCTCCAAAGGGTCACTTAGGTATCCTCTTTGCATGGCACTCGGTTCCTCTACAGCAAGTGATCCCTAAGAGGGAAAGGAGAGGACAAAGCCTTGTGACCTAGACTTAGAAGCCACACACTCACTCCCACTTACAGTCAGCTCGTTAGAAGTGAGGAGCCAAGTCCGGCTTACGTTCCAGAGAAGGGAAATTTAGCTCCAACTTTAAGTTCCAACCCTCTCTCTCTCTACATTTTGGTGGGTTCATCGATTGGTTTATGGGATCTTACTTTCCTGACCAGGGATTGAACCCATGCCTTCCACAGTGAAAGCACTGAGTCCTAACCACTCGACCTCCAGGGAATTCCCTAAAATTTCAACTTTTGAACAGAGAATATCAAAGAATTGGTGGACATCGGTTAGGGCCATTACAGCATCCTTTGATGATTCTTGCCTGGCTTAATCCTTACTCAAAATAATGATTTCCCATCTATCCTGTATTATTTAATAAGCAAATTATAGCATCATATTTCATCTATCAATTTTTGGGAATGTATCTCTTTAAAATGAGTATTTTTAATATTATAAACTTATAATGTTATATATTATAATATCAAATAGCAGATCCCCTGGAGGAGGAAATGGCAACCCACTCCAGTATTCGTGCCTGGATAATCCCATGGACAGAGGAGCCTGGCAGGCTACAGTCCATGGGGTCACAAAGAGTGGATACAACTGAGCGACTGAGCAGTCAGGCAGTCAGTATTTAAATTTCCATGTGTCCCGTGAATGCTGTACTTTTTATTGAGATACAATTCACAAGCCTCAGAGTTCACTCTTTTAAAGTGTTCAGTCCAGTGGTTTATAGTATTTTGAGTTGTACAATCATCACCACTACTTTATCACCTCAAGAAGAAACCCTGTATCATAAGCAGTTACTTCCCATTTCCAAATCAGTCCCTGACAACCACTAATATGCTTTCTATGGATATGCTTTTTCTGGATATGTCATATAAAGGGAATAATTACAGTATGTGACATTTTATGCCTGATTTCTTTTGAAACCATGGATGTAATCCATGTCACCTGCCTTTACTTACGAAGGTTTTAAGACTTTCAGGTCCTCCCAAGCAGCACGTAGCCTAAACAACGTGTTTGCCCAAGTTGTTTTTCAGGAACTTGGAGTCAGCTGCATCTGCTTCAAGTTGAGCCAAAGTCAGCTGTGTCTGCTCTGAACTGAGCTGTTTAGGTCAGGATGGGACCACCAGGCCTTCACCTGGGCACGCAGGAGCATCTGCTTGTGCTGTATTGAACGTGCAGAGGCCTGTAGCTTTGCTGTGCCTGCAGAGAACAATTATCACACCTTTTCCCAATCATCTTTCCTTTCTCCCCAGGCCTCAGACCACCCTGCTTCTTTGTTCTTTATCCCATACCTGAGACTCTTGCCTTAAGGGAAGCAGATTGGAGACTTGTTTTCCTGTCTCCTTTTGCTACAAACCTCTGCATCTCACTGTTTTGACTTCCTGCGCATCTGGCAAAACAAACCTGGTGGTAATACCTTCACTTAGTATAAAGTTTTTAAGGTTGATTTATGTGGTAGCATGACTAAGTACTTCAGTCCTTGCTGCGGCTGGATAGTATTCCATTGTATGGAGATACTACACTTTGTTTATCCATTTTTGGCTATTTGCAAATAACATTACCCATGTACAAGTGTTTGTGTGGAGCCCTATTTAATTTGTTTCTTTGAATTGGTACCAAAATAAAGTCCACATAATGCCGTTAGCTGATAAATCTTTTAAGTCTTTAGAGGTTCCTCTACAATTTTGTATTTTTTTTCCAACTTGTTGAAGAAACTGAGTCATCTGTCCTGTACAGTTTTGCAAAATCAGGATTTTGCTGATTGGATCCTTTAGATATAAATAATTTAACATGTTACTCTAATATCTATAGTTTCATAGATTGGTAGCTGAGTGTAGAGGCTTGATCAGATTCAGACTTGATGGGGGAGGGAAGCTGGGAAGATTACATTATATGTCTGTTCTACAAACATCATATCTGGTTTTCTCTTTTTCTGTATTAGCAGCCATTGATGATTATTGTCTAGATCCACTATGGAATGAGAAGTAGCAATACTTTAATTCTGTCATTTCTTTATTAGCTAGAATATGGTATAAAGAAAAAATTTGCCCTTAACTGTTTTGTTACTGTATCATTCAATTTATATATAAAAGGAAGGATAAAATGCTTGAATGTTTCCCTTTATTTCCTAGTTTTCAAAATGAATTGATTCATTATCATACTCTAATAATGACCAACTGTTTGTGAGCTTTAAAAATTAACTCATGAAATCCCCTGGAGGCCCATTGGTTAGGACGTGGAGCTTTTACTGCCCTGCAGGGTTTCATCTCTGGTGGGAGAACTAAGATCCCAGAAGTTTCTTGGGGTGGCAAATAAAAATAGCCATATTAATAAACTTCTCATCTTGAAGTCTTCATCCCTTCATTCTCTTAACCACTGAAGCATAAATTACCTCAGAGAAATTTAAATACTAGTATTTGAACTTTATACATAATATTCTTTGCAGTTGCTTTTTATTTTTAAAGGGTGAATTGGTTTTTAATAAGTCAGTATCTGTTTATACTTTTCTCTTGGTTTAGGACATGATGTTTGATCATGAGAGCGTCCAATGGTATATGGAATAAGAGAAAAAATCTGCTAAATGCATTAGAAAGCATTTGAATAGAAATGCTGGTTCCTATTTAAAACACTCTCTTTTCTGCATATACCCAAATGGGAGCAAAAGATTCCTTAATATTTAATTTTTATATTGTTAGAGACAATGGGTTTAATAAATTCCTTTTTATCTGTTGTGTATTTTTAGTTGTTTGGTAACTGAGTTCTAAGTTCTTTCACATAAACTCCATTTCAAGCCTTGTTTGTTTTCAAGTACTCAAATGTATGTCTCATTTTGAACGTGAGACATATATAATATGTCTGAAGCATCTTTGTAAAAATATATAGAAGTCTTTAAAATGCTGAACTGTAGTACCTGCTTATTTTCTTTAGTCATTAGCAGAGAAAAAAGTTTTATCAAGAAGTTACTGATGTGAATGTGCAATTTACAGTGATTTCATATATGCTCCCCAGCTTCAAAATCACTTAGAACTACAGCTGTGGTTTCTGGAAGGTCAGTCGTTGCTTCCTCAAGTTACACCTATACAGCTTGGATTTGAGTTTTTAAAGAATATTTAACTTTTAAAGGAGTTATCTTAGGGAAAGGGAAGTTTGAGTTGTATTCATGGTTTTGGCTGGGTTAACAATGGCTTCAATTAAATTGTTTGAATTATAAAGTAAGTATAATTATGGTAAAGAAGCTCAGCCTCATTTTTAAATGTTGAATCACATTTTTTTATTTGTTTCTATACTATAGAAACTTCAAAATTTAGGACCACTGAAATATGCCAAGTTCTGTTTTGGGATTGTGTGTTTAGTTTTTGTTGTGTTGATTAGTTTGCTTTTTAAAAAATTTTTTATTGAAGGGTAATTGCTTTACAGAAATTTTGTTTTCTGTCAAATCAATTTTTTTTTTCCTAAAGAAACTGAAAATGCTATATCTACTAGTGGAAGAAAATGCTTTGGTTTGGTTTGCTCTGAAGATTTTACTGTTGTTCAAGCATATTGTGGTTCAAAGATTACAAAGAATAATGTTAGTTAAATGCCAATGAACTCTTTTTATATGAAATATAGAGATTCTGGGGGGTGATGGTGGCAGCGGTGCCTCTTACTTCCTTACGTAAAATACTTGAACATTCTCATCAATATTGCCATCATCTGTTTGATATTCCCAGTAGGGAATTCCCTGGGTGTCCAGTGGTTGGGACTCAGTGCTTCACTGCTGGGGCCTGGATTCAATCCTGGTCATGGTACTGAGATCCTACAAGTCACATGGCCAAAAAAACAAACAAAATCTCCCAGTATATTTTCTCAAAGTCTATTTACTTAAAATGGTATGGAATGACATAATACGGAATAAATATCAATTACAGACACACAGAAATAATTCAATATTTAAAAATAACTTTCATATTTTGGCAGGAACACATAAATAGAATTTTTGACATTCATTATATTAGGTGATTAATGCTATTTCTTTTAATATAAAGTCCTCTTATTTGGAGTTTAATATTTCATATGTTTGAATGTGTACAATATTCCCAAATAAAAATAAAATTTTCAGGCTAATGTTTTTGTTTCTGAAGACAATAAAGAGATTATTTAGTAGATCATTTCCAAGAAAAAAAACACTGATATATTTTATAGTGGTATCCCCTAGGAAGTTCCATGGATTAAGGGTAAAAATAAGTTCTTTTGTATATCATTAAACAGCTGGCACTGTCCCACAGAGGAATATTTTCAAAATGGGAAATATATGATACAATATGTGATTAGTATTGGGAAAATATTTTCAAATACATCTACTGTTTGTATTTTAATGTTTTTCCACTAAAAATAATGTTACTGGTACAATGAGAAATAACAGGGAAAATTAACCACAATAAAAGTGAAAGGTGTTATAATTCAGAAGCTCTAATTTTCAACAAATCATTAGCCTAAATATCTTCTTGATTGGTTGGAGTTTTTATTCTTACTGTTGCTCATACTGCCCTCTCTCTGCTCAGTGGCTTTTTGGTTTGCTTTTAATTTTTTGTGGCCTTGTCTGTCCCTACACAGCCAGACGTGGGAACTGATTCTGGGGAGCCTTGATGCTGAATCACCATGGAACGCACACATGCAGTTAGCTCTTGCCCACTTGCCCTTGGGCCTCAGGCCCCTCTGCCCCACTAGGCCACATTCCTGGGGCCAGGAGTTTGTCCCCACTCTGCAACTGATGAGGGGGTTCAAATGGTGTTTACAGTTCCTGCTGTCCTTGTGGGTCTAGTTACTTATGAATCCCAGGTGTCTCCCATCCCATGGAGCTGTAGTCAGGCCTGGTCAATGGTTCTTGTTGACCAGTGGGTTCCAAAGTCATTTGATGTGACGCTCTAATAGTCTGTGATAGCTTTTTTTAAATCTATTTTTGGATGTGCTGGGTCTCTTGCTGAACACATGCTTTCTCTAGTTGTGCTCAGGCTTCTCACTGCAGTTGCTTTTCTTGTTGCGGAGCATGGGCTCTAGTAACTCATGGCTTTCTGTAGTTGTGGCGCTTGGGTTAGTTACCCTGCAACATGTGGAATCTCACAGCAGGGATTCAACCCATGTCCCCTGCTATGCCAGGCAGATTGTTATCCACTGCACCACCAGGGAAGTCCCTGATAGCTTTCTTTGTATCTGGCAAAATAAGATCTTCTAAGCTCCTTTGTACATTTGTGTTTTTTTTGCAATTGAGGTGCTTCTTCTTCTAACTTAATTTTTATCTTATATTGGAGTATATTCACAATGTGGTGTTAGTTTCAGGTATACAGCAAAGTGATTCAGTTATACATATACATATTTCTATTCTTTTCTAGATTCTATTTCCATATAGGTTATTATAGAATATTGAGTAGAATTCCCTGTGCTATACAGCAAGTCCTTTTGATTCATCTGTTTATATATAGTAATGTCCATATGTTAATCCCAATCTCCTAATTTATCCCTCCCCGTTTCCTGTCCCCTTTGGTAACTGTAAATTTGTTTTTGAAGTCTGTAGGTCTATTCCTATTTTGTAAATAAATTCATTTGTATAAATTTCTTTTTAGATTTCACATATAAGTGATATCATACAATATTTGTCTTTCTCTGTCTTAGTTTGATCATCTCTAGGTCCGCTCACATTGCTGCTAATGGCATTATTTCATTCTTTTTTTATTTTTATTTTTTTTTCATTCTTTTTATGGCTGAGTAATATTCTATTGTGATATGTAATCTTTATTCATTCCTGTGTTAATGGACATTTAGGTTGCTTCCAGGTCTTGGCTATTGTAAATAGTACTGCAATGAACATTGAAGTGACTATCTTTTTGAATTATGGTTTTCTCTACACATATGCCCAAGAGTGGGATTGCTAGATCATATGGTAGTTCTGTTTTTTTTTTTGTGGCTGTGCCATGTGGCACATAAGGTTTTAGCTTCCTGACAAGTGATTGAACCCACCCCCTCTGCATTGGAGGCATGGAGTCTTAACTACTGGACAACGACGGAGGTCCCCTGTTTTTTAGGAACCGCCATATTGTTCCCCACAGTGGTTGTACCAATTTACATTCACACCAAGTGTAGGAGGGTTCCCTTTTCTGCACTCTCTCCAGAATTTATTGTTTGTAGACTTTGAAGAAAGCCATTCTGATCCATGGGAGGTGATAGCTTGCTGTAGTTTTGATGTGTATTTCTCTAATAATTAGTGATGCTGAGCATTTTTTCATGTGCTCTTCAGCCATCTGTATGTCTTCTTTAGAGAAATGTCTATTTAGCTCTTCTACCCATTTTTTGTGTGTGTCTGTGTTTTATATTGAGCTGCATGAGCTGTTTCTATATTTGGAGATTAATCCCTTGTCAATCATATTGGTTGCAAAATATTTTTTCCCATTCTGAGGGTTGTCTTTTCATTTATAGTTTCCTTTGCTATGCAAAAACTTAAGTTCAAATAGGTCCCATTTGTTTATTTTTGTTTTTATTTTCATTAGAAAGGGTGGCGGCTCAGCTGGTAAAGAATCCGCCTGCAACGTGGGAGACCTGGGTTTGATCCCTGGGTTGGGAAAATCCCCTGGAGAAGGGAAAGGCTACTCACTTCAGTATTCTGGCCTGGAGAATTCCATAGACTGTATAGTCCATGGGGTCGCAAAAAATCAGACGCAACTGAGCACCTTTCATTTTCACTTTTTCAGAAGGTGGATCCAAAAAGATACTGCTACAATTTATGTTGAAGCATGTTCTGCCTATGTTCCCTAAGAGTTTTAAATATTTTTCAGTCTTACATGTAGGTCTTTAATCCATTTTGAGTTTATTATTGTGTATGGGGTTATAGAATGCTCTAATTTCATTCTTTTACATGGAGCTGTCCAGTTTTCCCAGCACTTGTTGAAGAGACTGTTGTTTCCCCTGCTCTTTTTCATAGATTGATCATAGTTGCGTGAGTTTATTTCTGGGCTTTCTATTCTGTCACATTAAACTATTTTTGTGCCAATACCATACTGTTTTGATTATTGTAGCTATACTATATTGTAGCATAGTCTGAAGTCAGGGAGCTTGGTTCCTCCAGCTCAGGTTTTCTTTCCTGAGATTGCTTTGGGTGTTAAGGATCTTTTGTGATTCCATACAAATTAAAATTTTTTTGTTCTAGCTCTGTGAAAAATACCATTGGTAATTTGACTGGGATTGCATCGAATCTAGATAACCTTGGGTAGTACACTATTTGATTTTTCCAATCCAAGAACATGGTATCTTTCCATCTGTGTCATCTTCTTTTAACAGCGTCTTTATGGTTTTCAGAGGAAAAGTCCTTTGCCTCCTTAGGTAGCTTTAGTCCTAAGAATTTTATTCTTTTTTGATGTGATGGTAAATGGGATTGTTTCCTTAATTTCTCTTTCTGATCTTTCATTGTTAAGTGTCTAGAAATACAACAGATTTCTGTGTATTAATTTTGTACTTGCAACTTTACCAAATTCATTGAAGGGCCCTAACTAGTTTTCTGGTGGCATCTTAGGATTTTCTGTGTACAGTATCATATCATCTGCAAATAGTAAGTTTTACTTCTTCTTTTCCAATTTGGATTCCTTTTTTTTCTTCTCTGATTGCCATGATTGGACTTCCAAAATTATTTTGAATAAAAGTGGTGAGAGTGACAACCTTATCTTGTTCCTGATCTTAAGAGAAAAACCTTTTAGTTTTTCATGTGGGTTTGTGATATATGGCCTTTACTATGTTGAGGTAGTTTCCCTCTATGACCACTTTCTGGAGAGTTTTTGTCATAAATCAGTATTGAATTTAGTCAAAAGCTTTTTCTGCATCTATTGATTGCTTATTGCAATGAGCAATGGCCTATTCAATAGAAAGAAAATATGTTAAGATAAAATGTAGTGTACATTTATATAGGGTTTTACTCATCCTCTTCTGTTTTTCCTTTCTCCTCTGCAGAGAATTCCAGCTCTAAGATTCTAGTAATAACAGATTAGATTATTACTCATTTGCTTTAGTCACAGTACACACACAATAGTATTAGAAAACTAACACCAACATTACCACTAATAATATGACTAAAACAAGTTAAAAAGATTTTTTTCTTTTTTCTTAAGTGGGAAAAAAATCTTATTCCACTAGAGATGTACAAATTACTGTTTTAAGTTGATTAAAAGTTCCTTTTTGGGGTTCTCCCACCCCAGTATACTAATTTAGATTCTTTAGCTTCATCTTAAAATCTTTGTTTTATAATTATGTAAAATATTTATATATTTTGATCCCTCATCCTGTTCCTTTCCTTTCCTTCTAGTTAACCATTTAAAATGTTTATATTTATCTTTTTTAAACACAAATTTTGTAAATAATGTAATTTTACTGTATACACCCACTTTTTTAGCTTAGTAATATGTTCTGGAGATCTATGGTGGATCTGACATTATTTAACCATTCCTGATGTAACCATTTGCTGATGGATTTGGGGCTGTTTCTGGTCTTTTTCCTGTTATGAATGCTATTGTAAAGGATAAGTCTTGTGCATATATTTTAAAAAATGCTTTTTTCTTTGAACGAGATCCCTAGATTTAGGATTGTGATCAAGATTACTAGTACTGTCAAATCTCCCACAACTACCATAATTTGTAGGAGTATCAGGAATATGTGAGCATACCTGGTTCTTGACCAACAGTATGTTCCACTTTGGATTTTTACCTAATACATGAGAAATGGTATCCCAGTGTTGGTTTTATTGTCTGTGTGTTTCTCGTAGTATGAATAAAATCAGCATATATTAAGTTTATTGTTCATCTCAAAGCTCAATTTCTTACAGGGTACTTGGTCTTTTTATTTTTAAAAACTCTTTAAAGATATTAGAGATACTAGCACTTATAAACCTTTTTCATATTTTGCCATGTCTTACTTTGAATTTTGATGGTTGATAATACATAAAACAAAGCTTAATTATATATATTGTTCCTGTATCCTGTAAACTTGCTAAATTGTTAGTTCTAGTAGCTTTTTAAAAAATTTATCACAAATGGTCCTTAGATTTTGTCGAATAACTTTTCTATTGAAATGATTATATGATTTTTCTCCTTTATCCTGTTCACATGTTGTATGATTGTTTCAGATGTTTAACCAACCATTCATTCTTAAGATAAATCCCACTTGGTCAAATCAAAATTGTTGGAAAGTTTGTGGTTTGTTGTTTTTGCAAAGTTTGTGTTTTTAATGTTGGTTCATTTGATGTTAATTTATTGACAAATCCTTTTTCCATAGTGTCAGAGATAGTCCATTACTAATTACTACAATTCTGAAATGGTGGTCTGAATTATCTACTCCCACAGACTCCCCGTGTGATCTACACATGCCTTTATATAGATTTTACTGTGTGCCTACTATGTACCAGGCATTATTATGCACTGAGGATACAGAAATAAATAGGGTAGACAGCCCTTACCCTCTCAACTGTGGTGAAGACAGTAAGATAGTTTAATAAGTGTTAGGCAATAGAGAGTAAAATTTAAGATTTATACAAAGGGAACCATGTTATAATTTTTTTTAAAGCTGCTTGGAGGGGACATGTCCCTGGAGGTCCAGGGGTTAAGACTACACAATGCAAGGAGCATGGGTTTTATCCCTGGTCCAAGAACTAAGATTCCACATGTCCCATGGCACGGCTGAAGGAAAAAAAAAAAAGTCCCTTGGAGGAAGTTACCTGAATGGTAAATTGAATTCAACCACTGTTACCGTATCATTTACTATCCAAACAGGGACAATTTTCAAAGTGAAAACAAGCATAAACTAGGATGTATAATCACCTTAAATCTAACCAGTCAAATGAGAAGTGTTTGAGGCAGAAAAAACTATGTGAAAGAGGACAAGGCCCATTAAGGTAACTAAAAATCTTAATTTAGTGAGCTGAGATCAGCCCTGGGATTTCTTTGGAAGGAATGATGCTAAAGCTGAAACTCCAGTACTTTGGCCACCTCATGCAAAGAGTTGACTCATTGGAAAAGACTCTGATGCTGGGAGGGATTGGGGGCCGGAGGAGAAGGGGACGACAGAGGATGGATGGCATCACCGACTCCATGGATGTGAGTCTGAGTGAACTCTGGGAGTTGGTGATGGACAGGGAGGCCTGGCATGCTGCGATTCATGGGGTCACAAAGAGTCGGACACGACTGAGCAACTGAACTCAACTGAAACTGTGAGGAAAGAAATTAGCAGAAAAGTAAGCAAAGACCAAAATATAAAGGTCTTATAAACTGGAAAGGAACTTGAGCTTTATTCTAAGGACAATGAGTGTTCTAAGCAAACTTAAATGAAAACTATTGCACTGTGCATTTGGAGGGGAGTGGAGAGTGGGTATGGGTTTTGGGGGTCACGAAGCATTCTACAGTTGTGTGACACAAAGACACTGAGTTGCATGCTATGTGCCTTACAGCTCGATAAAGCTTTTTTCCTCCAGGTGAGAGATGATAACAGCTCTGGATTAACATGTTGGAAGTAAGGATGAATTCAAGAGATATTTAAGAGAACCCATAAGGCCTTGTGACTGACAGGATATGGAGGTGAGGGAGAGGGAAAAGTCAGTTAACTTCCAAGATTTTGGCTTAAGCAACAGGATGGATGATGGTGCCATTTACTGACATCACCAGAACCAGAAATGAGGGTGTGGGTGGAGAAATAAAAATGTTGAATTTGAGATAACTTTGAAAACACTAAAGTTATGGACTGTTTGTGTCCTCCCAAAATTTGTTAAGTTGAAACTCTAATCCCAACTGGGTGTTGGGAGGTAAGGCCACTGAGAATTACGTAAGGAGGGTGGAACCCTCATGAATCTGACTACTGCCTTTATAAGAAGTGGCCCAAGAGATTACTGAATCTTTCTGCCACAGGAGGATACAAAGTTGGCAGTCTGCAAGTCAGAAGAGGAATTTGTCAGAATCTAACCATGCTGGCACCCTGACCTTCAACTTCCAGCCTCTAGAACTGTAAGAAATTTCTGCTTATAAGCAACCTAATCTATGGTACTTTGTTATAGCAGCTCCAGTTAAAACAGTATCCAAGCGTGGCTCAGGTGAAGATCTGGGCTGAAAAGAATCAGTGGAAGTCACTGAGGTGAAGAGTTTTGTTTAGGGCATATGTAAGATATGGTTAGAGGTGAAATCAGCAGGAGTCTGAGAAAAGGCTCTGAGGCAGGGAGAAAACCAGAGGAGCATAACGTGACAAGTGCAGTTTAGAGTCTCATAAAGTGTTCAACAGTGTAAAATACTATCATGTTTCAAAGTAAAATGAGCAAAGTATCCTCTGGACTTAAAAAAAATTCAAGTTTCAGTGGAGTAACAGTGGCAAAAACTAGTCTCATATGAGTTTTGTGGTAAATTGTGAGCTGTGATTCTTCAAGAGACAAATCAGGCAAGGAATCAGGTTTATAAGTGGGAAAGAGGGAAAAGGTTGAGGAGGATTTTTATTTTAAAAAAGGCTTGGTCATGTTTAAAGAAATACAAGGACCCAATTAGAGAAACTGAAGTACTGGAGGAATGAGAAGGCTACATAAGAATCAGCTGGGGAGGCTTGCAACGTTTAAGGTTTGGTTAGAGTTTAGGAATCTGTATTTAAGTTCCTGATGGAATTCTGATGCTCAAGACAATTTGGGAGCTTCTGCTGCTGCTGCTAAGTCACTTCAGTTGTGTCCGACTCTGAGCTAGTAGAATCATAGAGCAAACTCTGTAAGATCCTTCATGCTTTTATGCTTTCTAAACAGGAGAGGAAGAACCTATAGAGGATGCAGGTACAGACAAATTTGGTGATGGATAGTTCAGAAGTAATCTGCTAACAGACTTGGGGAAGGTGAAGATTTAAGGAGACTACAGGTTTCAGATTGTTTTGAAGAATGAAGGATAGGTTGCTAATGTTGAGGACTTAGTTGAGGATGATAATCACAAATTTATAGTGTCAACAGTCTATACCATTATGCTATTTTCTGTGGCAGTTATCAGCTAACCCAATTGTATTTAGGTAAGGCAGACAGAGCTGAACTCATCTAAGATTCAGAGCTTGCCACAAGTTATAAAAGTGATAGTAAGGCAAAGAAGTTTGGAGAATTGCCAAGAAATCTTTTTTTCCCCTTCACTTTAGAAGGATAATTTTGCAGGACACAGAATTCTATGTTGCTTTTACTCTAAACACTTTATAAATATTTTATTCCATTTTCTTGCCTGAAGAGAAGCTGGATGTAATAACTATGTATAGGTATTTTTTTTCACCTGGCTTCTCTCAGGATTTTTTCTTTTTCTTTGATTTTCTATAATTTTGAAACAGACCTAATTTGGACTTCACTCAATAAGGGGTGGGCGGCAAAACATAATCAATGATATACTCTAGGAAGACCAGAATCAAATCTAGGTAATCTAGAATCAAACCTTTAAGGCCTAAACCAATGGGGTTCCAAAAGATTACTGCTTTGAAGACTGTCAGACTGTGGTTTCCTTTGTCCCAAGTTTTTTCAAAAGTACCCAGAGATGATTCTAATAGGCAACTGCAGTTGAAAGGCAGTCATTGATCTGTAATTTATGTTGCTACAGTAAGGCTCAAATTGGACAAATATACATACAATCTCAAACAAAATTCTGAAGAAATCACCTGTTAACTAAGCTGACCCCATAAAACTACAATCACACCATTCCCATCACAAAAGAAAAACAGATTTTGAATATATACAATTTATTTAATAAATTAATGTCATTCAAAATACAGTGCCAGAACATTATGCAGTTGAACAT
Source organism: Bison bison bison (assembly GCF_000754665.1). NCBI lineage: Eukaryota > Metazoa > Chordata > Mammalia > Artiodactyla > Bovidae > Bison > Bison bison. The sequence continues at coordinate 292,444 of NW_011489342.1, read as the reverse complement.
GCTAGTAATGTTTGTCATGAAGCACCTGTGCTCATGTTAGATTGGCGGCGGCCCGCTACTGCTAGTGGTTCCTGGGATTAATGCCAGAGCAGCACTAGTTATCTGCTCTTCTGCACCGCTAGTGCAGAGAATTCCTGAACAGTTCACCTTTCTAATCCTACCCCCCACACACAACAGGTTAAAAAAAACACACCCTGACAGCTAACAAATATCTATACACAATCACTCTACAGTAATGCTTATTAAATTAAGATGTAATGACCTGGTTAACCCACTCTAAATCTTTAAGATGGAGAAATACAACAGCAGCAGGTAGTTATATGCATGAGCCAATGTTAATGTAATACAGAAAGTGGAGGCATTTACTGATTAAAGCTCCACACAGACCCGCACAATGAGGGACTAGCAATTCTTATTGCAAGCCCAGCAACTGAAGTCCACACCTGGTAAATGACCAGCTGGTTGGAAGACCTGTATTCTAGATAGACAAGTATAAGTTAGTGAAGAGAGTACATGCACCTAATAGTATATAGTTAGACTGATCCTGCAGTCATACTTTCCCTGTGCAATACCATAAAATGGAAGATCTTCCTCAACTATAGGATTCAGACAACATTTCTATGCCAACATGGACACTAGTGTTAAGTGCAGCTCAGTTAACTACACTGAAAAAAACTACATTCCAGGACTTCAAAACAGAAGCACGGGAATGAAATACATTTACCAAAATAACCTCAGCACAATTTGTGATATACCACACTAGGAACAGGAAACTACTTTAATAAGTGAACTTTTGGAACTGTACATACACAGGGCTAACAATGTTAGATAATCCAGATTGTTATGCTCTCATGATACACATAAAAGTTTCTCAATTATTGGATAATCTATTTCATATTATGGAAGCATATCTTTAAGACTCACTGATATATATTATACTGATGCAAATATTAAGTAGGGCATAAAAATAAAATTTATCAAAGATAGATTTTTTTATGTACTCATATTCAGTCCTTTCATAGTCTCTCATTAAGCAAAGAAAATGACAAAAGCAAACAGACGAAGCGTGCACTCCCTGAACTCCTGACTATACAGGCGGTAGTGCAACCATCTCTCCATCCATTTCAAACTCCTCTGTTCCATCCGGTGAAAAAAGGTAAGTTGGTGGTTTCCATGGAGATTCTTCAAGGCAGGATGGATACAGTTTCCCCACAGTGCATCGAAAATCTCTCCCTAGGTCCCAGAGTACACGTTCAGATATATGTTGCCGCAGAGACCACCGGTCAAGTTCCAGATCGTATTGGTAAGTGACATATTTAGCTCTCTCATTTAAGTGGGTTTCTCGCATAAACACACACAGAGAATTTGAGATTACAACAGCTCTCACACAGGGATCTGAGTACCTCTTAGCAGGGATGTTGGCTGCCATTTTCCACTCATTTTTATTCACATCATAGACTTCCACAGTTACTGAAGACCCATCTACAGTGCCAGAGGGGAGTCTTATGCCAGAATTAGTAGCAATGTGCAACCCTCCGATATAGAAAATTTTATCACCAAAAGCTGCAGCTGAAGCAAAAGACCTGCTCGTCTGTCTCATGGCCATTTCTACCCATGAATCAGACCTTGGAAAATAACAATACATGAGGTTCAGGGTCATCACATAAATGCAGTCATGAACTACAACTGCTGCACTCCACTGCCAAGCACAAGGCAAAGGGCTTACCATTGTCCATTCATCCTTCTCAGTGTCGTATCTTTCTACAGTCCTCCGATTAAGTTCTCCACCCACACTATCTCCTCCGATTGCATAGATATAGCCTTCACAGCAAACCAAAGATGGCTTTACGCGGACAAAAAGCATTGGGGTCTTTGGAAACCAGGTATTTTGCTGTGCATCAAACCAATAAAAGCAATTCACAGTTCTAAAGGCAGTCTGAAGTTTGCTTGTTTTACTGTGATTTGTTTTTGTGTTTTTCAGAGGAACTTGACCACCTGCTATATAGATGTCATTATCAGGTGTTACAACGGTCCCAACCTTATGTAAATCAGCTGGTGGGCTGCATAGCTTGTAAACTTTTTCTGCTTGGGGGCTGTAACAGACTGAAGAGTAAAGACTACAAGGATTTTCTGAAGATGCTTCAATGAAAATCATCATCTCCTCTTTAGTCATTCCAAGTCTTGGTTTGAAAAACTTGGGCATGGACTTATACAGACCTTGAACAACTACTGACTTATCATTGGGTGGCAGACCTTGAAACCAAGCTCTCTGTGTTACTTCTGAAAGTGCATCAATTCTGATTTGGCTAAGAACTGAAGACAAATACTGCGATCGTGATTCTGTGTTGTACTCCAGCCATAGCATAGCAGCTTCACGAACTGTCTCCTCCTTTTCTACGTTTAAATTGTCACTACTGAGAATGTCTATCAGTAGATCATGTGACAGCTGCATGAAAGCTTCCTGATGATACACAGCCGTGAACTTGTGCTCCACCATCCTTTTAGCACTTTGTTTTAATTCCTCACAGCTGAACAGATCAGCAAAACTCAACAATCGCACACAATTCTCTGCATTTATTTTTTTAATTAAATATTCTCGACAACGTTGTAACACATCTTCTACCTAAAAATGGGGGAAAAACAAGGCTGATAAAGGCAAGCCAGACATTTGCTATGTAACACACAAGTATATTAATCAAATCTTTATACTGTAGTTTTATTTTTAGGTACACTTGTGGGCTAAGAGATAGTGTCTTCCTGTAATAAAAAACTAGAAGACTGTGCAGGGGCTTTCCTGGTGGCTCAGATGGTAAAGAATTCGTCTGCAATGCGGGAGACCTGGGTTCGATCTCTTGGTTGGAGAAGGGAATGGCTACCCACTCCAGTATTCTGGCCTGGAGAATTCCATGGACAGTGGAGCCTGGCAGGCTACAGTCCATGGGGTCACAAAGAGTCAGATACGACTGAGCAACTTTCACAATGTATTGTTTTGCATTTTTCTTCCTGTCTAGTGGCCTACTTAACTGCCCTATTTAGGAGTCAGTAGTATAACATCAGATAGGCTCTTGGGGACTTCCCTAGTGTTTAAGACCCTGAGCTTCCACTGCAGGGGGTGCGGGTTCGATCCCTGGTCAGGGAACTAAAATCCCATATCCCACATGCTGCACAAAAACAAGACCCCCCAATAAATGACTCTTAAAAACCTAAACAGCCTAAAGGTAAGGAAATTCATGCATAAGTTAAATACTTTTAGGCTTTAAAAAATATGTAACTGAGAAAACCAAGTAAGAACAATATAAATCAGTACAGGAAATGATTATTGTTGAGAAGTGAGAATCTGGTTTTGTCAACGTGTATAAGATATTCATAAAAAAGCAGATATACACAGTGCCTAATGATAGTTATTTGCCTTTCTTACCTGGAGCACTAGGATAACCAATCAAAAGAAAATAGTGCAGTTATAAATAATCTAAATTTAACAACCCATCTTAGCCACTCAAAGTTTCCTAGATTTTTCTCAAGACAAAACAGATCTCAGTTGAGTTACAAGTGCTACCCTCCTATATTTATTCCAGATCACAGTGATTAACTAGAAACAGTTTGTGATAAGAAGTCAGGTTGTTTGGCTTCAAAACTTGGATAGGCCAGTCAACACTTGTATAATATCAGACAAGTAGCTTTCTTCTCTAAGCCTCAGCTTTCTCCTGCATAAAATGAGGAAATCCTTTAAGTGATTATTTTAGGATTAAATGAGAACTGATATATAGCATCAGTACAGTACCTGGCATATAAAAACATTTCATGCAGTTAATAGTGAAAGCCATGTTGGCAGTCATAAAATGCCCCATCCCAGACTTGCCAGGGCAACCTTAGTCCTGGAGGAGGCAGAGTCTGGGTTTGCATTTGGGTAAGCATATGCCTAAGGGTTTCATTAACATGATTAAAAAAAAAAAAAGGAAAGCTGTCACTATTTACAGTAACAGTGTTCTGAAATCCAAATTTCTTAAAATTCCTCAATTATTTAGCAATTGTAAAAATACCTGCTTTTAGTTCCTGGCTTTTAAGAAAAGTAATGAAATCATTTAAATTAAATGATTAAATAAATAATATAATAATAATAAATTAAATCATTACAGTAGGCATTTCTCCCTTTTAGGTTTGGATTCAGGATATCAATGTCTTCCATTGTAAAGCACCAGGAAGCTACCATGGGCTTCAGTTTCCCCAGAATTACAGGTACACAAGGACACTGCACAACTGGGGGGCAGGAAGAAGAGTACAAACTAAAAAGGAGGAAAGCTACTTAAACTGGTGCTCAACCAATGTCACTGATGTTTATTCAGCACGCATTTATCCAGTACCCTCTAGGTATCATGAACTATGCTACCGAAATTTAACCTTCAGTTTGATGATTCTCCCTTTGGAGAAACTTATTTCTGAAAATACAAAGAATTATTCCAAATAGGAAAAGAAATGAGAAAAATGTATTTATTTATTTAGCCACACCATACAGCATGTGGGATCTTAGTTTCCCGGCCAGGGATCAAACCTATGTCCCCTGCAGTGGAAGTGTGAATTCTTAACCAATGGACCACCTGAAGTCCTGGAAAATATTTTTATATGCCTCTTAAAATTTAAAAGAAACGTTGAAGGGTGGAAGTCCCTGCTGGTCCAGTGGTTAAGACTCTGCTTCCACTGCAAGGAGCATGGGTTCCAACCCTGGTTCAGGAACTAAGATTCCACAAGCCACATGGCATGGCCAAAAATAAATAAAAATGTTGAAGGGGAAACAAAGAGTGAGAGAGTGAAATAGTTTATCATATGTAAATATATCGTCACTTTTTCTTTTAGTTTAATTCTTAATAGCTCAGTGTGTTCTCATGCTATTACAAATATTTGTTTGATAACTTCTGTTAAGAATCTTGACATTTTCCATGAAAAGTAATACCATCAAAAATTAGCATATCTAAGCTTTTAGCCAAAACACCAAAGCATTTAAATTTAGAAACACTGTTAAAAGCTTTTTTACTTAAGATCTAAATTCTGTGGTATACTAGGCAGAATATGAAACTAATATGAAATTTTCACTTATCTTTTCAGTAAGGTTCCCACCATAAAACTAAGTTTACTAGATGATCAAATTCTATTGTTTTTCTTTTACACATTTTAAAAAGAGAAGAAAAACTTTACATTCTAAAATCTGCAATAAAATTACATAGCTATAATACATCACTGATGAAACAATGTTTCTTAAGAAAAATAAACCACAGTTAACACATACAACTGAGAGAAAAAACTGCTTACCTGCAGGAAGCACGCTGTCTCATAAAGCTGTTCTACAGTGCTGTCACTTATTGCCAAGTTACCCGTGTATGTATAGGTTATTATTATCTGTAAGGTGGCTGAGTCCACATTCCTCAGATGTATGTGTGTCTGTTTGCTTTCACTTAGTCCACTCATGAACATGGCCCTACAGGAAGGGTGGGAGGGAGAGACAAAAGTAGAGCTAAAAAAAAACACCAAAACTAGACCACACAGAATTTTATTTAGGGTATTTGCTGATGGACAACTTACAGGGAAAAACTTTTGAGGGAGGCAACAGAAAAGTATAATCCAGTGCCAAAGCTATACCAAACTATTCCACTATGCCATTCTGAATGATAATATCAAAATTAATTCATTCCGTATATTCACACAATGCAATTTAGCAATAAAACAAACTCTTCAATACGTACACAGACAAACCTTAAAATCATTATGGTCAGTGAAAGGCAGATACAAAAGACCACATACTATATGATTCCATTTATATGAAATATCCCCCAAAAGCAAATATACAGAGGCAGAAGGGAGATTAGTAGTTACCTCGGGCCATGGGTAAGAAAGATGAGTGACTGAGACTATAAGTGGGCATAAAGTGATGGAAACATTTCAAACTAGATTGTAGAGATGGTTGCATAGCTCTTTAAATATACTTAAATACTTAATTGTATGTAAATTAGCTTTCAACAAAGTTGTTAAAATTTCAATTTATTCAAATGATTTCCTAAAAATATGCAGGACAGTTTCCTAAAAATATTTTACATGCAGGAAAATATGCTGTAAAGGCAATTATGTTATGAATACAAACTAAATGTCCACATATAGGGGAGAGATAAAAAAATGCAAAGAGTATTATTACTGTATGTATAGAAAAGCCTATAGTGATCTCAAGTGTAGTATCACAACAACTAGCCTGGGCACCTCAAGGACAAGATTAGAAACGCTTTAAAGTGGATGAAGTAGTGAGTCAGGGGAGAATATAAGTACTTTTTTGGGGGGGGGAGACTGCTGAACCTAAGAGGTTCAGGCATTTAGATCACAGAAGGCTTTTAAAATGAGACCCAAGAGGGAATTCCCTGGCGGTTCAGTGGTTAGGACCCAGTGCTTTCACTGCCTGGGCCTGGGTTCAATCCTGCATCGGGGGTAAGATCTGCAAGCCCAACAGCAGAGCCAAAACTTTTTACTGAACTTCCTTCTACATAATGAAGAATGCTGAAGGGTTCTGAGCATGGATTCACTAGCACAATAAAACATATTCTAGAATGAATACTCCGTACTGACAGACCTCAAGTGCCAAAGGCTGGAGGCCAGAAAACTGCTTTTTTTAGGCTACTGCAATAATCTATGTTAGAAATAAGAACCACCTGACTGAGGATGGCAGAAATGGATACAAAAGCTTTTACAAAAAAACCCAACAAGATCAGGTGATTTTCTGAACACTAGCAATAAGAATAGGAAGTAGATTGTTGTTTTTTAGTTGCTAAGTTGTGTCTGACTCTTTGCAACCCTGTGGACTGCGCATGCCAGGCTCCTCTGTCCTCAACTATCAGAATTTGCTCCAATTCATGTTCATTGAGTGGGTGACGCTAACCATCTTGTTCTTTGCTGCTTCTTTCTTAGATAGGAAAAGAATCAAAGCTAGCTCTTTATTTTCAAGTAAATGCCTGAAAAAAAATACTGTTAACCATTGAGAGGAAAATTGTAAGATGGAGGAAAAAAGGTGAGTTAAATTTTAGATATGTTTAATTGAAGGTGTGGGCAGCTGAGTCAAATAGAAATAATACAATAACCAATTAAGTATTTAATATTACTGAAACTATGAAGAAGGTCAGGCATTAATGCAATAGACTGTGAATTATCTACAAAATGTCATGTGTTAAAGCCAAGTTACATGAGAGAGACTAAAAAACTACGAGAAAAACCCACCCAGATTCCCAATGACCAACCTGAGGTAGAGTTCTATTAGAAGAAAAAGTAAGAATGACAAAAGGTTGAGAAACATTCATCAGAGAAATAAGAACAAGCCAGTCAGTATAATGCTACTCTGGGCAAGAGAAGCAGGGTGACAAAAAATGGAGCGTCAAGGGTAACAAACATAGCAAACGCAATTAGGAAAGCACTGGTGATTTCTGGTGTAGCTCACAAAGAGCAGTAAGAACAGCAACTAACTTGAAGCAGTTAGGGAATGGAAAAGTGGCAAAAACATCAATCAGGGTGTTTGAAAACTGCCTCCCAAAGAATACAGAATGGCCATAAACCTAATCAAAGTAAAGAACAGGAATTATTCTCGAAAAGTATCCGAGATTTAACAAGAAAACCCTAATAAAAACACCTAAGACAGCTGGTGTCACTTATTTCACAAGTCTCTTCTCTCACATGGGAGATGACCAAAAGCAACCTGAAAAATTACAAGAGATCTGAGTAAAAATGGAAGATTTAGGGGTCATGTGCTTTTTCTCTGTTCCAATAGAAGGTAGTTAACTTTGGAAGAGGAAGTAGGGCAAGAGAACAGCTGACTATACAGATGACACTGAGACAGGTTATTCCAGGCTATAGTTTAAGACACCAGAATAGTGGACTTCTGTGAAGGATTTATGCTTCCCAAAGTCGAAAGACACTAGGGGAAGCTTAGCCAACTTGATCATAAAAATCTGAAACAGGCTTTTCAAAGAAAGAATAAATGCTGAATTGCATATTATAGCAGGCTGAATTACCATGGTGAGAGAGGTGCTGAGTAATTCTCAAGTAATCCCTTTCACTTGGGTTCTACTATCTATGTTACTAAGAAGTAGAAACTATTACTTCAGAGGTTCTTAGGATTTTAGAGGTTTTTTTAAATTCTTGGTGGAATGGTACTGGTAAACTGCAAAAGAATGTACCTAGTTCAAAGGACAAAATTTCTCACAGTAAATTTCTAATGGTTAAATTGATGGCAACATATGTAAGGATACTGAAATCTACAAAGTTGAAAACAGAATCCAGTTGAAGAAACCTGGGAAAAGATCAAGTTATTATTGTGGGAATATATAATAATTATCTATCCAGTCCAGAGAAAAGATATATATAGGAGGAAAAATTAATACACGTGTTTGGTCTTGTGGATTATGAAACTGGCCCAGACACAGTATTGTAAAGACGGATGTATTTAATCCCAAACATGGGCAGAACTATTCTTTCTACTGTTACTTCAAATCCCTATTATCTGATTTGCTTTAGGGAGAATATATTCTTTTAGAACACCAAAGCTAAAGAAGGGAACTAACTAGTGAAAGTAATAGCAGCCTTAAAGAGATTGTGCTGCTTTTAAAATTTTGATACTAATGATATATTTAAACTTTTTATTTCGTCTTCCAGGAAGCCAATTCCAACCCAATTAGTCAAAAGATAAAAGAATAACCTCATGGCTAGAGAATTTAGAGAACAGCGTGTTATCTATACAATAAAAAATAAAGTTAACAAGGGAGGAAAAAAGGTAAGACACCTAACCCGTAATCGCATGTGTTACCTTCCTGATAAAGATGACAAGCAAATAGAATTTCTGCATAGGTTTAAAAGTTAAACAAGACAACTACTAGGGTAATAACCACAAAAGATTCTATGATTACAAATACCAATCTGGAAATCCACAAGTCATAAAGCTTTCCAATAAAGAATAATCAATTCATAACAGCCATTAAAAAGGGAGAACTAATGGACCTAGGTTTGACTGAATCTGTAACTCTGAATTCCTGACACTACTAAGCCAATGGAAATGAAAAAACAAAAACAATCCTGACAATCACAATCATCTGGGAAGCTCTTAAAATATACAAATCCTCAAACTCTAACTTGGACCCACTGAGTTAGATCCAGAAGAATCGTTAACTTCTGGGTTTGAAATCCAAGAATCTCTATCTGTAGAAACACCAGAGGATTCTAAGGATCCTTTCTGGGTCCATTAGGTTTTCTAGAATCACTGTTTGCAAATATGCTAAGTTTTCTAAGATAAAAATAGTTTTAATGTCTTTTTTTTTTTTTTTTTATATTGGGGGCCGGAGCGCCAGGTCTCTCAGAAGTTTCCGGGCCTGCGCTCCCACGGGGGCCGCCATCTTATCCAGGAAACCAGCAAGGGGATCCTCTTAATGTCTTAAACTATGAAATATCCACAGTTAAACCTGAAAAAACGGCAGGAAGAGCAAAGCAACTGACAAGGCAATCTGGGTCTAAGCTTCTTTAATCATCATGAGATGTGTTATACTGGAGAACGTGAAGTTTCTACACCTTCCTCTATGTTAGCTTTGAAAAGTTAAGATTATACTGTCCTGTCCATAGCTGCCACTAAAAAGCAGCATAAAGTAAGTTTCATTGATGATAGCCACTTAAGCCAGCTAAGATTTGCTATACGAATATACCAGTCCACATTTAATTCATCTTTACTCACTCTGTCCTCTTCAAATATTAAGTAAAAATTCAACCTAAGGGCAGTGACCAAACAGGAATTTCTATGCCTTAATTCTATTTCTCCCATGAAATACATAACAAAGGAAAACCTACCTTAAAAAGATTAAAAATTGTAAAAGGTCATAAAAATGTAAAGTTTTATTTATAATTAGCAAACAATTAAATCAACTTCTAAATTCTGAGGCACAGAGAACAACATTATCAGTTATTAACTATTTCAATCTGGGAAGGAGTCTGGTAAGGCTAAAAAGATATCACAAATGATAAAAGTAACCAACAATGAGCAAAAAATTCATTTTTTCAAAGGAAATAAAAGTTCTTAACACATCTAAACACTACCAATTATCGTCTAGAAGTTATTATCAAGTATACGGTAACTCTTAAATTTATAAACAAAGACCACTTTCTAAATTTAACATTTTAAAATCTTATGAGTAAGTGAAAATTACACCATTCATTTTCCTTTCTCTTTCAATGAAAAAAACAGTACTGTATTGTGAACCTTTTTGCTTCCGCATCATTAAACTTAACCTTAATTTCAAATTTCTTGTATTTAATCTTTGTAAAACCTTCCCTTGCCTGTCCCTTATTTACATACACAAGGAGGTGACTGGCAAACACTTTATCACCCAAATAGAAAATTTAGGCAAAACATTAAGACATCTAATTTTTTTAATTCTAAATAGTGTTTAAAATAATTTCTATCAAAAGATTAAAACAAGCTAACATTCTGCACTTGAAATTACAAACTAACCAAGATTAAAAGTACTTACCTAAAATAAGAGCTGCATGTTGCAAGAACCATCTTATGACAAGGGAATTCAGTGCCCTCAACAATTAACACTATGTCAGTAAACAACTGCTGTTCATAAAACAATTTCAACTGCTCCAACAAGGACACAGCATATTCAGTATTGATCTGCTTCTCCTCTTGAGTGGACATGACTGTATTCCATTAATATCTCCAGGAACAGATCAGAATAAAGTCAGTCTTACTGATGGAAGGTCAAGTGAATGCTTCAGAAATAAAGAAAGGAGAAACTCTGCTTGCTGTTATCTGCAGCATTCAGAACCAAGACTGACACACTCACTAATGAAGAGTATCTTGCTATAGGCTTAGAATTACTATTAGGTCATCCTGTGTTAATTAGGTTCTTCAGAGTTTTTCAACACAGTCTGCACACATCTTGCTCAAATTTGCAACTGCTGTTCATCTCAAAAGAGAGTAACACACGAGGTAGATTTTGTGGCAACATCCTATGTTTGGTGGATCCTCTGGAGTAACTAAAAAAAAAACAAAAAACAAAAACATCAGTCAGAGTATCTAGGCCAGTACATTTTTAGAATACAATATTTAAACAGACTTACATATGAATTACATTTTTTTGTAATTCAACTTTAGACACTACCATAAAAATAAAACATGAGGAAAAGAATACTTTAAAAGTTTATTACATTTGTAGTTTTATTTTTGACTTCTATAAAAAATTTAAACATTTCAGAAAGTAAAGAACACATCAATATGCATACACTTACAAAGTTCTTTAAAAACAAAAACATACAGTATGACAAAATACAGAAATGTATTACTACATGAAGACTTCATATTATACAAATATGAATGTTCTCAAAATGTGTAAATTTAAAATTTTCAGAAGATTCAAGTCCAATTTTTAGACAATTAATCTGGAAGAATTCCCCCAAACTGCCAAGATATCTGAGTGAAAGGGAGGCAAGTTCTTCCTCATGACTTATCAAATATTAAAATATATCAACAGTTCTATAATAAAGGCAAGTAAATAAAAATAAGTAAATATAATACACTCAAGTTATAAGAAAAGGTATTAGATATGATAAAGAAGTCTTCAAATTAGAAGACTGGGTTATTCCAACAAACAACACTGGACACCCCCAGGAGGAAAAAACAAAATCTAATACCATTCATCAAAGAAATTCCAGCTGCATTGAAGTTTAATTTTAAAATATTATTTGGAAATAAGTATTTATAACGTATGGCAGGAGAAGGCAATGGCACCCCACTCCAGTACTCTTGCCTGGAAAATCCCATGGGCGGAGGAGCCTGGTAGGCTGCAGTGCATGGGGTCGTGAAGAGTCGGACACGACTGAGTGACTTCACTTTCACTTTTCACTTCCATGCCTTGCAGAAGGAAATGGCAACCCACTCCAGTGTTCTCGCCTGGAGAATCCCAGGGACAGGGGAGCCTGGTGGGCTGCCGTCTATGGGGTCTCACAGAGTCGGATACGACTGAAGCGACTTAGCAGCAGCAGCAGCAGCAACATACGGGAAATGAATTACAAATAAGGAAAAAGAATGTATAATATAGAGTACTAATAATAGTTAAAAAAAAAAAAACTATCACCTGTTTCCTAATTAGATGATTCTTAGTTCCATAATCAGAAAGTCAAGTGCTGTTGACATGAAAACTATTTGACCATCATTTGGAACTACTACTTTTTCTCACAAAAATATCATCCATCTCTCAAAGAGGTCACACTGTACTTCGGGCCAAGCTATACTATTACATAAACTGCTAACCTGATGTAGACTGTCAAATTTCCAGCCAAGTAAAGTATAAGGGAGTAACTAAAACAGGTGCAAAGCCAGAGACTTTGGGTCATTTAAGGTAATGACTTTGCTCTTCCAGATCTGAAAGTTAACCTATAAATCTAAGTTTATTGCATAACCTCTAAGGCTAATAATACCTAAAATCACTGGCTATTTTCATATATCAATAATGCAGCAAGGCCCAGTGTTAGTGAGGGTGTTAGAAATGAGCATTTTTACACAGGAGTGTAAGTTGATACATACCTCCAAGCCCTTAATCAAAACTCTTAAGAGCCAGCTATGTTCTGGAATTTAGGATTTCTCAAATCTTATAAAACTAATGTGGTACATATATCACGTACTACAAGCAGTCTAGGACAGAACTCTGTAACTGAACATCCTATTTTCACTGAGGGAAATATGAATAGTATGAAAAATAATACTATATAGAATCTCATTACTTCAGATCAAGTTTTACAAAACCAAATTTTTTAAAACTTGACTTTAAGAGCTTTTTGAATTTCAGAATTGCAAAGGAAGTATTACAGAAGACGTAATATTTGGCACTGTAAATGCTTACTATCTCAATCTTTCAATTCCGCCTCTAAAAATTTATCTGACAGAAATGTATATATTGATAGGCTAAAATTCCTAACCCCAGCTGCAGGACCCCAAATTGTCCCCATCCATGTTTAAACCAGGTGACAGGAGCTGCTGGCCAAAGCCAGGATGGATTTAGACGACACTCTACACTCCAGAATTCCTTGCAGGGTAGCTGTACAGGTTCATTCTGGTTATTTCTCTAAGACTTCATACTCTCTGAACCTGATTTTTTTGCAGTTCCTTTTCTGAGCCCCATTTATGTATGTCTCCATTTTATTAGATTTGATTTCTTTTTATCATATTCATGATACTGTATTAAAATAATACTAGTCTGCTTTTAGAAAATTAAGCAGTGAGCCAACTTTATACAATCTTATTGTCACTGCTTTATACGCCCCCTATTTCCACCTATCCCTTTGAAATCTAGGGTACATTGTCTTCCTAACAATTTTTATTTAAGATATCTCAACATTAAAATAGGCAGCAGAAGTCATTCAGACATCATATAAATTTAATAATTCACCCAGATCAGTATCTAGTACAATTCAAAATAAAATTAAGTGTTGCTTTTCTGGGAACGTAAGAGTTCAAAATGTATTAACTAAAAATGTAAAAAATGGCAAAGTTTAAGATGGCCAACCAATAACCTTCAAAAGGCCCCTAAAATCAATATACTACATGCTCTGAAACATTTCACAAAGTCTGAACTATACTACTTAATAACCAAAGATTGGACACATTTACAAATTTGCCCTTAATTCCCAGGTATCAATGAAACTGTTTACTTAATTTTTGATCATAAATTAATGGCTACTTAAATTTAACTCCACAAATGTTTTTTGAGTATTTACTAAGTGCTGGTCATTGTACTGTAAGTACTCAGACTGAGAGTTGCCAACCACGAGAGCTCCAGGACACCAAGTGCATTTACTCTTACTACAGCCAAAACATGTCTATCATTTAAAAAGAGTGTCTTTATTCTAGACAAATTCAAATCTACAGGCAGGCAAAAGAATAAAATCTAGCCGTCATGATCTTTCATTTCTAAACTTTTGATAGAGAAGTAATACAAGAAATTTTATTCTTTACCATAAGAACAACTGTAGCACAAGTGAAATGAGCAAAGGAGGCAGCTGGGATTTGTCCCACTGTTAACAGTGGTTCACACTGCAGAGGAAAGAAACATTTATTGAAGACTTATTTAAACCTTCTACATTTTGTTAATATATGCAATGATTATTTAATTAAAAAACTCAAACTTTCAAAGGTATGATACTCTCTTTTCTCATCATAAAAACAAAATATTTTAGGATTTGTAAGCACAGTCTTTGTCCCAAATGCTAAAGCTGTTGCAGTCTGAAAACAGCGAAAGTCAACATATAAAGGAACGGACATGATTGTTTCAACAAAATGTTTCCTACAAAAAAGGACTACAGGCTAAATGTACCAATCTCTGTTTTAGGCTGCTTCTTGATCAAATATTAAGAATTTTTTTAAAAGGTGGTAACAAAAATACACACTTCAAGATATTTTTCCCAGAAGAATGTTTCCCCTTCAAGTCATAAAAACAAGGAAAAAGCACAAACCTTAAACACTTGAAAGTTGAGTTAAATATAATTCTTAATCTAAGCTGTCTATAGTCCACCTTTCAACTGAAATATTTTAACGTCTCTTAGCTAGTCACACAACCACTTTCCCTATTTACTACGGGCTCAGTCAACTTTTCAAACACTTTTAAAAAATCCAGTGAGTATCCTTTATTTAGGTTAGAAAAAAGGACTTTTCTAAAGATAATCTGCTGAAAGAAACCCACAATGAGAAAAAAAAACTATTTTAGAGTCAAAAACACTTGAATTTCTTTCTTTTTAAAAAAAATCAACTACATCATTTCTGGAGAAGGAAATGGCAACCCACTCCAGTATTCCTGCCTGGAGAATCCCATGGACAGAGGAGTCTGGCAGGTTATAGTACCAAAGGTAGCAAAGAGTTGGACACGAGTGAAGGGACTTAGTAGGCACAACTTATTTATATATATTTGAAAAACAGAAGATGTGTACAAAACAATTGTGTGTAAAGACATTCAATGAACACGTGGATTCAGCAGATGAACTGATGGCCAAAGACTAGGAAACCACTATTAGTTGCCACATTTCCAGGCATCAGGTACCTTAAGATGAATAGAAAGGGCCTGTAATTTAAAGGTAGTTGTCAGGACATATTTCACAGTGAGAAAAGCCAACTAGAAAAAGCATTAAATGGGAGTCATACAAACACAGTGTAACGACATTCAGAATCTAACAAAGTAAAATGTACTCTGGCATTAAAAGTATGCATATTCTTATTTCTTTTTCTAAGTTCTTGGCTATATTCAGTATTTTTGATTGATCTATTTGATACCAGTGGATAATAGCAATGAATAAGGTTAGAATGCTATATACAGGATGATATCCTTTCTTCTTTTTACCAACTTTCTGCAAGTTAAGTAGAGAACAAAGACCAACTTATGTTTTAATCTAAAAGCCTCCTATAAGAGTAGAATTACAACTGAGAGAAAAAAAAGCAAAAACTTGGATTCTAACATTTTCTCTAGGCTACCCAAGTCTCCAAGGTTCTACTGAGTGAATTTTGCCACACAAGAGTTTCAGAGCATTGTTATTAAATGGTCATCAGGATTAAATCAGTCAACAATCCACAGCAATACACACAATTCTACTTAAAAATCTGAAATACCTCTTACAGAAAGTTGTTTCAATACTTGTTTTCCTCCCTTTAATCAATGTGACTATAAATTTTGTAGGGGAAGCAAATATATCTAACTTCACTTTGAAATCTAGTTTTCATTCCCCCAAGTGTGTCATTTATAGTACCTTTCCACAGAATAGCTACAGAAACATAAACAGATACAAAAGAAGTTTTCCAATGTTATACAGACAAGATCTGGAAGATAAAGAATAAAGGATTGAAAAACTACTGAATGTGAAAATGAGACTGATCAGCAATTAATCGAGCTGTACATGTGAAACCAGGAAGGATAAAAAGATAGGGTCGTTGTTCAGTAGCTAGGTTGTGTCCTCCTCTTTTGAGACCCTATAGATTGTAGCCAGCCAGGCTCTTGTCCATGGGATTTTCCAGGCAAGAATACCGGACTGGGCTGCCACTTCCTTTTCCAGGTGAAAAAAGGGAGGAGGTTGCAAACAACGACTGCACAAAAACTACACAGTAATGATGAAACAGTGATAAAGAGGAAGAGCGGTGGACTACAGGTCACCACCTGTACGCAGACTTGCAAGTTGTGTATTATTAACTTAGGTGATGCTCTAACTTCCAGTGCTACAAATGTCAATATAGCAGATCTAAACTTGTCAGAAAAAATCCAAGGCTATTCTAATGTCAAGTATTGCCAAAAAATTAGAGCATGGACTGTGGAGCCAAATTACTTGGGTTGAAATCCCAACTCTGCAACTTACTAGTTGTGTGACCTTTCATAAGTTCTTTCTTTTTTGTGCTGTAGTATGCTCATCTGTAAAATGCGGGATAAAAATAGAATTCTTCTCAACTGGATTAAGGATTAAATGAGCTCTATGGAGAGTCTGGAGCAGTGCCTGACACACAGAAATACTACTCTGTGCAAAAAAGAATAATTTGTAATTATTTTACTTAACACTCACTTACTGGTCAAGCTTTTTGTAGTACCTTCGCACCTTCTGAACCTTCATACCTACACAGGTCTGAGTCCCAATTACCAGGTTTCAACACTCAAACTCAGTTCTCTTTTTGCCTTGGTGAGTAGCATTTTAGATAAAAGAAATTTATTCAAAGATTTTAGGGAGTATTTTTGATGGTACAAATCATGAAACAAACTAGTACAACAAAGACTAACCTTGAGAAGGCTGATGCCTGTGCAAAAAAACTAAGTGATAGCCAGGAAGGCACCAGTCATAGAACAAGCCTTTCTTCATTTCAGTGAAAAGATAGGTTTCTCCTTCAGGGAGGACTATTGGTGCTAGAAGTAGTTTGCTTTCAAGTTATCAACACAACTCTGACAGTTGGGAATGTTTGGAAAACCACTTCATCTTCAGATTGATTGTCAACCATTACACATACAGAATTTTCTGGAATTGTGACAAACATCAATTAAAAAACAAACACCCTGACTTTTAAAGAAAGTATGAGTTTGAGAAATGTCAGTACAGCTTCCTCTACTCTGATCAAGTTCAGAACCTAGGTCTACTCCTTCTTGACCCCTTTTCCAACGAGTGTGAAAAGACTACCTGACTCCATCAAGTTAATTATGCTCAATATCCTAAGTAAATTCAGGTCACAAGAATAGGCTTCTGTTCTACATTATGATCAGTAAGTTATTTCACTTTTAAAAAATTAAACAAGAACATAAAGGAAACACCATTTGTGATAGAATAATTATGACTTGTAGTATGCCCTTTTATCTTGGTTATCACTTTTCTTTTTTCCTCTCAGCTCTGCACAGACTTAAGAAAGCTGAAGAAATATAGACTAAAGTAAAACTGACCTTAACTTTTTCAATAGATTTCAATTTTCACCAAATCAGTGATTTCTTTCAATCACAATAACAAAACTATTTCCCAGATATTAAATATATTCATGAGGTCATTAAGGGCACACTCACTTACAATTATGGCTACTTAAGTTTCTCAGTTTCTTAAAAAAATAGAAGGGTAAACTGAGGAATACCTAGAATCCCCTGCCAACCATGGAACCTATTTACATGTTACCACTTGTCAGAAGTACGGGAGGGAGTGGAGCTGAAGAAAAAAAAGGGGGGGGGGGGGGAAGAATTGAAAAAGTATCTCTCATTAAATGATTACATTTTCTCGAGTCTCCTACTATAATCCCTCCTTCCCACACAGAAGAATCTAAGTGCTGAAAAATCCTGGCAAGCGAACAGGGAGTAAGCTTCACATATTTAAAAAGTTACTTGAAAACAACCTATCATTTCTAATACCCTGAGTAATTTGAACATAACCTGCTCTATTCAAACTCTACAAAACTGAAAATGATTAAGACTAAGATATAATGAAGGACTTTGGTATTTTCACTCATATTTTTTATGACATCAGGACCAATCCTTTTTCCTGCTCTTAGGAATATGAGCAAGAAGAAAAACAACTCTTTTATAAGTAAATGAGTAAAATCTTTGGGAAAACCAAATAATCTTTTGCCTTTTAAAGACTGCATTCACATTTCTATAAATTTACCATTCACTTTAAACACATTCAGTGTTCAATGTTTGGATGTTATGAAATAGCTAATTATTTCCATTAACTAGGACAAAGAAAATCTGTGGAGGAGTGTGGACTGAAGTACTGACACCTCTATTCCCAACCACCTCCTTAAGTGCCATGTGAATAACCAAAGCTAGCAGATTCTACGGTACTGCTTAGGAGAGCAAATAGGAGAGAAGAGTTATAGCACTTAAAACTCTTCCTACAAAGAGCTGTCTGTAGAGAAAAAAGAACCATGTAGAAAAACATGAACTATAAACCAAGCTCAACAGGAATGCCATAGCCCTGGTACTGTTTACTGAGGACAACAACCTCTTGAGAATTTCAGGGCCCAATCTACAGGGGCTTCAATAAGCACTAGACCAACAAAAGATCAAAGTAAAGAAGTAAACTTAATATTAGCAAAATTCCACATCATCAAGGCTGGAAAACAATTGACTGGTTAGACTTTTCAGTTTACTTTCGGTCCGAAAAAGTCCTTCTTAGGGAAAAAAAAAAAAAAAGGAAAAAAAATCCTAACCTAAGGTTAACTAAAGCCACTCACAATTTCGAGATTTGAAGTTCATATGACTCAAACTAAAGCAAAAATTCACACAACACAGCGGGAAGCAAAACCAACCAACCCACCCACCTTACTTTAAAAGAGAACCACTGTTAATTCCACTTTGTTGATTAGTGGTCTCAATAGAAAAGATAAAAAATAACTGCAGTCAGAGTACACTGCTGATAGGGGTGTTTCTAAATGCCTGAATGCTAAGTGAGCCAGACGTACAGATTCATGTTATCAACAACACGTGACGTCCTGTACCCTACGTTTTTATAACGCTGATACTTTAGCTAGATATTTCACACAAACATAAGCTTTCACAGGTAATTTTACATTTTCGATTCTTTTTCCATTTTCATCTTAACGGGGTCATCCGTGGCATCGGACAACTCTAGAAATTTGTGAGTTACCTATTATTCTCCCTTTGAGATGGTAGAAAGTGAGCTTTGATTAATAAACCAGGGGGGATAAAAGAGCCGTTAACTCAAAATAACCGCTCCACATCGGGATATTCTACTCCACGGCTTCTTAATTCACAGGGAGAGAAAGATGGTCGAGTTCAAATAACTTAAAGAGATTTCAGTCTAAAGTAAATACGTACACAATTCTCCGTTTCAAAGGGCAGCTTCTGCTTTCTTTTTAAAATCATCAGTAGACCCACAATGGGACCTCTGTTAATCTAGACATCTCTTGGTTACTTAAGAAGTACCGGACAAGGAAAAAACGCAGGGCTTGCCCTCCTTCTGCCTACCGTCTCGCGAACACGTCGCGAGTAGTCAAGGGAAACAGCTTGATTTTGGCAACGCGGGCTCCAGCCGGGGCCAGGGCGCCGCCCGGGAGACCCGCGGCCGGAAACGCCCCCGCGAGCGACTCGCTCAGCCGCCCCTGCCCCAAGCACC